>NC_069674.1:16284619-16587649 GCF_023699985.2 Odocoileus virginianus
TAAAAAGGCAGTATATGTAAAACCGAATTGTTTCCGGTTACTTTGTCTTTTTTAAAGGGAGGTGCTCAAATATTCGCCATGTAAACGTTTAAAACCTCAATTATTCTACTACAATTTACTGTGCTTACTTCAACTTTGTGTTTCAAAACCTGTTAACGTTAGCAATGGGACCTACCTGTCAAAAGTCTCATTATACGATAACAAACACCACAAAGAGAACAGTAACTTCAATATTTCCAGCTGCTGTCCACAAAATCCAAGAAAATGCCGCACTCCAAATCACTTTTTTCTATTTGTCTTCACCATTTACCGTCTCAGAACAAAATCTCCCAAAGAGAAGCACCACAAAACACCGTCTCTTAGTCCCTTTGTCCCCATCACTGAGGGCTCATCAAGGTAAATAACCCAAAACACGCAAGACAAAAAAACAAAAAACAGAATCCGATATGTAACCAAAGAAAAGTCCCCACCACCGCATCTTCATCCCTCCCTTCCCCTCGCCAGCTCAAATAACGTGGGTACAGACGAGATGATTAGGATCACCTGGACAAAGCTGCGGGGAGGCAGAGGGTAGCGGTTAACTAGATGCAGCCGGCAAAGGGCCGGAGAGAGACAACAGTGCACTCCGACAGAGGTTTACAAAAGTACGGGTTGCACGGGCCACGCAGCCGGGAGGAGAAGGCTGGGGGGCGGGAGGGTGGGAGCAGCAGCTCGGCCAAGTCCACAGCGCCGGGGGAAGTTGCTCGCGGGGCGCGCGGACGCCGCAGGGCGCGCGGGCCCTCCATGTCACCGCCGCCAGTACAGACCCTCCTCGCCCCTCCCCCGCCGAGCACCCCGGGCGGCGGCGACGTGACAGCGGGTCGCCGCGCCGCCCCGGGGCGCCGGCCTCCCCACCCCTACCCTACCCTCCCGCCTCTCACCTTGGGTCGCGAACGGCGAGGAGCCGCTGACCGGCGAGCCGGGGGCGGGGACCGGCGGCGGGGTTTCGGCGGAGCCCAGCATGGGCGCTGGCAGCATGAGGTAGCGCTGGGGCGCGGGCAGGCAGCGCTGGCAGAAGGAGTGCAGGCAAGGCAGCAGCTTGGGCGCCCGGCTCTGGATGTTCTGGTGGCACACGGCGCAAGTGTCCAACAGGTTGAGCCGGGCCGCCTCGCCTCCGCGCTCCGAGTCGGGGCCCTGGCGACTCTCGGCCTCGTTCTCCCCGCTCGGCGCCGCTGAGGGCCCCCCGGCGGCCGCCGCCGAAGCGGCCGCGGCCGCCGTCGCCGCCTTCTCCACAGCCACCTCCATTGTCCTGCCCCCGCCGCCGCCGCTGCCGCCGCCGCCGGGAAAGGGGGAGCGCCTTCTCGGCCCGCCGCCGCCCGCGATAGACCTCCTTCTCCTCCTCCTCCTAGGCCGCTCCGCTGACCCGCAGGAGAGGGAGGGACGGAGGCGCGGGCCGAGGAAGCCTCCTCAGGCCCCGGGGATCCGCCTCCCGGGTGGCGCGGCCGGAAGAAGAGGATCTGTCAGCGGGGACTGCTCTTCGCATCGGGGAGGTTGCGCCCGGTTCGCTTCGCCAACCGCCGCGGCGCTCGTCGAATCCGCCCAGCCCGCCCTCGCCTCCCCGCCTCCCCGCCTTTCTCTGGGGCCCGCGAGCCCCACCTCAGGCCACGCCCCCGCCCTCCCTCTCCCAGCAACCGAAGAGAAGGCAGGGAGAGAGCCGTCCTATCCAGCCGCGTCTGATCGGCGGGCGGGGCCTGGCGAAGTCCGTGAGGCTCAGACAGCTGCGGCGGGAGGCTGGGAGGTGGGAGGGCGCTTGCCCAGCCCTGCCCCGCGAGCTCCGGGAACCGCGGCCTCTGATTCGTCCTTTGTGTGTGTTTCAGTTCAGTGTGTTTAGCTCCCCTAAAAAGATTAAGCGTTTATTTGTTAACGATCGACCACACAATTCGGCCCAACTGTGTTAGCTCCTCCTATGGGGCGGGGCTTCACAGTGTCTACCCAAAGCTGTTAATTAACTGCTTGGAAAAACTATTTACTACTGCGGACAGAGGTCCTGTAGGAGGAGTAAATATGGTGGGAGGGTCGAAGGATAACGAAGTCGAGTGAAGAGCAAAGGGAAGGATTTTTCAAAAAGGGAAAATGTATAGAAAAGATATTGTGGAAGTAGCATGGATTTTGCCACCTGGATTTACTAATCTCTGTGATAAGCGGGGAGGTTCTTTTGAAAGTCCGAACATTTTAAAGGTTTTCCCCATGAAAAAGGTGAAATTAATTTTTAAATAAAGTCAGTGATTTGCTTTTTAGGTGAATAAAGCTGATTTATTATTCAAGGGATTAACGAAGACTGTTTTATTGCATAAATATGGCATCATTACAAGAAAAGGAAATAAATGTTAATACTGATATCCCAATAATTCTAAAACATTCTTTTTCATTTCCCCAAACCCCCACCACCCCTCCCCTCCCCACCCCCACACACAAACTTAGATCAGAAGTTACAGTATTTTCAACTTAAAAATGGCCACACTTTACAAAAGTATAGAAATAGGGTAGGGGAAACACAAGCCTCTGTACACACATGACTGTAAGAAAAAAAAACTGTATGGAAATGCCATTTTAAAGAATACATGAAGTGATGCTGGACCTTTGCAGAGAGTAGGATGGGGTCAGAATAGGCTTTGTTAAAATGGAAATGACCCTGTGTAGAGAAATAGTAGCCAAGATGGCGAGAGTCAGGCTCTCTTGCCCTCCTTCGTGTAAAAAACAACTCTACATGGTTATGTAACAGCTGAGATCATCTATAGCAATGCACACGTGCATTATGATGCAATAACTTGCCAGACTGCCACCTTTGTTTCTGTATACCAATATTAAGCCCACCTGAAACATCCCTTGCTGCTGCGTCAGCCACTGCGAATAAAGCATGTCTGTATTATGTCCGCTGTCCGAATCCCCCAGCAGGAAAAGAGAAGACCTCCATGACAATGCAACACGCAAACTCGAGCCAGGGCCCCTGCTGCAACCAACACAGTGGTGCAAAGTCAGAGAGCCCCAAGCCCCAGTTTCCACGCACATTTATAGGGTGCTCGATTTCAAACATAAGCAGTGGGTAGTGGGCGCAAGTTGGTTACATGTTTGCAAAGCAATTTTATTGGTACAAACTTTCGCGCGCGCGGGACTTTCCAGGGGACCTTCTCGGAGGTTTACTGGGCGCGTACTGATTAGCTGGTCTCTGGTGGCCTGTTGAGGGCAGATAATTACCCTACCCTTGGGAGAAACTGAAACTTAGGCCTACTCTTAGTTCAGGGCGCCTGTCATGGTGCTAGTCTTGACAGTCTCACAGTCCCCCCTGTCTTGGTGTTCCTGTAGAGGAATCTTTCTCTTTACCGTCTCTGGGCCACTGGCTGATATTGCTGTCTCAACACCATAATCTGAATGGTGTTTATACGTTCTTTAATAAATGACACTAGCCGGTTTAAGATACAAGGGCCAAATGTCAGCATCAATATCAACACTATGAGTGGGCCCAGGAGGGCGGAGACCAAGGTGGTCAGCCAGGGGGAGTGTTGAAACCAAGATTCAAACCAGCCCTGTCGGGCCTCTCGTTCCCTCTTTCGCTGTGCAAGTCCCTCTCTTAACTTTTGCCGTAGATTCTCTCACCACTCCTGTGTGGTCCGCATAGAAACAACATTCTCCCAGAGCCGCGCAGACCCCACCCTGTTGGAGAAAGTTTAAGTCTAACCCTCCTATTTTGCAAAACCACTTCAGACAAGGATGTTAAAGATTTTTCTAAGTGACTAATTGATTCTTCTATGCGGACTATGTCTTCATCTATAGCGGCCCGCAGGGAGGAGAGCCCTTGGCCCTGCAGATAATGAGGCTATTCCTGTCCCCGGACCCTGCCAGTCCGAGGCTGAACAGGGCTGCCACAGTGATTGCGCTAATGGCTCTCGTTTCTGTCTTAGTACTTCCCGGTCCCAATGTGAGTACATTACCTCCTCAGAATGGTATAGGATCTTTGGCATCACAGTGACGAGAACACAGAATTCTTGGCTCGGGTTAAAAACCTTCATATTTAAACATGGTGTTAGCCCCGTGTGAGAACAAACCCACCATCTCCCGACTTCCGGCACTAGCCAATTTTTGCCAGGTAAGCTGATATTACCAATAGTCTGATCTCAAAGAGAGGTCTTATCCCTCGGTACTGTGCCCAAGTAGACCCCCTGTCCCCATACCTCTTCCATCGTGAGGCCTATCTTACACTCTTCCCACCGGCATTGAGGGGGGTTGGGGTCTGAAGACAAGTTGTAGGAGACGTTGAGGCCTACGGCCTCATAGAAGGGGGGGGGGGGGGGGGTGGAGGTTACAACACAAGCCAGCAGGATGGGTCGCATTTGGGTCAGTATGGTTTAGAGCCATAAAAGGGCATTTACTATGCCCCATAGGGGGTCTTGAGTTACTGAGCTAGCAGTTACAGTTAGATGGCCCAGGGTGTTTGTCAGATTACCTCCGGTGCCTGGGGTAGAGGAGGTGCTGTTTGACCTCGGCGAGTCTGGCCCGGAGGTGGTCGTCTTAGGGGTCGTCTTGTGTCCTGGTGCCGTTTTGACCAGGTTGGGACCCAGACTATGTACCTGTACCGGCTCAATCACCTGTTTAATGGTCAAAAGCTCTCCTGGATAAGAAGCCACATGAAGCTGTAAGCCCCAAGTTAGCCCTGCGGTCCAGCGGCTTTCCTTTTTTGCTCGGTCCTGGTTGAACTGTACCCGTACAAAAGGCCCTTGGTGTTTGGAATCACTAAAGGTGAATCTAACTAGATCTCTGTTCCCGACATCCCACCTCCGGGGCCCATCACACGAAGTTACACAGCTCCAGCTTGCACAGTAATAGCTTTCCATACCCCCACAAGTTTTCCAATTACCTCTAATGTTGCCTGGGCAAGCGTAAAACCCAGGAAGGTCCCCCACTCCATAGGTGTGGGCGTATGCGTCCCCCATATGTCCACCCAGGCTTCCATATAGCGGAGTGTGTAGCCCGACCCGGCGTACAAAGAGTCTCCTGAGGTTAAAGTACAGTCTGGCCACCAGGTGTTGAGAGGGTGGATTCCTGAGGTTTCGTTGATCACCTCGTGGGTCTGTCCATCGCTGAGCTTCCAGGTGATCTTGAATGGTTGGTGTGGATTGGATATTCCCGGGTTGATGAGAATTGCCACCAGTAGGAGACTCAGGAGGCCTCTCATCGGACGAGTTTCAGTTTCAAAGGATTTGACGGGTGAGGACTTGCCTTCCATTCTGCTCGCGCTCTTTCCTGTTCCTCCGGAGTAGCTTGCCGCACGTGATTGCAGTGAACCCAGGGTCCGATCCTGTCAACCTTAATGGCGGTAGGGGTGGTAAGGAGAACAACATAAGGGCCTTTCCATCTAGGTTCTAATACTTTAGATTGGTGCCGTTTTACCCAAACCCAGTCACCTGGGCCAATATTATGTGCAGGGATGGCCCCATTGCTTTGACCCTCATGTATCTCTCGAATCAATTTCCAAACATGGTTATGCACCTTACTTAATGCCATCAGAGTTTGCTGGAATTGTCCCAAATTAGGGGGTGGCAGGCACTTTCCCTCGAAAATAGGACACACAGGAGGGTGTCTTCTATACAGAATTTAAAAAGGGGTAAGATTCAGCTTATAAGAGGTGTTACGTGCCCGAAAGCATGCGAAGGGAAGGAGGGTCACCCAGTCTCCGCCAGTCTCTATTGCCAACTTTGTCAAAGTTTCTTTTAGGGTCTGATTCATTCTCTCAACCTGTCCTGAGCTCTGGGGATTATATTCACAATGTAACTTCCATTTTGTCCCCAGAGCTTGGGCCAGCCCTTGTACAATCTGGCTCACAAAGGCAGGTCCGTTATCAGAGCCCATAGTCACTGGCAGCCCATACCTAGGCACTATCTCTTCTAAGATCTTTTTAGCAACCACTATTGCTGTCTCTCCCTTAGCGGGGAAGGCTTCCACCAACCCTGAGAAGGTATCTACCAGAACCAACACATACTTGCCTGGCCTTACCTCAGTGAAACCTATCTCCCAGTGTTGCCCTGGCTCTTCCCCTCGGTACCTCATTCCCGTGTGCTGCTTTTTCCCTGTCCTCATCAGCTGGCATGCTTTGCAAGCCTGGATTATCTCTCGTCCAGTTGCATTTTGTCGAGGGAACCTCAGGCAGGCCGTCTGGAGAAGCGTTAAGGTCTTTTTCTCTCCCAGGTGTGTAGTTGTGTGCAGGTGTTCACACAGGTGACGACCCAGGGTGGCAGGCAATATCAGGTTGTTGTTTTGGTCTCTGTACCATCCATCTTTGTTATCCTTCCGGAGGGTGGTATCCTTGTTGATCCAGGTGAGATCAGGGAGGGAATATTCGGGAACTGGTGGCAAGGCCCCCATGCCAGGAGGTGGAATTCCCACGGCTAATATGGGGGCGGCGTAGTCCCAGCTAGCCGCTTCTCAAGCGGCCGCATCAGCAGCACGATTTCCTCGTGCACTAGGGTCTTCTCCTTTCTGGTGACCGGGGACATGTACTATTGCTACTGCCCGGGGCAGTTGGACAGCTTCCAGGAGCCTGTGAATCTCGGGCAGATTTTTGACTTCCTTTCCCTCAGCTGTCCGAAATCCCCTTTCTTGGTATATTGGACCTTGAATATGAGCAGTGTTGAAAGCATATCGGCTGTCAGTGAAAATGGTGACTCTCTTCCCTTTGGCTTGCTCCAGAGCCCGTATTAGGGCAATCAACTCTGCTTTTTGCACAGAAGTGTTTGGGGGAAGTGTCTCAGCCCATATCGTCTGTCCTGAATCATCAACTATGGTGGCTCCCGCCTTCCTTTGCCCATCTTTTACATAGCTGCTCCATCGGTGAACCATACTAGCTCACTGTTGTTTAGGGGTACATCAGTTAAGTCTTTTCGTGCCGCCAGGGCCTCAGCCAGTATCTCACTGCAATCATGGAGAGGGCGGTCTTTCTCTGGGTTAGGTAGGAGCGTGGCTGGATTCAGGAAGCAAGGGGTCTGAAAACGCACCCGTGGGGCATCAAGCAGCAAGGCCTGGTAATGTGTCAAGTGGGCATTGGAGATCTACTTACCCGGCAGCTGCTTTAAAACCCCTTCAATGGCGTGGGGGGTGTAAACCAAGAGTTGCTGTCCATACGTCAACTTGTTAGCGTCGCGGACGAGGAGGGCAGTGGCTGTAATGATGCGAAGGCAAGGGGGGGCCACTCAGCGGCCACCGGGTCTAATCGCTTCGAAAGGTATGCCACCGGCTGCTTCCGTGGTCCCCATTGTTGCATCAAGACCCCCTTTCCTATTCCGTGCTTTTCATCTACAAACAGCTGGAATGGCTTACTTGGGTTAGGCAGGGCAAGGGCTGGGGCTTCTAGTAGGGCCCGTCTGAATGTCTGGAAAGCTTGTTTCATTGGCTCAGTCCAAGTCCAGTTTGGGGTCTCTTTACTTCTCTCACACAAGGGCCGGGCCTTCTCAGCAAACCCCATGATCCACAGTCTGCAATATCCAATAGTCCCCAGAAACTCTCTCACCTGGCGGGGGATCTTGGGCTCTGGTATCTGCAATATCATTTCTTTCATGGCCTGAGTTAGCCACCTTTCCCCTGCCTGATCTTATACCCCAAATAGGTGACCTCTTGCTGGGCTATTTGTGCCTTCTTTGTGCTAGCGCGATACCCCAAGGTGCCTAGAGTCTGTAAGAGGTCACCGGTGGCACGGCTGCATGCCTCCTCTGTGGTTCCAGCCAACATAAGGTCATCTACATACTGCAGCAGGATGACTTCTGGGTGGCGAGTCCAATATTCGTAGAGGTCCTCACTCAGAGCCTCATTAAACAAGGTAGGGGAGTTCTTGAACCCCTGTGGGAGGCGGGTCCAAGTTAATTGTACCACTGGTTGGCCCTCCCCCTCAGTCCACTCAAAGGCAAATATCTCCTGGCTCTGGGCTGCCAGGGGTAGGCTGAAAAAAGCATCTTTCAAGTCCAACACAGTGTACCAAGTGTACTCAGGCAGTAAGCTGCTCAGGAGGGTATACGGGTTAGGGACAGTAGGGTGTATGTCACTCACCCGCTTGTTGACTTCTCGCAGGTCTTGGACAGGTCTGTAATCTGTCCCCCCTGGCTTCTTCACTGGCAGTAAGGGGGTGTTCCAAGGGGATTGGCACCGCTTGAGAATTCCGGCATCCATGAGCCATCGAATGTGGGGAGTGATCCCCCGCCGAGCTTCCTGGCTCATAGGGTACTGTCTCACCCTCACAGGAATTGCCTCGGCCTTTAGCTCGACGACGACCGGATGTCTCTGTTTGGCCAGTCCCATTCCTGCCGTTTCTGCCCAGGCCAATGGGTATTTGTGGACCCATGGTTGTACATCTGGTGCTATGACCTCTGAGGGCTTAGGCACAAAAAGTCTGTATTCATCTCTTAGAGACAAGACATGTATCGGCTGTCCAAGTCCATCCGTGACTGACATTCCCCCAGGGTCAAAATGGATCTGAGCATTAACTTTAGTCAACAAGTCTCTTCCACGTAGAGGGGCTGGGCATTCTGGTATCACCAAAAACGAATGGGACACCTGGTGGGCCCCCAGATTTACTTTCCGTTCTGTGGTCCAACAATATCTTTTTGTCCCCGTGGCTCCTTGCACTAAGCTGGTATTTTTAGACATTGGTCCCAGTTTTTGATTTAAAACAGAGTGTTGGGTGCCAGTATCCACCATAAAGCCAACGGGTTTCCCCTCCACATGTATGGTTACCCAGGACTCGGGGAGGGGTGCCGAGTCTTGACTCCCCCAGTCACTGTCCTCCCCCGCATATAGAACTCGAGTTCCAGGGGAGATTCCCTCTCTCTGGGTTGTTCCTCTCTTCGGGTCCCTCTTAGGGCACTAGTTTTTCCAGTGCCCCCGTTTTTTGCAGTAAGCGCACTGATCTTTCTTTAGGGCCTGCCTTTTTGGTTTCTCTTTTTCTCCCGTCCGGGGGTCTCGAGGTTCCCTCAGTTCTGTTTCGGCCTTTATCCCCACAAAAAGAATCTTGGCTAGCTCCCTCTGGTTCTTCCGGTTTTCCTTCGCCCTATGTTCCCTACCTTCCTTCCTGATCTTCTCAGCTAATTCCCTTTCCTCCCGTTGAATTCGCTCTTCCCTTTCTTCTGGGGTCTCTCTATTATTATTATTATTATTTTTTAAAATTTTTATTAGTTGGAGGCTAATTACTTTACATCATTACAGTAGTTTTTGTTATACATTGATATGAATTAGCCATGGATTTACATGTACTCCCCATCCCAGTCCCCCCTATTAAATACCTTTTCAGCTGCTTTCAGTAAGTCTTGTATTGTCTGTTCTCCTAACCCCTCTATCTTTTGTAATTTTCTCCTAATACCTGGGGCTTCCTGATTCACAAATGCTAAAAGAACTGCAGCGCGTGACTCCTCAGCCTGGGGGTCCATGGGTGTATATTGCCTGAAAGCTTCCATCAGCCTCTCTAGGAAGGCTGCCGGGCTCTCAGTGGGCTTTTGCCTTACTAAATTTACCTTCGCCAAATTTGTCGGCTTTCTAGCTGCGGCCCGCAGTCCAGCCATTAGAGTCTGACGGTACACTCAGAGACGCTCCCTTCCTTCCGTTCGCTCAAAATCCCAGTTAGGCCGCAACAGAGGAAACCCCTCGTCCACGAGATGTGGCTGGGCGGTTGGTCTCCCGTCGGCCCCCAGGACCCGTTTCCGTGCCTCTGCCAGAATTCGCTCCCGTTCTTCTGTGGTGAAGAGCACCTGCAACAGCTGCTGACAATCATCCCAGGTGGGGTTGTGAGTGAACAAAATGGAATCTAAGAGGTCAATGAGGCCTTGGGGCTTCTCTGAGAAAGGAGGGTTCTGGGTTTTCCAATTGCACAGGTCACTCGTGGAAAAGGGCCAGTACTGATAGGTTCGAGCTCCGTCTGGGTTAGCTGGTCCCACTCGGACAGGGAGCGCCTGAACGGTGGATGAAGGTAACTCTGGGTCCCCAGGGTCTTGTCCACCCCTATCACCCCTAATTCTCCTCTGGGTCCCCAGTGCGGGTCCCCCCTCCTGGTCAATTCCCGCGGGCCCTCCCAACCCTCTTGATTCGCCCAGGGGAGTTCTTCCCCTCGGAGGGAATTGCAATCGGGGGGCAGGGGGGCGAGAGGCCTTATCTCTGTTTCTAAATCTATCAGGTTCGGATAAGATGATTCCTGCCGGCACACACACAAACACGGAGGGTCGTAGACAAACACACAGATAGACAAATGTCGGCCGACAACACAGCGCTGGGTTTTTGGGCCCCCTGAGTCCTCTTGCCTCCCGGTACAAAGTTCGCCTTACCGAACGGCGTCCACTGCTCACCAGACTTGGGATCAGGAGAGGAACTCTCCTTCCCGCAGAGCCGGCTGCCTTCCAGCGCGCTCGCTGGCCTCAGTCCTGCGCCGGCTGTAATGTACAATCCGTTCCCCCTTTATAGAAAGCTTTCTCCTGTGCCAGATACCTTCCTGCTTCTCAGCAGGGCCTCGGATTTACACTGGACTTTCCTGTCCTGCCTGAGCACTGGTGCTATATCTATCCTTCCCCTCTGTCCTGGAAGTGTTATCTTTCCCCGGTCAAGGGATCCCGGACGAGCCCCCAAATATTATGTCCGCTGTCTGAATCCCCCAGCAGGAAAAGAGAAGACCTCCATGACAATGCAACACGCAAGGGAAGGGAAATTTATTGCTGACTCGAGCCAGGGCCCCTGCTGCAACCAACACAGTGGTGCAAAGTCAGAGAGCCCCGAGCCCCAGTTTCCATGCACATTTATAGGGTGCTCGATTTCAAACATAAGCAGTGGGCAGTGGGCGCAAGCGGATTGGTTACATGTTTGCAAAGCAATTTTATTGGTACAAACTTTCGCGTGCGCGCGGGACTTTCCAGGGGACCTTCTCGGAGGTTTACTGGGCGCGTACTGATTAGCTGGTCTCTGGTGGCCTGTTGAGGGCAGATAATTACCCTACCCTCGGGAGAAACTGAAACTTAGGCCTACTTTTAGTTCACGGCGCCTGTCATGGTGCTAGTCTTGACCGTCTCACAGTCTGCAGTTCCTATGGCTCCTCGCATTTTCTTCCAGCTTTGTTGCTTGCACCTAGCCTACCCTGGGTTCAGTAATCAGCGAGACAATTGGCATAATGGGCAGGATACCTAGCAGGTAGGGGAGCCTGAGGCTCCAATGGATGGAGGAAGCCAGTGGCCACGGCATAGCATGTGGTACTTGGTGGCTGTGGTCCTCTTGGTGTGGGCCCTGGTGGAAGACCGGGAGGTGGCAGACAGGTCACTGGATGGCCTTGAAAAGGTGTTACGGACGGCGAGTTCCCATTTGCCCGACAAAGTGGCACGTACTGCTTCTGGCACTATGGGGTGGATTTGCCTGACTGCTCTGAAGGCTAATACAGATAGTGCCTGCAGGCAAGCTGTCCAAGTGTCCAAATTACAGAGACGAGGCAGGAGGAAGAATGAGAGCAGAGTATATGTACACTGGAGCAAGAGATGAGTGGCCTTGATGAACCCAGTGCCTAGGGCAATGAAGAGTTAAGGGACAGTGATGATGAACGTTATCAGACCTTGGGTCCCTGCTTGTTAGCTCGGCCCATTGTACAGCAGAAGGTGAAACATGAACAGCCTGTGGCCCCCTGGGGTGGAGCAGACATCCTCAAGGGGTCCCCAATGTGACTGAGTTCACAACTTGTCCACCATATACCCAGGTGGAGTTGGTTAACTTGGGTAAGCAATTTCGGCAAAGCAAGGGGAACCCTTGGCAGCATGGCTTTTGTGACTCTGGGACACAGGGGTGGAAAGTATTTGTTCCGCGGGATGACACAGAATGGTGGGCATCTATAACCACTCACCCCTCGTTAAGACAAAGATTATAGAATGCTAGGCGACTCATGCAGGGGATACCTAGCCAAACACCCTGGTGGAATGGATTAATGCTGCCATCTGCACTGTATAGACGGAAGTGGCAGAACTCCTAGAACCCGTAAGTGGCATACTTTTGCCGAGTTAACCCAAGTTGTGAGACAGCTCTGCATGAAACAGTCTTGTGTTTAACCTAAATACTCGAGGTCTAGATGATGAGCATTTTACAGGCAGCATGCAAGATGGCATTTTGAAAAATGTGCCCCAATGGGGACATAGTGAACAATGCCCTATTTACCTCTTTTGAATCCCTGAATGCTATTCTTGAGCCCTACATGGGACACCCCATCTATGAGGGAGGACTTGAGAAGTGGAGGGGAAACGCCAGGCAAAAGGCAGCAGGAATATGAACACTCTGAAGGAGGGCCAAGCTGGTAAAGTCCCCATCCAGGCCACATGGTTACAAATGTGGGCCAATTTTCTGGCAGTGGGAATTAACAGAAATAAAATCGGTAAACTGCCCAGTGCTACACTCCTAGAGTTATGGAGGCAACTGAGACTGAAGCAGCAGTTTACCAAGTGTGGGTAAAGAGATACAGTTCAGTTAAAGATTACATGGCACCCAAGGATGTTCCTTCAGATGCCCTTTTCCACTTTGAACAGGGCTCAAGCCAAGGTGCCCTCTTGAAGAGCCCAAGTGGAGACCAGAGGCCCCATGAAGAGCTTGCATTTCACTGGTCAATTCACTAGTGCAGAGAGTAATGGCTCTGGTTTCCAACAGTGCTGAAGGCAGCCTTCTTTGTGGCAAGCTGGAGCAGTTCCCTGGTCCTAGTGCACAAACTGATGGCTATGGCAGCCAAACAGTTAAGGTAAAAGCTGTGTCCTTACCTTTGGAAATTGGACAGCTCCTTGTGTGGATGTGTACTGTGTGTATCCCCGATCACAGAATATATTTTGGGGATACATATTCTACAACGCCTAATGTTGCAAACCTCTATGTGGGAATTTTATCCCTGAGTGTGTATGGTGAAGACCATTGTGAGGGGATATGTGAAGCATCCCTTACAGTTATTGCCAGCACCTTGGAGGGGAACAGCTGTGAGACAGTATTGTCTTCCAGGTGGCCTGAAGAAATAAGCATTACCATCATTGAGCTGGCTAAAGTGGGTGTTGTACAGCCATAGTCCCTTTAACTCCCCACTGTGGTCTCTTCAGAAGTCTGCTGGCTCATGGCGGATGATGGTGGACTACAGAGAACTCAATAAAATCATGCCACCTTTGCATGCCTCCGTACCACTGATCTGTGACTTGATGGACCAATTGACCACAGTGTTGGGCATTTATCACTTTGTAGTGTACTTAGCTAATGCTTTTTTCTCTATAGCTATAGCTGATGAGAGTCAAGGTCAACTTGCATTTACTTGGGAGGGGAAACAGTGGATGTTCCAGGTCCTTCCCCAAGGGTACCTGCATAGCCTAACTATATGTCACTGGCTGGTTGTGGGAGACTTATGAAATGGAAGCACCCAACATCAGTGAACCTGTTCCATTATATTGATGCTATGTTACTAACCTCTGATTCTCTTGAAGATTTAGAACAGTGTGCACCAGAGAGCATTTGGAATCATATGGGTTGGCTGAGAATGCCACAAAAATCCAAGGGCCTGGATTGTCTGTCTAGTTTTTGGGAAGACAAAAGTGATACTGGAAGTGGTAATTGATAAAATACCAATGTTTCTACAACCTACTACTGTGGCTCAATTGCAGACCTATGAGGGACTCTTAGGATACTGGAGGGCATTATACCTCATCTCGCCCAACTGGCATGCCCCTTATACTCACTTACAAGGAAGTGGGTGGCCTGGAATGGTCGGATATCATAGAACAAGCATTCTGAGTTACTAACTGGACACTGCAGCAAGCTGAGGCATTTCAGATTATAGATCCCATTAAGCCCTCTGAGTTAAATTCAAACATCACCCTTGAAGGGTGTGGATGGGTCTGTGGGAACAGCAAGAGTAGCTACATGCCCCTATGGGGTTTTGGTCTCAATTATGGAAAGGGGCGGAAACGAGGTACTCCTTGATGGAGAAGCAGGTAGCAGTTGTGTATGCCACTTTATTATCCACAAAAGTGATCATAGGGAAGGCTCTGGTACATATTAAAACAATGTGCCCTATAGAGGGCTGGCTATGATCTTGGGTGTCATCTCCCAAGACCAGAGAGTGGCAAGACCCCAACCTTGGCTAAATAGGGAGCATATCTAGAACTAAGGAACTACGTGTCTGACAGTCCTTTGTCACAGAAGCTGCAGCATATTCTAGAGCCTGTTACATTTACAGTAGAAATGTTGGGAGACACTCTGACAATGATGGAACCAGGACCCTTACCATTTAAAGAAGGTAAACCACCAATAGATGTTCAAGCCAGGTACATTGATGGGTTCAATAGAGACCAGGCCTCCTCCTGGGCTGCCACTGATATCCAGCTGGCCAGGGATACCATATGGTTTGATTCCAGAGTTGGTCAAAGTAGGCAGTGGGCTGAATTATATGCTGTCTGGATAGTGGCCAAGAATGAAGCAATACCCCCTTGCTACCTCTACAGATAGTTGGGTGGCTTATAAAGGTCTAATGTTATGGATCACCACATGGAAGGCACAGAACTAGCTGGCAGGCCATAGACCCCAAGTGGGAGCAAGCCATGTGACAAGATCAGAGGGACTTAAGGCATGAGAAGAACATAACAATGATACATATGACTGGGCATTTGCCTTTGGCGAGCCAGAAGAATGATAAGCAGACATGCTGTGCGTGTCTGGTGGGTGGAACAGGCTCCACCCAATGAGATAACAGCTTGGGTACACCAGTGCATGCACCATGCAGGGACGAAAACCATGTGGGCAGTCCCTAAAAGATGGGATCTTCTCATTTCACGGGAAGATATAGCAGATGCCTGCCATGATTGCCCCACATGTGGCCAGGAGGAAACCTCTATTCTCATAGACTGGCAGCCACTAATGGACAAGTGGTAAGGGGAAGGGTCCCCTTGACTCAGTGGCAAGTGGACTTGACAGGGCCTCTGCCAGCATCAGACAATGCCAGCTTTGCACTAACAGCTGTAGACCCAGTCACAAGTTTGCTTTCTGCCTGACCATGTAAGGCCACAGATCAACTCTGTAGATTCAAGGAGCTTAAAGCCATCCTCTGTTGTGGTCCTTTAATGGACCGGAACCTGGTGGTACGGAGTCAACGATAAGAAAGTAAAAGAGAGAAAGAGGCTGATATTCCCTGGTTTACGCAGAGGACCAATAAAGCCCTTGACACAGGACTTGCATTGCTCACGAAGGCACCAGGCACCCTCTCAAGGGGGTGAAGGCACAAAGTGCCTTCTCGAGAGGGCCTTAGAAGCCCAGGCAGGAAAGTGAGCACGACGGGTCTCCACGCTCCAGAAAATCAGCCAGAAAGAGAGAGAAAGAGAAACAAAAAAGACACGGGGACCTAAGCTCTGATGGAGCAAAGGTGCTTTAATGATTTTTCTATGAGTATATACAGGCTGTGGTACAAGAAACTTCTTTCGGGAATGATAGAGTTCAGTAAACCAAACCTACTGCAACGGTTACCAAGGGAACAAGGAGTAATGTTAGTCACAAGGTCAGAAGACAATCCATATCTCAAGAAAGGGAAAGGGGACTAAGCAGTTTTGTCTTAAAGAGAATGTTTACTAAAGGAGACCAAGCCTGCCTCACACAATGACCTCAGTCCCTGGGAGCAGTGTGCTGTTCCGCTTGAAGAGGGACAAAGGACTCATGAGAGACAGCACATAGGAATCCTCCTGTCAAACATTCCCTGACAGTCCTCTAGTCATAGAGAGTGATCAAGGTACCCATTTCACTGGAAAGAAGGTTCGGGAATGGGCACATAGACTGGGAATACAATGGATATTTCAAGTCCTGTACTGTTGCAAAGGCGAAGCCAATTCTGACTCCATGTTGGAACTGTTTCATTGACCTGCTTTTTGTGGCTTTTATTTTTACAATCAAACATAAGGACCTGCCTCAGAGGACTCTGTGCCTCTGCCTGACTGTAAACTGAAGTGCCTTTGTCCAGCATATAGGTAATCTGACCCTGCCCATCCGTGAGTGTTATTCTTCAGTCACTCAGTTGTATCCGGCTCTGCAACCCCATGGATGGCAGCATGCCAGGCTTCCCAGTCCTTCTACCATCTCCTGGAGCTTGTTAATACTCATGCCCATTGAGCCACTGATGCCATCCAACCATCTCGTTCTGTATCATTCCCTTCTCCTGCCTTCAATCTTTCCCAGCACCTGTGAATAGCTACAACAACAAAAAAACCACATCCTTTCCAAAGGCTGGCCATCCCTTTGGAGATGTTTTGCAAGACTGAAGACCATTTCATCATTCAGTATCCTATCTTTTTGCCTTTTCATACTGTTCATGGGGTTCTCAAGGCAAGAATACTGAAGTGGTTTGCCATTCCCTTCTCCAGTGGACCATGTTTTGTCAGTTTGTCAACAAACTGTGGAAAATTCTTAAAGAATTATCCCCCTTTCCTGCATCCCTGTGTGCTAATGTTAGCCTTTATCAGGATTATCAAGAGGCCTATAGTGTAATTCCTGTCCCTCATGGAACCTTGGGTATGTGGGTACGTGGGTCATATGGGTGGCATATTTGCCTGGGTATTAGACTGGATGTATTCTTGGGGTTGCTCACTAGCAGTGAGATACCAGGAGAACATTTCATGCAAAGATGGGCACAATAAAGGACAGAAATGGTATGAGCCTAATAGGAGCAGAAGATCTTAAGAAGAGGTGGCAAGAATACACAGAAGAACTGTACAAAAAAGATTTTCATGACCCAGATAATCATGATGGGATGATCATTCTTCTAGAGCCAGACATCCTGGAATGTGAAGTCAAGTGGGCCTTATGAAGCATCACTATGAACAAAGCTAGTTGAGGTGATGGAATTCCAGCTGTTCAGTTCAGTTCAGTTCAGTCGCTCAGTTGTGTCTGACTCTTCACGACACCATGGACCACAGCACGCGAGGCCTCCCTGTCCATCACCAGCTCCTGGAGTTTACTCAAACTCATTTCATTGAGTCGGTGATGCCATCCAACCATCTCATCTTCTGTTGTCCCCTTCTCCTCCTGCCTTCAATCGTTCCCAGCATCAGGATCTTTTCAAGTGAGTCAGTTCTTCACATCAGGTGGCCAAAGTATTGGAGTTTCAGCTTCAACATCAGTTCTTCCAATGAACACTCAGGACTGATGTCCTTTACGATGGACTGGTTGGATCTCCTTGCAGTCCAAGGGACTCTCAAGAGTCTTCTCCAACACCACAGTTCGAAAGCATCAATTCTTCGGTGCTCAGATTTCTTTATTGTCCACTCTCACATTCATACATGACTACTGGAAAAACCATAGCCTTGACGAGAGGGACCTTTGTTGGCAAAGTAATGTCTCTGCTTTTTAATATGCTGTCTAGGTTGGTCATAACTTTCCTTCCAAGGAGCAAGTGTCTTTTAATTTCATGGCTGCAGTCGCCATCTGCAGTGATTTTGGAGCCCCTCAAAATAAAGTCTCTCACTCTTTCCACTGTTTCCTCATCTATTTGCCATGAAGTGATGGGCCCAGATGCCATGATCTAGTTTTCTGAATGTGGAGCTTCAAGCCAACATTTTCACTCTCCTTTCACTTTCATCAAGAGGCTCTTTAGTTCTTATTCACTTTCTGACATAAGGTGGTATCGTCTGCATAGCTGAGGTTATTGATATCTTTCCCAGCAATCTTGAGTCCAGCTTGTGCTTCCTCCAGCCCAGCATTTCTTATTATGTATTCTGCATATAAGTTAAATAAGCAGGGTGACAATATACAGCCCTGACATACTCCTTTTCCTATTTGGAACCAGTCTGTTGTTCCATGTGTAGTTCTAACTGTTGCTTCCTGATTTGTATACAGATTTCTCAAGAGGCAGGTCATGTGGACTGGTATTTCCATCTCTTTCAGAATTTTCCACAGTTTCTTGTGATTCACACAGTCAAAGGCTTTGGCATAATCAATAAAGCAGAAATAGATGTTTTTTTCTGGAACTCTCTTGCTTTTTCGATGATCCAGCAGATATTGGCAATTTGATCTCTGGTTCCTCTGTCTTTTCTAAAACCAGCTTGAACATCTGGAATTTCACAGTGCACTGCTGAGCTATTTAAATTCCTAAAAGATGATGCTGTGAAAGTGCTGCGCTCAACATGCCAGCAAATTTTGAAAACTCAGCAGTGGCCACAGGACTGGAAAAGGTCAGTTTTCATCCAAATCCCAAAGAAAGGCAATGCTAAAGAATGCTCAAACTACTGCACAATTCCACACATCTCACACGCTAGCAAAGTGATGCTCAAAATTCTCCAAGTCATGTTTCAACAGTATGTGAACTGTGAACTTCCAGATGTTCCTGTTGGTTTTAGAAAAGGCAGAGGAACCAGAGATCAAATTGCCAATATCTGCTGGATCATCAAAAAAGCAAGAGAGTTCCAGAAAAACATCTCTTTCTGCTTTATTGACTATGCCAAAGCCTTTGATTTTGTGGATCACAACAAACTGTGGAAAATTCTGAAACAGACTGGAATACCAGACCACCTGACCTGCCTCTTGAGAAATCTGTATGTAGGTAAGAAGCAATAGAACTGGACTTGGAACAACAGACTGGTTCCAAATAGGGAAATGAGTACGTCAAGGCTGTATATTATCACCCTGTTTATTTAATTTATATGCAGAGTACATTATGAGAAATGCTGGACTGAATGAAGCACAAGCTGGAATCAAGATTGCTGGGAGAAATATCAATAACCTCAGATATGCAGATGACACCACCCTTATGGCAGACAGTGAGGAAGAACTAAAGAACCTCTTGATGAAAGTGAAAGAGTAGAGTGAAAAAAGTTAACTTAAAACTCAACATTCAGAAAACTAAGATCATGGCATCTGGTCCCATCACTTCATGGCAAATAGATGGGCAAACAATGGAAACAGTGAGAGACTTTAATTTTTTGGGTTCCAAAATCACTGCAGATGGTGACTGCAGCCATGAAATTAAGACACTTGCTCCTTGGGAGGAAAATTATGGCCAACCTACACAGCATATTAAAAAGCAGAGACATTACTTTACCAACAAAGGTCCCTCTCGTCAAGGCTATGGTTTTTCCAGTAGTCATGTATGGATGTGAGAGTTGGGCCATAAAGAAATCTGAGCACCAAAGAATTGACGCTTTCAAACTGTGGCATTGGAGAAGACTCTTGAGAGTCCCTTGGACTGCAAGGAGATCCAAAGTGTCCATCGTAAAAGACATCAGTCCTTAGTGTTCATTGGAAGAACTGATGTTGAAGCTGAAACTCCAATACTTTGGCCACCTGATGTGAAGAACTGACTTATTTGAAAAGATCCTGATGCTGGGAACGATTGAAGGCAGGAGGAGAAGGGGACAACAGAGGATGAGATGGTTGGATGGCATCACTGACTCATTGGAGATGAGTTTGGGTAAACTCCAGGAGCTGGTGATGGACATGGAGGCCTAGCATGCTGCAGTCCATGGGGTTGCAAAGTTGGACACTACTGAGCAACTGAACAGAGCTGAACTGAAGTGATGCTGGACCATTGAAGAGACAGGGATGGGGTCAGAAAAGGCTTTTTAAAATAGAAATGATCCTGGAAGAAGAGATGACATTCAGGGAGGCCAAACTAATCTTGGGGTGTTATCCTACCTTTCCCCTAAGATGTTTCCTTTCCCAAATTATTCCTCTCTGAGCAGCCTCTTTTCCAAACAGATCCTTAAATCCAATCTCCATAGGCCTTCCTGGTGGTTCAGTGGTAAAGAATCCACCTGCAATGCAGGAGACATGGGTTCAATCCCTGGGTCAGGATGATCCCCTGAGGAAGGAAATAGCAACCTATTCCAGTATCCTTGTCTGGAAAATTCCATGGACAGAGGAGCCTGGTAGGCTACAGTCCATAAGGGTCCAAAAGAATCAGACATAACTTAGGGACAAAATAACACCAATAGGCCTCCAGAGTGAAGTTTCCTTTTTAATGACTCTCAAAGGCTATTTATTTTATATAGCAGTAGTTTCTTAGATCTTAATTTGCATAAGAATCACCTGCCAAATTTACTTAGTAGCTGGTCCTTAGACCCCCTCCACAAATTCAATCTTAGTAGCATCTCCTGATTGTGATGTGGATGACCCAGGAATACTTTTACCTTCTGGTTTTGTTTGGTTTTGCTGTTTTAGTTTGAGCGTGCAGACATGTAGTACAAACTGCTCTAGTTAATACAGGAATTGCTCCCTCTAAGTTTCCATAACCCACCTGGGAACCCCTTGGAAAAATTTTTTTAATGATTGGTCAATCTATAGCTATGATCCAATGACAAGAAAAATGGCCTAAAAATATTAGATCTTTATTGACAGAGGATAGAAAAATGGAGTGAATTTCCCTATGTTCAGGCTTCCTTGGTGTCTTAGACAGTAAAGAATCTACCTGCAATGTGGGAGACCTGGGTTTGATCCTTGGGTTGGGAAGATCTCCTGGAGAAGGGAATGGGACCTACTCCAGTATTCTTGCCTGGAGAATTCCGTGGAAAGTGGAGCCTGGCAGGCTACAGTCCATGGGATCACAAATAATCGAACATGACTGTGCAACTTTCACTTTCACCTTTAGAGAAACAAATTTCTTAACCCATCTGTCACCCTTCCATGGTTTCATCTCCACGGATTTCTCAGGCTGAAGCTCCCACTACTTTATGCTCATCAATTTTAACTGTTCCCTGCTTTGCACTTGCTTTTACCTTTGTTTTGAGATGTCCTTCCCTCTGTACACTATGTTTTTGAAACTGTACCTTGAAAATATTCATATAGTAGGAATGCAAAGTCTGTATTATACACTAATGCTTTTAACATGCTAATAATTCATTATAGAGGTGGTATAGAAGGTTCCCTGGAGGCAGGCATGGCAACCCAGTCCAGTATTCTTGCCTGTAGAATCCCATGGACAGAGGCTCCTGGGGAGTCTACAGTCCATAGGGTTGTAGAGTCAGACACCACTGATTGCCTGGCACACACACGTACACATACAAAATTTAAGCAGACTGAAAGACAGGTGCCTTTTATTCCCTCAGATGGTGGTGGTTTAGAAGAAAAAGGAGATAAATAGGGAAGTCTTGTTTGCAGAGTATGTGTGTGTGCCCAGTTGCTCAGTCATGTCTGACTTATTGTGCCCTCATGAATTGTAGCCCACCAGACTCCTCGGTCCATGGAATTTTCCAGGCAAGAATACTGGAGTGGGTTGCCATTTCATACTTCAGGGAATCTTCTTGACCCAGGGATCAAACCCATGTCTCCTGAGTCTCCTGTATTGACAGGTGGATTCTTTACCACTGAGCCATCTGGGAAGCCCCTTGTTTGGAGAGAATAATAAATAATAAAAGTAGTGTGTACCTACTGATACCAATATGTACATCATGCCAAAAATAAATTGTATGTACATGTTGATCCCAAACTATAAATATTTAAAAAATAATGTGGGTATTAATAAATATATTTACAGCAATTCACACTTTATTCTTCATTAGTCACAGCTGTCTCTATTTCTCTCTGTTTTTCTATAATTTCTGTGGCTCACCACTGCATTCAAGGCTCTCCAAAACTTCATCACTGTGTGATATTCTTATCTAATCTTCCTGCTTGATCCTCACTGCTTTCTCATAACCATTCTAAGGTTCAGCCTAACTGGATAGCTTGTCATTTTCTACACAGCACCAGGCCCACCTCTACCACCACCTCTGAGAGAGGAGATATGGGTTGCCTGTGCTGGAAGAAAAGGGATTCTCCAAGGAGAGCAAGAGCATTAGATGCTGGTGAGGATTTCTCATGACCACATTTTAAAAGGTAGCAATGGACAAAAATTCTGGAACTTACAAGGAAGTTTAACAAAATTATTTTGAATAGGACTCTCAGAGTTTGTGACACAAATTTGGACAAGGAGACGTTCAGATAACCCCTTCACTCAATTGCCTATAGCTTTTAAGGAATAAAGAGAAGATTACTGTATCTTCATTAATAGCCCAAAGGCTTGGATGACTTAAGCCTTCATTGTTAGGACAAGGAGGATGCAGGTGCAGGGATTATTTCAGTGGCTTCCAAAGAGATGCCAGCAGTTGAGAGCCAAAGAAAGCAAGGCACATCCTGTGCATGCCAACATAAACCAAGGATGCCCAAGGACCAGTGTGTCTCCCACTTTTACCATGACCCTATTATACCTGTGGTCTTCCAACTGGCCCTGGATAGAAGGAAGAATGAATTTTGTACTGACCGACTTAAATCTAAAATGATGACCAAAACAAAAATAGAAACAAAAACCTAAAGAAACTGAGAATTTGACTAGATTAAGTTTTCTTCTCTCAGAAAAATTTTATTTATTTTTAAATTAATTAATTAGTTTTAATTGTAGGATAATTACTTTACAATATTATGGTGGTTTTTGCCATACATCGACATGAGTCAGTCATGGGTGCACATGTGTCCCCCAATCCTGAACCCCACTCCCAACTCCCTCCCCACATCATCCCTCTGGGTTGGCCCAGAGCACTGGCTTTGAGTGCCGTGCTTCATGCTTCAAGCTTGCACTGGTCATCAGTTTTACATATGGTAATATGCATGTTTCAATGCTATTCTCTCAAATCATCCCACCCTCACTTTCGCCCACAGACTCCAAAATCTGTTCTTTATATCTGTGTCTCTTTTGCTGCCTCACATATAGGATCATCATTACCATGTTTCTAAATTCTATATACATACATTAGTATACTGTATTGGTGTTTCTCTTTCTGATTTATGTCACTCTGTATAATAGGCTCCAGTTTCATCCACCTCGTTAGAACTGACTCAAATGCGTTCATTTTTTATAGCTAAGTAACATTCCATTGTATATATGTACCACAACTGCCTTATCCATTCTCCTGATGGACATCTAGGTTGCTTCCATGTCCTAGCTATTGTAAACAGTGCTAAAATGAACACTGGGGTACATGAGTCTCTTTCAATTCTGGTCTCCTTGGTGTGTATGCCCAGCAGTGGGGTTGCTGGGTCATATGGCAGTTCTATTTCCAGGTTTTAAAGCAATCTCCACACTCTTCTCCATAGTGGCTGTAATAGTTTGCATTCACACCATCTGTGTAAGAGGGTTCCTTTTTCTCCACACCCTTTCCAGCATTTATTGTTTGTAGACTTTTTGATGGCAGCCATTGTGACCAGTATGAGATGATACCTCATATTGGTTTGCATTTCTCTAATAATGAGTGA
Organism: Odocoileus virginianus; assembly: GCF_023699985.2. Classification (NCBI taxonomy): domain Eukaryota; kingdom Metazoa; phylum Chordata; class Mammalia; order Artiodactyla; family Cervidae; genus Odocoileus; species Odocoileus virginianus. The sequence goes on from NC_069674.1 coordinate 16,307,876, forward strand.
TGTCGAGCATCTTTTCATGTGTTTATTAGCCATATGTATATCTGCTTTGAAGAAATGTCTGTTTAGTTTCTTGTCCCATTTTTTTTCATTGGATTGTTCCTTTTTCTGGCATTGAGCTGCATGTGCTGCATGTATATTTTGGAGATTAATTCTTTGTCAGTTTTTCATTTGATATTATTTTCTCACATTCTGAAGCCTGCCTTTTCACCTTGCTTATAGTTTCCTTTGCTGTGCAAGACTTTTAAGTTTAATTAGATACCATTTGTTTATTTTCATTTTTATTTCCATTACTCTGTCTGGGAGGTGGGTCATAGAGTGTTCTGCCTATGTTTTCCTCTAAGAGTTTTATAGTTTCTAGTCTTACATTTAGATCTTTAATCCATTTTGAGTTTATTTTTGTGTATGTTGTTAGAAAGTGTTCTAGTTACATTCTTTTACATGTGGTTGACCAGTTTTCCCAGCACCACTTGTTAAAGAGATTATCTTTTCCCCATTGTAAATTTTTGCCTCCATTGTCTAAGATAAGGTATCCATAGGTGTGTGGATTTATCTCTGGGCTATTTGTTTCATTGACCTATATTTCTGTCTTTGTGACAGTACATACTGTCTTGATGACTTTAGCTTTGCAGTATAGTCCAAAGTCAGGAAGGTTGATTCCTCCAGTTCCACTCTTCTTTCTCAAGATTGCTTTAGCTATTCGAGGTTTTTTGTGTTTCTATACAAATTGTGAAATATTTCTTCTCATTCTGTGAAAAATATTGTTGGTATCTTGATAGGGATTGCATTGAATCTATAGATTGCTCTGGATAGTATACTCATTTTCACTATATTGATTCTTCCAATTCACGAACATGGTATACTTCTCCATCTATTTGTGTCATCTTTGATTTCTTTCATCAGTGTTTTATAGTTTTCTATATATAGGTCTTTTGTTACTTTAGGTAAATTTTATTCCTAAGTATTTTATTCTTTCCATTGCAATGGCGAATAGGATTGTTTCCTTAATTTCTCTTTCTGGATTTTCATTGCTAGTGTATAGGAATGCAAGGGATTTTTGTGTATTAATTTTATATCCTGCAACTTTACTATATTAATTGAATAGCTCTAGTAGTTTTCTGGTGGTATCTTTAGGGTTTTCTATGTAGAGGATCATGTCATCTGCAAACAGTGAGAGTTTCACTTCTTCTTTTCCAATCTGAATTCCTTTTATTTCTTTCTCTTTTCTGATTGCTATGGCTAGGACTTCCACAACTATGTCGAATAACAGTGGTGAGAGCTGACTCCCTTGTCTTGTTCCTGATTTTAGAGGAAATGCTTTAAAATTTTCACCATTATGGATAATGTTTGCTGTGGGTTTATCATATATGGCTTTTATTACGTTGACGTATGTTCCTTCTATGCCTGCTTTCTGGAGAGTTTTGATCATAAGTGGGTGTTAAATTTTGTCAAAGGCTATCTCTTAATCTGTTGAGATAATCATATGGCTTTTATTTTTCAATTTATTAATATGGTGTATCACATTGATTGATTTGCAAATATTGACAAATCCTTGTATCCCTGGAGTAAAGCCTAATTGATCATGATATATAATCTTTTAAATATGTTTTAAAATTCTGTTTGCTAGATTTTTGTTGAGGATTTTTGCATCTTTGTTTATCAGTGATATTGGCCTATAGTTTTCTTTTTTTGTGGCATCTTTGGTTTTTGTATCAGGGTGATGGTGGCCTCATAGAATGAATTTGGGAGTTTGACTTCCTCTGCAATTTTCTGGAAGAGTTTGAGTAGGATAGGTGCTATCTCTTCTCTAAATTTTTGGTAGGCTCAACTGTGAAGCCATCTGGTCCTGGGCTTTTGTTTGTTGGAAGATTTTTTATTACAGTTTTGATTTCCGTGCTTGTGATGGGTCTGTTCAGATTTCCTATTTCTTCCTGGTTGAGTTTTGGAAGGCTATACTTTTCTAAGAATTTGTCCATTTCTTCCAAGTTGTCTATTTTATTGGCATAGAGTTACTCATAGTAGTCTGTTATGGTCTTTTGTATTTCTGTGTTGTCTGTTGTGATTTCTCCATTTTCATTTCTAATTTTATTGATTTTATTCTTCTCCCTTTTTTTCTTGATGAGTCTGGCTAATGGTTTGCCTATTTTATTTGACTTCTCAAAGAACCAGCTTTTAGTTTCATTGATCTTTGCTATAGGCTCCTTTGTTTCTGTTTCTTTTATTTCTGCCATGATTTTCTTGATTTCTTTCCTTTTACTAACTTTGGGGTTTTTCTGTTCTTCTTTTTTAGTTGCTTTAAGTGTAAAGTTAGGTTGTTTATTTGATATTTCTCTTGTTTCTTGAGGTAGGCTTGTATTGCTATGAACCTCCCTCTTAGCACTGCTTTTATTGAACCACATAGGTATTGGGTTGTCATGTTTTCATTTTCATTTGTTTCTATTCATATTTTAATTTCCTTTTTATTTATTCCATGATCTGTTGATTATTCAGAAGTGTGTTTTAAGCCTGCATATGTTTGTGTTTTTCATAGTTTTTTTTTTCCTGTAGTTGATATCTAATCTTACTTGCACAGTGATCAGAAAAGATGCTTGAATGATTTCAATTTTTAAAAAAATTGACCAGTTAGATTTGTAGCCCAGGATGTGCTCTATCCTGGAGAAAGTTCCTTGTGCACTTGAGGAAAAGTTAAAATCCATTGTTTTTGACTGAAATGCCCTGTAGATATCAGTTAGGTCTTGATTGATATTGAATTATTTAAAGCTTGTGTTTCCTTGCTAATTTTCTGTTTGATTGACCTCTTCATAGGTATGAGTGGGGTATTAAAGTCCCCCACTATTACTGTTACTGTTAATTTCCCCTTTCATACTTGTTAGCATTTGTCTTACATATTGAGGTGCTCCTATGTTGGGTGCATATATAATTGCTATATCTCCTTCTTGGATTGATCCCTTGATCATTATGTAGTGTCTGTCCTTCTTTGTCTCTTATCATGGCCTATATTTCAAAGTCTATTTTATCTGATATGAGTATTGCTACTCCTGTTTTCTTTTGGTCTCCATTCGCATGAAATATCTTTTTCCAGCCCCTCACTTTCAGTCTGTATGTGTCCCTAGGTTTGAGATGGGTCTCTTGTAGACAGCATATACAGGGGTTTTGTTTTTGTATCCATTCAGCCAGTCTTTGTTTATTGGTTGGAGCATTTAACCCATTTAAATTTAAGGTAGTTATTGATAAGTATGATCCCATGACCATTTACTTTGTTGTTTCAGGTTCATTTTTATAAACCTTTTCTGTGTTTCCTGTCATGAGAAGATCCTTTAGCATTTGTTGAAGAGCTGGTTGGTGGTAATGAATTCTGTCAGCTTAGCTTGTCTGTAAAGCTTTTGATTTCTCTTTCATATCTGAATGAGATACTTGCTGGGTACAGTGATCTTGGTTGTAGGTTTTTCTCTTTCATCACTGTGGTATGTCCCGCCATTCCCTTCTGGACTGAAGAGTTTCTATTGGAAGATCAGCTGTTATCCTTATGGGGATCCCCTTGTGTGTTATTTGTTGCTTTTCCCTTGCCGCTTTTAATATTTACTCTTTGTGCTTAATTTTTGTTAGTTTGCTTGATATGTGTCTTGGGGTGTTTTACCTTGGGTTTATCCTGTTTGGGACTCTGTGTTTCTTGGACTTGGATGGCTATTTCCTTCCCTATTTTAGGGAAGTTTCTGACTATTATCTCAAGTATTTTCTCATGTCTTTTCTTTTTGTCTTCTTCTCCTGGGACACCTATGATTTGAATGTTGGGGCACTTAACATTGTCCCAGAGGTCTCTGAGGTTGTCCTCACTTCTTTTTTATTCTCTTCTCTTTCTTCCTCTCTGCATCATTTATTTCCACCATTCTATCTTCCATCTCACTAATCCTCCCTTCTGCCTCAATTATTCTACTATTGGTTCCCTCCAGAGTGTTTTAAATCTCAGTTATTGCATTGTTCATTATTGATTGACTATTCTTTATTTCTTCTACGTCCTTGTTAAACATTTCTTGCTTCTTCTCAATCCTTGTCTCTAGTCTATTTATCTGTAACTCTATTTTGTTTTCAAGATTTTGGATCATCTTTACGATCATTATTCTAAATTCTTTTTCAGGTATACTCCCTATCTCCTTCTCTTTTGTCTGATTTGGTGGGTTTTTATCATGTTCCTTTACCTGCTGAATATTTCTCTGACTTTTCATTTTGTTTAGATTGCTGTGTTTGGGGTGCCCTTTCTGCAGGCTGGAGTGTTGTGGTTCCTTTTAATTGTGAAGCCTGCTCCCTGTGGGTGGGGTTTGACTAGTGGCTTGTCAAGGTTTCCTGACTGTGAGAACTCGTGTCTGTGTTATGGTAGGTATAGCTGGATCTATTCTCTCTGGAGTAGAATGAAGTGTCCATAGTGATTTTTGGGGGTGTCTATGGGTTTGGTAGGAGAAGGAAATGGCAACCCACTCCAGTATTCTTGCCTGAAGAATTCCAAGGACAGGGGAGCCTGGTGGGCTATGGTCTGTGGGATTGCAGAGTCAGACACAGCTGAGCACACAGCACATGGGTTTGGCATGGCTTTGGGTAGGCTGTTTTTTAATGTTTAGGGTTGTGTTCCTCTTTTGCTGGAGAATTAGCATGGTGTGTCTTGCACTGGAACTTGTTGGCTCTTGGGTGGAGCTTCGTTCAGTGTAGGTATGGAGAATTTTGGGTGCACTCTTGTCTAATAATATTCCCAGGAGTCAGGAATACTCTGATTTTCTAAAGTTCTGGAGTTGTGCCTCCTGCCTCTGGGTTTGAGTCCTCTTACAGTAGCCTCAAGAATTCTCCATCCATATAGCACAGAAGATAAAATCCCTAGGTTAATGGTGAAACAATTCTCCACAGCCAGGAACACCCAGAGAGATTCACAGAGTTATATAGAGAAGAGAGGAGGGAAGAGGGAGGTAGAGGTGACCAGGAAGAGAAAAGGTAGAGTCAAAGGGGAGAGAACAATCAAGACAGTAATCAAATTCCTAAGTGAAAATAGATACTGAAGATTAGCTTCTTAAAGTTACAAAATTGATAACAAATATTAAAAAGCAAAGATTAAAAACCTAGAATTGAGGTTAGGCTCTCAAAGATACAATATACAAAAAAAAAAAAAAAAAAACCAATATAAAAATTACAAAGCAAAATCAATCACAAATATTTAAAAAATATATGGAATTTTTTTTTAAAATAGGGTTTTTTAAGAAAGGTAATAAAATAGTAAGCTATAAAAATGAAAGTTAAAGGAGTAATAAAGAACTAAAATTTTTTAAAAATTAAAAAGTGATAATAGTAAAAACATATCTAGGAATTTCTCTGGAGCTATTGTGGGCAGTGTGGGGTCAGTTCAGTGTCAGATAGCCCCTTGTTCTGGCTTGTAATTGTTCTCAAGGTCTATAATTGCCCCTCAAATGCACAGTCTCAGCATTAACTGCAGGGTTTTAGTCTGTTGCACCTGTCACTTCCAGGGCGGTTCCCCCTTCTTTATTTTGGCTTTCTCTCTTTGCAAGTCTCTTCAGTGTCTAATTTCCACTGACACAAGGGGGGTGAAGGTGGCCACTTGTTTAGGCTCACTGTTCAGTTGTGCTGTGGAGAGGGAGTGACAATGAAAGTACTGCTGGCATATGTGGGGAGTGCTTGCAGTGGATGGACCACACTGTGTTTGCAACAGCTCAAGGCAGTGTGTATTTCCTGGGTCCACACTGCTCAGAGTCCAGGGTGATCTGCAAGGGCACTGAGTGGGCCCTGAGTATCATGCACTTCCCAGGGCTAAGCCACTCAGATTCTCAGGTGCTCTGCAAGAGCACACACCCTGATGGGCTGGGTGTTTTGTGCCATTCCCAGGTCTAAGCCACTCAGGCAACTAGGTGCTTGGAGAATGCTCTTTCCCAGGTGGCCTGTGTGTTTTATGCACCTCCCTGGTCCCAGCTGCTCGGTTTCCCAGGTGCAATGTGAGGGCACAGTCCCAGGTGTACCATGTGTCTCCTCTGGGGAGTGATCTCAGGCTGTGACACTCCTGGTGGCTGTGAACCACCTAAGATCCCAGGAAGACGTGGTGAGCAACAGGCAGCCTGCTCACAGTTTGGTGGAAGATGCGGTCTCTGGGTCTGATTGCAGTGGCCCCTTGCCTTTTGGCTCTGGCTGTTACACACCTGCCTCTCTGCTGCTGGGAAGGGAGGACTCTAAATGGCAGCTGGTTTGCTCTCCTTTGGTATTTGCTAGGGCACAATCCTTAGTTCTGTGAGTGCACCAGGGGTCACCATGTGTGTTAGAGCCTTTCGTGAGAAAGGTCTTTTAAAAAAAAAATCTCTCTGGCGATTCCAGTGTTTGGGTTGCTATCTCATATTAGCTTCCTCAGATTGTCCTCAGGGCATTCAGGCCCAGTGCTTACCCTAAGGACCTATGATGCAACCTACACCTCCCTGCCCAGCCCCCACTTGCTGCTGGCGGATGCGAGTGTCTGAACTGCTTCTCCATGGATAGTTGGGGTTAGGAACATATTCTCTCTCTGTCTGTCTCTCTCTCTCTTTGTATGTGTTTCTGGTTAGGTTGCCCTCTGGAATTCAAAAGCTCCCCACTGATATGCCTGTGAGAGCATTTCCTGTTGTGTGGAAACTACTGCTTCACAACTCCCTCCCCAGGACAGGTCTCTGTCCCTAAATCCTTTGTCTCTATTTTCATCTTTTATATTTTGTCCTATCTCCTTTTTTTTTTTTTTAATATCATGGAGTTATTTTATTTATTTATTTATTTTATTTTTTTTATTAGTTGGAGGCTAATTACTTTACATCATTACAGTAGTTTTTGTTATACATTGAAATGAATTAGCCATGGATTTACATGTATTCCCCATCCCAGTCCCCCCCCCCACCTCCCTCTCCTATCTCCTTTTGAAGAGATTGGGCTGCCTTTCTGAGTGCCTGGTGTCCTCCAGCAGCATTCAGAAGTTTTGTGGAAGTTGCTCAATGTTCAAATGATCTTCTGATGAATTTGTGGGGGAGAAAGTGGTCTCCCGGTCCTATTCCTCTGCCATCTTGGGACTGCATCCCAGAAAACTTTAAATTCAGTGCAGTTCAGTGCTTAGAACTCCTTGTTCTCACTGCCAAGGGACTATGTTTGATCCTTTTACTGAGTCCAAGCTCACTCTGCTCACCATGCAACAGTCCACTTAACCAAGAGATGAGGTGTTGAGTCAAAGAATGCAACTTTATTTGGAAAAGCTGGCTGACTGAGGAGATGGTTGACTAATGTCTCAAAATAGTCATCTTTTTGGGGTTTGGATGCCAGGTTCTTTCAGAGAACACAGAGGCTGAGGAATTGAGGAAATAAAGACCATTATCTTGCAAATATCTCCGGAATTACCAACTTCAAACACAATAAGTTAAAAAAAATAATGAAAAGGCAGAGAAATACTGCACAAATGAAGGAGCAAACTAGAAACATAGAAGTCCAAATAAATGAAGAGGAAATAGGCAAACTACCTGAAAAAGAATTCAGAGTAATGATAGTAAAGATTATCAAAAACCTTGAAAACAGAATGGAGAAAATGCAAGAATTAATTAGCAAAGACCTATAAGAATTAAAGAATATACACACAGAGACAAAAAACACAATTACTGAAATTAAAAATACTCTAGAAGGAATCAATAGCAGAATATCTGAAGCAGAAGAATGAATCCTTGAACTGACAGATAAAATGGTGGAAATAACTTCTGAAGAGCGGAAGTAAAAAGAATGAAAAGAACTGAGAATAGTCTCAGAGGCCTCTGGGACAATATCAAATGCACCAACATTTGAATTATAGGGGTCCCAGAAGAAGAGAAAAAGAAAGGGTATGAGGAAATTTTTTAAGAGATTATAGTTGAAAGGTTCCCCAAAGGAAAAGGAAATAGTCAATCAAGTCCAAGAGGTGCAAAGAGTCCCATACAGGATAAACCCAAGGAGAAACACACCAAGACACATACTAATCAAACTAACAAAGATTAAACACAAAGAAAGAATATTAAAGGCAGCAAGGGAAAAGCAACAAGTAACGCACAAGGGAATCCCCATACATTTAACAGTTGATCTTTCAGCAGAAACTCTGCAGGCCAGAAGGGAATGGCAGGATATATTTGAAGTACTGAAAGGGAAAAATCTACAACCAAGAGTACCCTACCCAGCAAGGATCTCATTCAAAATTGATGGAGAAATCAAAAACTTTGCAGACAAGCAAAAGTTAAGAGAATTCAGTACCATAAAACTAGCTTTACAACAAATGTTAACAGGACTTATATAGTTGAGAAACATGAGAAGAAAAAGATCTACAAAATCAAGCCCCAAACAATTAAGAAAAAGGCAATAGGAACATCAGTTCAGTCACTCTATCATGTTTGACTCTTTGCAACCCCATGAACTGCAGCATGCCAGGCTTCCCTGTTCATCACCAACTCCTGATGCTTACTCAAATTCATGTCCATCAAGTCAGTGATGCCATCCCACCATCTCATCCTCTGTTGTCCCCTTCTCCTCCCGCCTTCAATCTTTCCCAGCATCACGGTCTTTTCCAATGAGTCAGTTCTTCACATCAGATGGCCAAAGTATTGGACTTTCAGCTTCAGCATCAAATCCTTCCAATGAATATTCAGGACTGATTTCCTTTAGGATGTACTGGTTAGTTGGAAATAGGAACATATATATTAATAACTACTTTAAATGTAAACAAATTAAATATTCCAACCAAAGACACAGACTGAATGGATACAAAAACAAGACCCATATACATGCTGTCTCCAAGAAACCCACTTCTGACCTAAAAATACATATTGATTGAAAGTGAGAGGATGGAAAAATATATTCCATGCAAATGGAAAGCAAAAAAAAGCTGGAGTAGCAATCCTCATATCAGACAAAATAGACCTTAAAATAAAACATGTTATAAGAAATAAGGAAGGACATTGTACAATGATCAAGAGATCAATCCAAAGGGAAGACATAACAATTGTAAATATCTATGCACCCAACATAGGAGTACCTCAACACATAAGACAAACTCTAACAGACATAAAAGGAGAAGTTGACAGTAACACAATAATAGTAGAAGACTTTAACACCCCACTCACACCAATGAACGTATCATCAAAAGAAAATTAACAAGGAAACACAAGTCTTAAATGATACATTAGATGAGATAGACCTCAATCTTCAGGACATTCCATCCAAATGCAGAAGAATACACCTTCTTCTCAAGTGCACATGGAATATTTTCCAGGATATACCACATCTTGTGTCACAAATCAAGCCTCAGTAAATTTAAGAAAATTGAAACCATATCAAGCATCACTTCTGAACACAACTCTTTGAGACTAGATATCAATTACAAGAAAAAAACTGTGAAAAACACAAAAACATGGAGATTAAACTATGTTTCTAAATAACCAAAAGGTTACTGAAGAAATCAAAAGGGAAATTAAAAAATTTCTAGAAACAAATGACAATGAAAACATGGCAACTCAAAAACCTATGGGATGCAGCAAAAGCAGTTCTAAGAGGGAAGTTTATAGCAATAAATCCTACCTCAAGAAGCAAAAAAAAAACCAACAAACAAAACAAAACAAAACATTGAATAGACAACCTTTACATCTAAAACAACTGGAAAAAGAAGAACAAAACCCCCCAATATTAGCAGAAGGAAACAAATCATAAAGATCCAAGCAGAAATAAATGAAAAAGAAATGAAAGAAACAATAGTAAAGATTAGTAAAACTAAAAGCTGGTTCTCTGAGAAGATAAACAAAATTGACAAACCCTTAGCCAGGGTTTGTCAGAAACCCTGAGAAAAGAAGAAAAGAGAGAAGAATCAAATCAACAAAATTAGAAATGAAAAAAGGTTACAACAGACAATGCAGAAATACAAAGGATTCTAAGAGACTATTATGAACAACTATATGGCAATAAAATGGTTAACCTGGAAGAAATGGACAGATTCTCAGAAAATTTCAATCTTCCAAGACTGAACCAGGAAAAAATAGAAATTATAAACAACCCAATTTACAAGAACTGAAATTGAAGCTGTGATAAAAAAATTCCCAAAAAACAAAAGCCCAGGACCAGATGGCTTCACAGGAGAATTCTATCAAACATTTAGAGAACAGCTAATGCCTATCCTTCTAAAATTCTTTCAAAAAATTGCAGAGGAAGGAACACTTCCTAACTCATTTTACAAGGCCACCATCACCCTGATACCAAAACCAGACAAAGACAACACACAAAAAGAAAACTACATGCCAATATCACTGATGAACATAGATGCAAAAATCCTCAACAAAATTTTAGCAAGCAGAATTCAACAACACATTAAAAAGCTCATACTTTATGATCTAGTTGGGTTTATTCCAGGGATGCAAGTATTCTTCAGTATATGCAAATCAATCAATGTGATACACCATATTAACAAATTGAAAGATAAAAACCATATGATCATCTCAGTAGATGCAGAAATAGCCTTTGACAAAATTCAGCATCCATTTATGATTAAAACTCTTCAATAAATGGGCATAGAAGGAACCTACCTCAATATAGTAAAGGCCATATATGATAAACCTATAGCAAACATCATTCTCAATGGTGAAAAACTGAAAGCATTCCCCCTAAGATCAGGAACAAGATAAGGGTGTCCACTTTCACCACATTACTCAGCATAGTTTTGGAAGTCCTAGTTACAGCAATCAGAGAAGAAGAAGAAATCAAAGGAATCCAGATCAGAAAAGAAGAAGTAAAGTTCTCACTGTTTACAGATGACATGATACTATTCAAAGAAAACCCTAAAGATACTACCAGAAAATTACTAGAGTTAATCAGTGAATTTAGCAAAGTTGCAGGATACAAAATCAATACCCAGAAATCACTTGCATTTCTATATACTAACAATGAAAAATCAGAAATAGAAATGAAGGAATCAATTCCATTCATCATTGCAACAAAAAGAATAAAATATCTAGGAATAAACTTACCTAAGGAGACAAAAGAACAGAAAATTACAAGATATTGATGAAAGAAATCAAAGATGACATAAACAGATGGAGAGATATTTCATGTTTCTTGGTAGGAAGAATCAATGTTGTGAAAATGACTATGCTACCAAATGCAATCTACAGATTCAATATGATCCCAATCAAATTACCAATGGCATTTTTCACAGAACTAGAACAAAAAATTGCACAATTCATATGGAAACACAAAAGACTCCAAATAGCCAAAGCAGTCTTGAGAAGAATAATGGAGCTGGAGGAATCAACCTTCCTGATTTCAGATTATTTACAAAGCTATAGTCATCAAGACAGTATGGTACTGGCACAAAATCAGAAATATAGACCAATGGAGAAAGATAGAAAACCCAGAAATAAACCCATGCACCTATGGATACCTTATTTTTGACAAAGGAGGCAAGAATATACAATGGGGCAAAGACAGCCTCTTCAATAAATGGTGCTGGGAAAACTGGAAAGCTACAAGTAAAATAATGAAATTAGACACTTCCTAACACCATACACAAAGATAAACTCAAAATGGGTTGAAGAACAAATGTAAGACCAGAAACTATTAAACTCTTAGAGAGAAATATAGGCAGAACACTCAGTGACATAAATCAAAGCAAGATCCTCTATGACCTACCTCCTAGAGTAATGGAAATAAAAACAAAAGTAGACAAGTGGAACCTGATTAAACTTAAAAGCTTTTGCATAGCAAAGAAAATTATAAAACTATAAGCAAGGTGAAAAGAAAATCCTGAGAATGGGAGAACATAATAGCAAATGAAACAACTGACAAAGGATTAATTTCCAAAATATACAAGCAGCTCATACAACTCAATGCCAGAAAAACAACCAACCAAAAAGTTGGGAAAAGACCTAAACAGACATTTCTCCAAAAAAGACATACAGATGGCTAACAAACACATGAAAAGATGCCCAACATCGCTCATTATTAGAGAAATGCAAATCAGAACAAAATGAGGTATCACCTCACACCAGTTAGAATGGCAATCACCAAAAAATCTACAAACAATAAATGCTGGAGAGGGTGTACAGAAAAGGGAAGGCTCTTGCACTGTTGGTGGGAATGTAAATTGATATAGCCATTATGGAAGAGAGTATGGAGATTCCTTAAAAAACTAGGAATAAAACCACCATATGACCCAGCAATCCCCCTCCTAGGCAAATACCCTGAGGAAACCAAAATTGAAAAAGACACATGTACCCCATTGTTCATTGCAGCACTATTTACAATAGCTAGAACATGGAAGAAACCTAGGTGTTCATCGACAGATGAATGGATAAAGACATTGTGGTACACATACACAGTGGAATATTACTCAGCCATAAAAAGGAATGCATTTGAGTCAGTTCTAATGAGGTGGATGAACCTTGAGCCTATTATACATAGTAAAGTAAATCAGAAAGAGAAAGATAGATATCGTATACTAACACATATATGTGGAATCTAGAAAAGTGGTACTGAAGAATTTATTTGCAGGGTAGCAATGGAGAAACAGACATAGAGAATAGAATTATGAACATGAGAAGAGGGGAGGAGAGGGTGAGATATATGGAGAGAGTAACATGGAAAACTTACATTACCATATGTAAAATAGATAGCCAATGGGAATTTGCTGTATGTCTCAGGAAACTCAAACAGGGGCTGTGTATCAACCTAGAGGGGTGGGATGGAAAGGGAGATGGAAGGGAGGTTCAAAAGGGAGGGGATATATGTATACCTATGGTTGATTCATGTTGAGGTTTAACAGAAAACAACAAAATTCTGTTAAGCAATTATCCTTCAATTAAAAAATAAATAAATTTTAAAAATTCAACTTAAAAAAATCTAAGATCATGGCATTTGATCCCATCACTTCGTGACAAATGGAAAGGGAAAAAGTGGAAGCAGTGACAGATTTCACCTTGTTGTGCTCCAAAATCACTGAGGATGGCAACTGCAGCCATGAAATTAAAAGATTCTTGCTCTTTGAAAGGGAAGCTATGCCAAATCTAGACCTAAAAAGAAGGGGCATCACTTTGCTGACAAAGATCCATATAGTCAAAGCTATGGTTTTGCCAGTAGTCAGGTACAGATGTGAGAGCTGGACAACAAAGAAGGCTGAATGCCCAAAAATTGATGCTTTCAAATTGAGGTGTTGGAGACTGTTGAGAGTCTCTTGGATTGCAAGATAATACCAGTCATTCCTAAGGGAAATTAACCGTGAATATTCATTGGAAGGACTGATGCTGAAGCTGAAGCTCCAATATTTTGGTCACCTGATGCAAAAAGCTAATTCAATGAAAAACACCCTGATGCTGGAAGAGACTAGGGCAGGAGAAGAAGTGGGTGACAGAAGACGAGATGTTTGCATGGCATCACCAACTCAATGGACATGAGTTTGAGCAAACTCCCAGAGATAGTGGAAGACAAGGGAGCCTGTTGTGCTTCACTATCTGTGGGAGTTTGCATCAGGTGACCAAAATATTGGGTCCCAGACAGTCAGAGAAGACTTAGCAACTGAACAACAACATAACAAAAGCAATGACAAGCAAAGGTTAAATTCAAAGAAACAGGTCTATCATGGAGTCAGAATCGGCTCTTCTCTGGTACAATCCCTGCTTGAAGAACTAAGATCCTGCAATCTGAGAGGCAAGGCCAAAATAAAAATAAATAAACAAATATTATTTTAATTAAAAAAGTAAAAAAATATATTTATGGCCTACATACTACTTGGGGATGCAGTAAAGGGTTAACTCAGTGTTGATGGGTTACATAATCCTGCACATTCCAGAAAAAGCACTGGCCCTTGAGTAACTTCTGGGAGATGATCTCTGAACTGTTATCTTACCAAATAGGAGTAGTTTTGTACACTTGAAGTTTTGGGTCACACTCTGTGAGTTTGATCAGATAGTTTATGCTAACAATGGGAACACCAGTTTTTGCATACCCGAGGCCCTGGGCCGTGCTGTGTCAGTGTGATCTCTAAAGGGCTGGAGACTAAGTAGCTCAAGTCAGTCGCATAGGGGCTGCATGTCTTTACAACTAACCCTCAATTAAAATCCTGGCTATCAGGGCTTGAGTGAATTTTGCTTTATTAGCTTCCCTGTAGCTCAGATGGTAAAGAATCTGCCTGCAATGCAGGATACCTGGGTTAGATTTCTGGGTCGGGAAGAACTTCTGGAGAAGCGAATGGCAGTCCACTCCAGTATTCTTGCTCGGAGAATCCCATGGACAGAGGAGCCTGGCAGGTTGTAGTCCCTGGGGTCGCAGAGTCGGACATGACTGAGCGACTACTACTATTACTAGTGGCAACATTTTGCAGGTGTTATTTCGTAGTTGGTTAGGAGAATTAAGGCTATTCGTGGGATGCCAGTGTGAGAGGACAGCTGGAATCTTGTGACTGGTTTCTCCTGGACTTTACACCTTTCGCCTTTGCTGATTCTATGCTGTATCCTTTTGCATAATCAACTATAGCTGGGAGTACAAAGACTTTCTGAATCTTGGGAGTGTTTTCAGCAAATCACTGAAACTGAGGGTGGTCTGGGGATACCCAATGCAAAAGGCATGCTATTTCTCCTACTAGATTATAATTCCTTGAGGCTAAGAACCACTTCTTCTCTTCTGTATTCATTTAATATCTCACATATTTCATGGAGGCCAAAAATCTAGACCTTGCTGTTTACCTATTTTATATATAGTACTATGTATCTGTTAATCCCTAAATCCTAATGAATCCCTCCCCTACCACTTTCCCCATTGGTAACCATAACTTTGTTTTCTATGTCTGTGAGACTATTTATGTTTTGTAAGTAAGTTAATCTGTATCATTTTTTTAGATTCCACATGTAAATGATATCACATATTTGTCTTTGACTTACTTCACTTAGCATGATAATCTCTTGGTCCATCCATGTACTGCAAATGGGATTATTCATTCTTTTTGATACTTGAGTTAATATTTCATTGTATATACATCCAAATCTTCTTTATCCAGTCATCTGTCAATAGACACTTAGGTTGCTTCTAAGTCTTGGCTATTGTAAATAATACTGCTATGAACACTAGGGTGTATGTGTTTTTTTTTCAAATTAGAGTTTATGTCTTTTCAGGATATATGCCCAGGAGTGGGATTGCTGGATCATAACTCTATTTTTAGTTTTCTTAAGAAAACTCCACATTGTTTGTGATTTACATTCCCACCAGCAGTGCAAGAACATTCCCTTTTTACCACATCCTCTCCAGAATTTATTATTTCTAGACTCTTTTATGATGGTCATTCTGACCAGTGTGAGGTGATACCTCATTGTGGTTTTGACTTGCAGTTCTCTAGTAATTAGCAATGTTGAGTATCTCTTCATGTGCCTGTTGCCCATCTGGATGTCATCTTTGAAGAAATTTCTATTTAGGTCTTCTGCCCATTTTTTTGATTGGGTTGTTTGTTGTCTTTTTGATATTGAACTGTATGAGCTGTTTGTGTATTTTGGAAATTAATCCCATGTCAGTTGCACCATTTGCAAATATTTTCTCTCACTAGGTAGGTTGTCTTTTCATTTTGTTTATGGCTTCCTTTGCTGTGCAAAAGCTTTTAAGTTTAATTAGGTCCCATTTGTTTATTTTTGCTTTTATTTCCATTACTCTAGGAGATGGAGCCAAAAAATATTGCTGCAATGTATGTCAAAGGCTGTTCTGCCTTTGTTTTCCTTTAGGAGTTTTATAGTATCTGGTCTTGTATTTAAGTCTTTAATCCATTTTGCATTTATTTTTGTATATGAAGTTAGAGAATGTTATAATTTCATTCTTTTACATGTAACTGTCCAGTTTTTCCAGCACCACTTATTGAGGACACTTTTCTCCATTGTATATTATTGCTTCCTTTATTGAAGATTAATTGACTGTAAGGCATAGGTTTATTTCTATCCTATTGATCTTTGTGTCTGTTTTTCTGTACTGAGTTTTATTATTAGGTTAGGGATTGCAAAGGGGAAAAAAAAGAAAAAAGCAAATAACAATTTCATAGATCAGGAGAAAGTCAGTAAGAGGACCAAGAAAAAGAAAAGACAGTGAGAATAAGGAAGACAATAAGGGAAAACATGAAGGAAGACAAACAGAATAAAAGGGCTCAATCCCTCAATTCCTTCAATCCAGGAAGATCCCTGGAGAAGGGAATGGCTACCCACTCCAGTATAATTTTGCCTCAAGACTTCCATGCACAGAGGAGCCTTGCAGGCTACAGCCCACAGGGTTGCAAAGAGCTGGACACAGCTGAGTGACTAATGCACACATTTGATCTTGGACTTTTTAGTCTCTTGAACTGTGAGAAATAAATTTTTGTTATAATTACCATGAAGTCTAGAGGATTTTGTTATAGCAACTCAAGCAGACTAAGAAACTCAACAATTACATGTAGACATCTACAGATTTATAAAGCCACTTTTAAGGATTGCCCATGATTCCATTATAAAAAAAATTATGGGAAAAGAGCTATGTTGACAGACATTTAAACTTCTATTAGTTAAGTTGTATTAAAAGTTTTGTGGCTCAAACAATAGCAAGTTATTTTTCTTTCATATAACATATTCCACAACTCTGCTGTTCAGTCATACAAGACAACAGATTCTTTATAGCTTGTTATTCTGCCCTCTCTCAAAATGTTGTTCTTGTCTACATGGCTAGAGCTGACCAAAGCATCATGTTTTCACTTGGGAGAAGAGCACACTTAGTCACTCAGTCGTGTCCAACTCTTTGAGACCCCATGGATTGTAGTCCATCCGGCTCCTCTGTCCATGGGATTTTTCAGGCAAGAAATACTGGAGTGGGTTGCCATTTCCTTCTCAATGGGAGAAGAGAGGAACTGGCAATTGCCATCATGTGATACAGAAGTTAAGCACTTACTTCCACTGATAATTATGTTACAGGGCCACATGAAGTTTCAGGGTCAGCTGGGAAATGTCTTCTGTAGTGGAGGAGTCATGCATCCCCTCAGAAGAGTGGAGATCCTATTAGTAAAAGGATAAAGGAAGGTTGGGTGGGTTGGAAATTAGTTATCTGACATACAGGTGTTTGTTGCATTTCATTGATCTCTGTGACCTTAGGTTAAATTTCTAGAAGTGAAATTCTCAGATCAAGGATTGCACAATTAGTTTCTTTATATGTACTGTCACACTGCCCTTCAGAAATAATTTATATTACATTCCCACTGACATTATGTGAATACTGAATTTCTGACATCTTTGCCATTTTTCAAGTTAATCTTTCCAGTCTGAATGTCTAAAAAAGGTAAGTCATTATTAATTTTATCTTCATTTCTTTTATTAGTGCCGAGACAGAACTTATCTTCATATGTTTAGGGTCATTTGCATCTTTTTCATTTCAGATTGCCTGATCATGGTCTTGGCCTCTTTTTTTACTATGGCATACTCATCTTTTTTCCTATTGTTTTGAAAGGAACCCTTGTTTATCACACACCATATGGTGCAAATTTTTTTCCCAAACTGCTGTTTATGTTTTAATCTTGTGGATTTTTTTCCTTCTAGACAAAATTGTAAACTTTTTATGGTCAACTTTATCATTTTTTTTTTTTATGATTTGATTTTGTCATATTAAAAAATGCCTTCCATCTCAAGATTATACAAGTCTTCATCTGTATTACCTTCTAAGGTATAATTTTAACAGGTACATATTCATATGGCTAAAAAAATAAAATAAATCCTCATAGTACAAAAATTACTCCCAATCTCTTCTGTCTCATCAACTTCATGACCCTCCTCCTCCTCTGGAAAATTCACTGTAAGCTTATAATAGAATGAGAACAAAGAAGGCAAGTAAAACATTAGCTTCTTTTTACTTTATTTTTTTATTTGTTTTTGGCTCTGCTGGGTCTTCATTGTTGCTCAGGCCTTTCTCTAGTTGCAGCAAGAAGGGGCTACTCTCTAGTGTGAGTGGACTTCTCATTGCAGTGTTTCAGAGCACAGGCTCTAGCGCATGCGGGCTTCAGTAGTTGCGACCATGAGCTCAGAAGTTGTGGTTCCTGGGCTCTGGAGCGTAGGATCAATAGTTGTGCACAGGCTTCATTGCTCCAAAGCAAGTGGGATCTTCCTGGACCGGGGATCAAACCTGTGTCTCCTGCACTGGCAGGCATATTCTTTATCACTGAGCCACCAGGGAAGCGCCAACATATTAGTGTATTTTAAAAATTGTTTTGATCTCATGGCTCCATTGAAAGGGCATCAGAGAGCTTTCAGAGTCAGACTACATTTTCAGAACCACTGTGCCAGCCTGATGTGTGTGTATGCTAAGTTGCTTCAGTCGTGTCTGACTTTTTGCATGAACTGTAGCCCACCAGGCTGCTCTGTCCATGGTATTCTCCAGGCAAGAATACTGGAGTGGGTAGCCACTCCCTCCTCCAGGTGATCTTCCTGACCCAGGGATCAAACCCGGGTCTCCTGCATTGCAGGCAGGTTCTTTACCACTGAGACACCTGGGAAGCCCCATGCTAGCCTGATACTAGCAGATAAAATACTTTTCATAAAAGCTAGCTGAACAGATTAATTCACTAAATAATTACACACTTTTTTTTAGTGATTTATAATTTTTACAATGTTTCTAAATAACTGTTTTGTAGTATTCTTTATTTTTAACTTAAGCAATTATGGAAGTTCAGAATAAAGAGTAATGGCTCCCACATGTATACTACTTCTCATGGTAACAGTGATAGCAATTTGTTGTATATACTTCTAGATCCTTTTTCTATAAATGAGTATTCATATATATGTGTGTACTGGGGCTTCAGGTTTCAGGGGGGAGGCCCCTTCCCAAATACACATAAATAGGATTGTGTTGCATAGATTGTTTTTCTGTAACTTGTCCTTTTTACTTTACAGTCTGGAGATCTTTTCATACTGTTATGTATAAATGTTCTTCATTAAAAAAAATAAATACAATATAGTGACAACTCTGTGACAGGGACATTTTATTAGTTATGGGGAGGAGAGGAGGGAAAACCAAATTCATTCTTGTTTCCATATGGATGACCAATGTTACCAACCACAATCATTTGATTAAATGAATAATTTAAATAATTCATCCATTTCCTCATCTGAAATGCTACCTGTAGCTTATATCAGATTTCCACATATGCATGGATCTGCTTCAGATACCATTTTAATGTCTGTTCCTGAATACTAATTTAATTTCTATATCTTTATAATATACATTGCTATCTAAGAGGGTAAGTCCACTTTCCCTTTTAGACTCTTTTCAACTTGTTTATTCTTTTTTCTTTCATATGACTATAATTTATTGAGAAGATATAATCATGAAAGTGAAAGTTGCTGAGTCGTGTCTGACTCTGTGTGACCCCATGACCTATACAATCCATGGAATTCTCCAGGCCAGAATACTGGAGTGGGTAGCCTTTCCCTTCTCCAAGGGATCTTCCCAACCCAGGGATTGAACCCAGGTCTCCCGCATTGCAGGCGGATTCTTTGCCAGCTGAGCCACCAGGGAAGCCCAAGAATACTGGAGTGAGTAGCCATTTTCTTCTTTAGCGGATCTTCTTGACCAAGGAATTGAACCAGGGTCTTCTGCATTGCAGGCAGATTCATATAGTCATAGTTTCTTTTAATTAAAAAAAATTTTAAATTTGAAATATAGCTAGTGTACAATATTATGGTAGTTTCAGGAGTATTAATGATTTGATATTTGTATATATTAAGAAATGATCACTTCAGTAAGACTAGCAACCATCTGTCCCTATATGAAATTATTGTAATGTTATTGATCATATTCCTTATGCATATATTATATGGCTGTGACCTATTTATTTTATAACTGGAGGGTTGTATCTCTTAATTCCCTTCGCCTTTTTTGTCCCCACTCCCACCCACCTTGTTTAGACTATTCTATGTTTACTATCCCATATACATTTTTTTTTCACAAGGAAATGAAGTACCTTTATTATCTTCCATAATGTATTTAAGGAGTTTTGCTCTCAGAAGCAATTTGAATAAGAATACAAATACATTTTTTTTTCACAGTTGTATATATTCTAATTAAGACCTATTGGGCTTCCCTAGTAGTTCAGTTGGTAAAGAATCTGTTTGCAATGTAGGAGACCCCAGTTCAATTCCTGGGTTGGGAAAGACCCACTGGCGAAGGGATAGGCTATCCACTTCAGGGTAATCAGGACTGATCTCCTTTAGGATGGACTGGTTGGATCTAGTCCAAGGGACTCTCAAGAGTCTTCTCCAGCACCACAGTTCAAAAGCATCAATTCTTCGATACTCAGCTTTCTTTATAGTCCAACTCTCACATTCATACATGACTACTGGAAAGACCATAGCCTTGACTAGATGGACCTTTGTCAAAGATTACTTTGACTAGATGGCAAAGTAATGCCTCTGCTTTTTAATATGGGGTCACAAAGAGTCAGACATGACTGACTTTCACTTTCACTTTTCAAGACGTATTGTGTAAACTTTAAGCAATCAGGATGCAGTTTTTAAGGATATCAATTCTGATTATTCATTGAAAGGACTGATGCTGAAGTTGAAGCTCCAATACTTTGGCCACCTGATGCCAAGAGCCGACTCATTAGAAAAGGCCCTTTAAAAAGAAAGAAAGAAAGAAAGAAAAGGCCCTGATGTTGGGAAACATTGAAGGCAGGAAGAGAAGGGGATGCCAGAGGATGATATGGTTGGATGGCATCACTGACTCAATGGACATGAGTTTGAGCAAGCTCTAGGAGATGGTGAAGGACAGGGAAGCCTAGTGTGCTGCAGACAGTGGGATCACAAAGAGATAGACACAGCTGAGTGATTGAACAACAGCAGCAACAATCATATAAAAAAGAAAAAAAGGTATCTTATCACTATCCATATACATTTTATACATGGCTTATCAAGTTGTATAAAAAATCTAATTGAGGCTTTAAAAAAATTATCTATTTTTGAACAGGAAGTACATGGGCCTGATTCAAAGTGTATTTATGCATATTGGAAAGCAGTCATAGCAGATAGTATGTGGATGCTGATGGCTAGTAGAAAATTAATTTATGACTGTTATATCCTTAGTCTGTGACATGACCATTATTCTGGCTTTGGTTTACACCTGTATTTTTCTCAGTCTTATTTGTATTGCAGTTAATTGTATATATAATTGTATCTCTCCCCAAAAGACGTATGGGCTTCCCATGGGCAGCATTTGTGTTAACTTCTCTTTGTAGTCTAGTGCCAAGTATATAGCCCAGACCCTTGTGATGGCATTAAGAGAGAACAAAGATTGGTTTTCGTGTGTAGGAAGGTGAGCTATATTAAGACTGGGCACAGCAGGAGTAGACGTTGAAAACTGAAAACTATTGTCATTTGAAATACATAAACAATCATCTGCCTCCTAGAGGGAGAGACTAGATTTACATCAAGGTCAATCATCCTTGAGTTCCAGGAAAACCTTTCTAATGTTGCTTTACTTGTGCAAATGCAAAGTGTTTGGAATGGAGCTGTGGTCTAGGAGCTAAAATGCTCCTTGTAATTTTATAACACGTGTCTTAATGCCAGGCAGAATTGGCATTATGTTTCCTTTAGACTTGTATTTACAGAAATGTTTTTTTCCCTAGATTCCAGTTGTCACAGGTAATCACTTCTGTGTATTCTTGGGCCATGCCTGTAGTTTTATCACTTATGCTCTTATTTGCCCACAGGAAATCACAGAGCCCCTGACTGTTGAAACAATATTCAGGCTTGGTCATCTTTTCATGTTAAAGGAGAAACTGTCCACGGAACTGCTCTGATTTTGAAGCTATTTGACATAAACTAGACTGTTGATTTTGCACATGGTTTTATTCAAGACTGAATATTCTGGACTTTGATAACTTTGCTAATATTGAATTATTGTATTCTTATATATTACAATATCTAACACTCAGAAAACATGTTAAATATTTCTCAACTAGATTAAATAAATAAACTATGTTTAGAAAAATGAAGAAGCAAGACCACATCTATATCTGAGAATAGGGGTGGTGGTCACAGATTCTGGTGGTCACAGAATCTGTAGTCTCTTGGAACGACATCTACCCTGGGAAAGAAAACAAGAATATAGGATATGGGTGAAGGGAAACTGAATTCTACTCTGAGGGGACTTTCTTGGAGGCCCAAAGGTTGAGACTTCACTCTTCCAATAGAGGATGTGGGTTCCATCCCTGGCTGGGGATCTAAGATCCCACATGCCACACAATGTGGCTAAAGGGAAAAAAAGAGATTGAATTCTATTCTGAGCTTCAAAGAATTTGACGTCTGGACTGCAGGCATTAGTGTGTTAGAGCTGTCTGGCTAGCAAGAACCAATTGCCAGGGGACTTACCTGGTGGTCCAGTGGCTAAGACTCTGCATTTCCACTGCAGGGGGCCTGGGTTAGATCCCTGGTCAGGGAACTAGACCCCACAAGTCGCAACTAAGAGTTCGAAGTGGCCATTAAAGATCCCTCATGCCACAACCAAGACTCAGTGCAGCCAAATAAATAAATATAAATATACATTAAAAAAATTTTTTTAAAACAACCAAATGCTAAATTTTCAGAAATTTTGGTAGTTGATTTTTAAATTGTCAGTAGCTTAAAACTGGCCATGGTCAGAGTATTTACACCATGGAAATCAGCAGACACATAAATGGACACACTCCTGATTCCCCCTCCCCCAACCCGCAAGCCAGTTAGACCTGTACTAGCACATCTCTTACTCCAGGTAAAGGAGACAGACTCACAGTATGGTGACATTCTAGACATTCCTCATCTGCTTGGGGCAGTCTCAGTGGACACCAGTTTCCCTGGTGTCATTATTAATAGCTCCCCTTCCACTGTTGAAAGTATCTAGTTTGGACAGTAAATATTTGTTTATTCTAGCTCAAGGACTGTCCCTTAAGGAGCAGTAGGATGGCTCTGCAGTCTGGCAGATGGCCAGGTTCAGGGATTCCTAGTTCAAGGCCCAAATTGGGACTTGGAAGTGCAGAGTTTGAGAAACACTATCTACCACTATCCTTTTGTTTAACATCTTTTAATTCATTCCTCCAAACACTGGTGCTAATCAAAAATGCATTTCAAAAAATCTTGTTTCATTCACTTTAATGGGAAAAATTGCAATGCCTGAAATTTCAACCCAAGATCCCATATAATTTTTGCAGAAAACTATAATAACCAGGATTCCATCCCTGGGTCGGGAAGACTTCCTGGAGAAGGAAATGGCAGCTCACTCCAGTATTCTTGTCTGGGAAATCCCATGGACAGAGAAGCCTGGTGCACTACAGTCCATAGGGTCACAAAGAATTAGACACAACTGAATGACTAACACTAACTATAATAACTATAACTATAATAACAAGTAATACAAATAAATGTAAATAAATAATAAACAATAATTCAAAAATATAGACACATGAGTTGTATATAAAGTGAAATGTAATGAAAGGTTATTGTACTTGCCCAAAGATGAATTAAGGATCTGGTGGTGGATGGCGGAGGAGGAAGCAGGGAAACATTTCTGGGAAGGGAATGAAGAGGGGCTAATGGACGGTAAGATATTCAAGATCATGTTGCAGGGAGGAAGCCAGTTCTGACTCCATGTTGGAACTGTTTCTTTGACTTTCTTTTCATTGCTTTTGTTATTATAATCATACTTAATAGCTTCCCTCAGAGGACCCTGCCCCTCTGTTTCACTGTAAACTAAAGTGCCTTTGTTCAGCTCATACAGAGATAATTTGTCTCTACTTAACTGTGAGTAGAAGGGAGTTACACACCCCTTCCAAAGGCAAAGGCTGGCCATTACCATCTGACTCTTGGCAACCCTATGTAACCCACCAGGGTCCTCTGTTCATGGGATTCTCCAGGCAAGAATACTGGAGTGGGTTGCCTTGCACTTCTCCAGGGGATCTTCCTAAGCCAGGTATCAAAACTTTGTCTCTTAAATGTCTACTGCATTAGCAGGCAGGTTCTTTACCACTAGCACCACCTGGAAAGCCCATCTAGCTCTCCCTAAAAACATTGTTAGCATTTTATTTTTTACTTTTTCATCCTGTTTACTGCACAGCTCTTTGTTCAATGGCTAGTGTTCTTTCCCCCTTCTTTCTGCACCATTCCACGCCTCCCCCACCCCCACCCCACCAGTATTTGAACCATTTGGAGGTTCATATTACTTTGCACTCGATATGCTCTTAAAAACAAAGCTATGACACAAAAAGCCCCTAGAACAAAATAAAAGCTAAAGAGAAATGCCGTTCAAGACAGACCGAAGACTCCCTCTTCCTGAATGCACATGAAATCATATGCAATACAAAAGTCAAACATAACATACAATTCAGATTTGTTCCATATGATATTCTTTAACTAGAAACTGTTGTGTCACGTGTATTAGTGAGTGGGTCTTTGTCTGAAATCATAATGTCAAAATATTGCTACTTATAGAATATTTCTTTAGGATTTTTTTTTTTAACATCTATGCACTGCTGTATTTGTTTAATATTTATTTATTTTTGGCTTCCCTGGGTCTTTGTTGCTGAATGTGGGCTTTCTCTTGTTGCAGAGAATGGGGGCTACTCTCTAGCTGCAGTGCTCAGGCTTCTCATTGCAGTGGCTTCTCTTCTTGCAGAGCAGGGGATCTAGGCACATGGGCTTCAGTAGTTGCAGACTATGGGCTTGGTAGTTGTGACTTGCTGGCCCTAGAGGTTGCAGGCTTCAGTAGTTGTGGCTCATGGGCTTAGTTGCTCCAGGACCTGAGGAATCTTCCTGACCAAAGATTGAACCCGTATCCCCTGCATTGGCAGGCCAATTCTTATCCATTGCACCACCAGGGAAGTACCTCTTTAGGATGTTCTTGAGTGAAAAAACATTATACTGGAGAATGAGTTGTCAGAAAAGTGGCATTATGGTTACTGTGGTGAAATGTTATAAACAGAATAGCCTCTACAAGTTAAGACTGATAAATACAAAAAATTTAGCCTGTATACAATAGCACTGATGTGCTGCCATTCCATTTTGAAATCTTTCAGCATTTAGTAAAGATTTGTTAAATGTGCCAGGCATGTCTTAGCTTTCATCACTGGGAACAGAAGAAGTGTGCATGCCCATTCGTGGGATCAAGGTGGGGGTGGGGACCCTATAGAACACGAGGTTGATGAGACATCCTTTAAACTTCTAAAGAGGAAAAAAAAAATCACACTTTTGAACAGCTGCATGATAAGTTCTAAGGCAATGGGGGACAGCCTTTAGAAATTTGATGAAAAATTATTACCAATCCTTAAACATTTTTTATATTATTTACTTGATTTTTAAAAAGATAACATCAGTTCACAGTTTTATGATTAAGTGTATTCCTAATCACTCTCCATGCTGAAAAGTATTCTCATGGGAACAAGGTCTCTGTTCTGTTTCTAACATAATAATCATAGTGTTGCCTGTTAGGGCTTGAATGACTGGATGCCCTAGAAAGTTGTGAGGTCTTTCTTGAGCAGCCCCACCCCCTCTCATATCTGTCTCCCAAGAAGAGTTTATTCTCCTTTTCAGAACTCCAATGTTACTTATTTTGTATCATGTCTCCTTATTGGATTATGAGGGTCAGAAGCTCAGCTTAACTGCCTTGCTACACCCACTTGCCAGCACAGGACCTTGTACCTGGTAAGTGTTGAATAGCTTTGTGTTAAATGTTTCTGCACCTTAAGTAAGCTTATATCTTTGGAAATCTTTCTAAAAACTTTTCCATTATTTCAGATTCCCTCTCCAACACCATTCCTACCTCAAAGTAAAAAGAGAAAAAGTTCTTGCAAAACTACAATTTCCTATAATTAGTTGTATAGGAAAAAAAAAATTCATGTCGAAATCATGAGGTCCAATCATACACCATCCCCTGAGAATATTTTCCTTCTTTCACATAAGTATCAATCATTATCAAGAGAAATAACTATTTGTTACACTCAAATCATTATTCATTACTCATAAATATTTGAGTTGAATCACTCCAGATGAGATTTGGTAATAAAAAATGCAATTTGAAGTCTCATTTTCTGTTGGACTACTTGATTTCAGAACTTCTTAGAGCTTCAAGTATACTTTTTTTCTAAATTGTACAATGAATGAATCCAGTTTGTCCCTTACACTGTGACCATCCATTCCCTGGAAATGGAAAATAGTATCTCTTTAGCTCCTGTAGAAGCCATCAGCTGCATGATTGGTAGTTGCTATTTTCTATTTCTTTTTATAAAAGCTTAATATTATTTTTAAAAGTATTAACTTACTGGTGGAAGTATAAATCAGTTCTATTTGAGATATGTACATTTATACATTTGAACTAAAAATTCTACTGTTAGGACTTTTATGCTACATCTTAATGATGTGTCTATGTAGGTTCATTGGGGGATGTTAGTAACAGGGGTTATTAAAATGCATTTGTAGAGAGCTTGGTACATATGGAAGTTCTCCATACCTTCTGCTCAATTTTGCTGTGCAAGTAAAACTGCTCTAAAAATGAAAGTCTGTTAAAATAAATAGAAATGAATAAATAGGAAAGACTAGAAGAGGAAGTCAAAGCATTAGTAATGGATGGCAAGGTAATGGATTCAGCAACTCATCTCCAGATTTTGTGAATCACCTCTATCCTTCTTCCTTCTTCTAAATTACATCTTCTTTAAAATATTGGAAGTAGGCATAATTATAATACATTTATATTTTATAAAACTAATATAAGGCTATCCTGCCTCTCGGGAAACTTATGGGGGGAAAATCTTCTTTATAGAAGAATTCTAGATTATAATACAGAAGAATTGATAAAATTATGGTATTACCACACATTCCTTAATGAATGAATCTAGGAAATGATTGTCAATAGCTGCTAAAGCCATTAGGTGGAAAGTTGATGGGAAACTATAATGAATGGATTATGTCAATAGCACCAGAAACCAAAACAAATCTTAATTATCACAAAAAGAGAGAACATTATTACATGCCTTTTGATGTAATGCAATAGAGAATGTATAGTGCCACCAATAAACTATTTGGGGGAGGAAAAGTGAGACTTGAATCTGATCAAGCCCCTGGATCTAACTACCAGTCTACAGGAAATTCAGAGAATTGAAGAACATGGTAGGGGAAAAATATGGAGATTCTGTTGGCCAAATCCAGAGTATGGTAAATTCTATACAAATACAAACAACCTGGGTTCTTCAACATTAACAAAAATGAAGAGACAGAAAGAGGGAGAGAAGAGGAGAGAGAGAGACAGAGACAAAGAAAGAGAAAAAGAATGAGAAAGGGAAAGAGAGAGATTATCTTAGGACATCAAACACATTTCTGTTGGGAAGGAAACTTTTCCTTTATCCTAACAGCTTCTCTAGAAAGCTTTACAAAATTTTCCTGTTAATCTAACAACAGATTAACAGGAGAAAGGGCATACACATTTATTTGATGTTATAAGTTTTATGTGGCTTGAAGGGACTTCATAAAGAGAAGAGAAAACACCTACAAGAAGCAGCTAGGCTTGTAAACATTAATACAATTCTCCAAAAGATATTACATTAAAAGAGAAATGACAAGACAAAGGAAAGGGACTTTGAGATTCAAGAGGTGGTAAGTTGTAGGTAGGCAAATATACGAGGACACTGGTGGTGGATAAAGGCCAGTAAGTAAGATTTGTTTATTGTAGACAGTCTTTTTCAGCTCCATCTCATCTTGGGTGATAAGGTTGTTATTTTCTTCCTTGTATGGGAAGTCTTTCTTTGTCTCTGTCTCTTCATTTCTTGTTAATGTTGAAGTACCCACGTTGTTTGTATTTGTATAGAATTTCTCACACTCTGGATTCGGCCAATAGAATCTCCATGTTTTCCCCTAACATGTTCTTCAATTCTCTGAATTTCCTGTAGACTGGTAGTTATATCTGGGGGCTTAATCAGATTTAAGTCTGACTTTCCACCCTCCAAATAGTTTATTGGTGGTACTATACATTTTCTATTGCATTTATTTCAAGAAGAGAGGAGGATGCTTGGGAGCTCATCCTGTTTTTGCCTTTCAGTTCAGTTCAGTTCAGTCACTCAGTTGTGTCTGACTCTTTGTGACTCCATGAACTGCAGCACGCCAGGCCTCCCTGTCCATCACCAACTCCTGGAGTCCACCCAAACCCATGTCCTTTGAGTCAGTGATGCCATCCAACCATCTCATCCTCTGTCGTCCCCTTCTCCTCCTGCCTTCAAGCATCAGGGTCTTTTCAAACGAGTCAGCTCTTCACATGAGGTGGCCAAAGTATTGGAGCTTTAGCTTCAGCATCAGTCCTTTCAATGAACACCCAGGACTGATCTTTAGGATAGACTGGTTGGATCTCCTTGCAGTCCAAGGGACTCTCAAGAGTCTTCTCCAACACCACAGTTCAAAAGCATCAATTCTTCTGCATTCAGCTTTCTTTGTAGTCCAACTCTCACATCACAACCACTGGAAAAACCATAGCCTTGACTAGATGGACCTTTATTGGCAAAGTAATATGCTTTTTAATATGCTGTCTAAGTTGGTCATAACTTTCCTTCCAAGGAGTAAGCATCTTAATTTCATGGCCTTTATCTGAAAATAATCCTCTTGCCAGAGGGACATATTATGGGGTGATATATTCTGATCTCCTATACATCTATAGGTGAAATCTGCAATTCACATTAAAATTATCCAGTTTGGGAGGGGATAGATAGGAATGTATGTAAATAAGATTGTGTATTGATACCACTAAAGTAAGATGATTTGCCTATTAGCTTCAATTTTGTATGTTGTTGGCTTGAACAACACAAGCTTGAACTGCATGGGTCCACTTATACATGATTTTTTTTTCAATAAATATGTTCTGTACTGTGAAATTTGGGCTTCCCAGGTGGGGTCAGTGGTAGAGAACCCGCTTGGCAATGCAGGAGACATAAGAGAGGTGGATTCATTCCCTTGGTTGGGAAGATCCCCTGGAGGAGGGGATGGCAACCCACTCCAGTATTCTTGCCTGGGGAATCCCATGGACAGAGGAGCCTGGGGAGCTACAGTCCATGGGGTCGCACAGAGTAGGACGCAACTGAAGTGACTTAGCACATGTGCACTGTGAGATTTGCAGTTGGTTAAATCTGAAGACGTAGAATTGCAAATAAGGAGGGTCACCTAAAAATTTATACTCAAATTTTCAACTGCATGGCGAGTCAGTGCCCTTAACCCTGTGCTGTTCAAGAATCAACTGTATATTTGGACTACAATAGGATATTTTAAAACAGAGTCTAGGTAATATTAGATTTCCCCACCCAGTTTTATGAGAAGTAACTTGCACACAAGGAGCCTGAAAAACTGTACCCAGACATTTTTCCTTGTACTTAGTCTGAAAATGTCTAGCTATGCGTTCTTGTTAGAAAAAATTTCTATAAAAGAAATCTATGAACTGACTTTCTTCAAGTTCCCTTGAGTAAGATTGAAAGAAACTTTGACTATGCTTGCAATAAACTGTAGCCTTGACAATTATTTGAACAACCCTGAGAGATAGGTAGTGTAAATATTAGCATGCCCATTCTTTAGATAAGGAATTCTGAAATTCACAAAAGTGAACTTTCCCAAGGTCAGAGAGTTCCACCTGAATAATTGGAAGAATGAACAGTCATGTGATACTTAGTTGGGTGGTATATCTTCTGCTCCAACTGCTTCTCCACTGCCCTTCACTTCCTTGAAAAATGGAGGGAGATGTTAATTATTTTAACCCCACAGAAACCAAGCTCTCTGTGCTGCTGAGTATTAGACATCCTCTTTTTTATCTTGACACCATTCATTTGAATTTAGATGTGCACAATGAAAGAAACATCCTCCTTTCTTTGTGGATAATTCTGATATATGATCATTATGATATCATACTACTAGAGCTTTACTAGGGACTTCCCTGATAGCTCAGCTGGTAAAGAGTCCACCTGCAATGCAGGAGACCCTGGTTCAATTCCTGGGTCAGGAAGTTCCCCTGGAGAAGGGATAAGCTACCTACTCCAGTATTCTTGGGCTTCCCTGCTGGTTCAGGGAGTAAAGAATCCACCTGCGATATGGGAGACCTCGGTTCAACCCCTGGGTTGGGAAGATTCCCTGGAGGAGGGCATGGCAACCCACTCCAGTATTCTTGCCTGGAGAATCCCCTTGGACAGAGGAGCCTGGTGGGCTACAGTCCATGGGGTTGCAAAGAGTCGGACACGACTGAGCAACTAAGCACAACAAGAGCCTTACTATAAGAAGATCACTTCATGTATGAGAGGTGATTTTAAGGCCACTTAATGCTATTCATTTAGAGGAAAATACAGTACATCTCTTAGACTGGGTGTGAAAGGAATATAAAACACTGGCTTGCAAGATAGATGTCTCTTCTTTGTCAGTCAGACCACTGATATTCCTCACATTCTACACTCATTTTTGTTTTCTAAGTCATCTAAAATATTTCAGTCTGTTTCAACTCTATCTGAAAGAAATAAAAAAAAAATGCTTTTGTCCATTCTTGTTCCAGAAAATTAATGTGAAAGCAGAGTAGGCTTCTGGGTGAGGATGATGGTAGTTGTAACTAAAGTCATGTCAACTTAAAAAAAACACAAAACACCACATAGCACAAGGGTTGTGAGTTTCAGTTTTATTCAGGGACCTAACTGAGGACTATAACCCAGGAGACAGCCACTCAGTAGCTCTGAGGAAGCTGTTCCAAAGAGGTGGACAGAACAGCCAGTTTATATGTGAGTTTTGGCTGGGGGATATGTGCAGTCAGGGATACCTCTTGGCAAAAGATGTTGCTAGTCACAAAGAACAAATATCTCAAGTTAACGATTTTAGTGCTTTTCTATGTATGGAAAGATGCAAGCAACTGGATTCATTAAAATTCTTGCCAAGATATACATCTAACTGTCTAAGGGGCCTGCTTTTCCCAAGCACAGAAAACTCTGTTCTCGTCTTCATTTTCTCTGTCTGGAGCATAGAGTGCACTGTTGGTCAGAGACTGAAGGGGCTAATCTTTGTGTAACTGGGTGGTGCACAATACCTTTTGTTCTTCGTTTACAGTTTTTTAGACATAAGTAAAAGTATAACCCAAAAGGAAGCTAGCACACCATTTAATTTTGTGATGCCAAATTCATTAAGTAGCACATAGGAGAATGAAATTGAAATGGAGCAGAGCTCTATGGTCCTTATCTGCCATGTCCTCTGCCTGCCCTTTGTCTGAGGAAAAGCTTTAGCCAAAGAATAAGTTTAATCAGAGAAGTGAGAACATGCAGAAACAAAGGAAAACAGTCAAAGGAGATCAAATAATGATGTTGTTGTTGTTTAACTGTTTAGTCTTGTCCAACTCTTTTGCAACCCCATGGACTATAGCCCACCAGGCCCCTCTGTCCATGGGATTTCCCAGGGAAGAATACTGGAGTGGGTTGCCATTTCCTCTCTGTGAGAACTTCCCGACCCTGGGATCAAACCTATGTCTTCTGCATTGGCAGGTGCATTATTTGCCACTGAGCCCCCAGGGAAGCCCAAATAATAATAGTTTAGTTATCAAGCATAGTCAAGGACCTTTCATTCCTTCTCAAGGGCTATAGATGATATTCTGAGCCATACCCTATGGCCTGTCATAGATACTGAAACCTCCACCAGGTGGAGAAGTTAACTATGTGATGACCAGACTGTAGTCATGATATAAGTGACCACAACTCCAAGAACTGACCTCAGAAATGGAAATAAACTCACCTTGGAACTGAAGATTAAGGGTACTTAGAACAATCAAGATGATGCTGGTCAGACCACCAATGACCAATTTCAGAGCTGACTGTGCTGTTTCTGCATGTAGCCCCCTCCCTCAGCCTATGAAAGCTCTGGCCACTGATTGTCAGTCAGAGAGAGTTGGCCTTTGAACAGAAGTCCACGCCCCCCACCCCCGCCAGTTTCCAGCATCCAAAATAAAGCAAACTTTCTTTTTCATCAACCTTGCATATGTGTGTGTGTGTGTTAGTCACTCAGTTGTGCCTGACTCTGTGGCCCCATGGACTGCAGCCTGCCAGGCTCCTCTGTCCATGGGATTCTCCAGGCAAGAATACTGGAGTGGGTTGCCATTTCCTTCCCCTAACCTTGCCTATTTATTGGCTTTTGAGAAGCATGCAGCCAGACCCCACTTTCAGTTACAAAATGACATGTATGGGCTGTGAGTAGGCTTTCTCAGGGAACTCTTTTTAATATGGAAAGACTAAAACATGCACTAAGTATAAAGATAATAACAGAGCTTTCAGTCTATTAACAAATATTGATTGTTGACAGTACCACTTAGGTCAGCACTCTGACACTAGATCTCTATAAGCTGGAGGGAAACAGAAGCACAATAATAACTTACTTCAGTTTACAAAAGAAAAGGCCAAGAAAGGGTGAGCTTCAGCAAGCAATGAAAAACCACTTCTCCACAATCAAGGCAACCAGATTCTCTTCCAAATTTTACTATAATAATTCTTTTTTTTTTTTTTTTTGGCCACATGGTTTGTGGAATCTTAGTTCCCTGACCAGGGATAGAACCCAGGTCCTCGGCAGTGAGAGTGTGGAGTAATAATCACTGTACCACCAGGAATTCCTTCCTGCAATGATTCTGATAGTAATCTACTAGATACTGGTAAGTTTGGAGCAGAAGCAATGGAAGAATTAGAACAACTTGGAACTCTAAACTGAGTTAATCAGTATTTAAAAAGATTAAGCAATTGAGAGGATAAGAGAGGGGAGAGGTAATATAAATGCTTTAAACCCTCATTTAACACTGCTGAAGTCAGTGTATCTAAAACTAATTAATGATAAAAATAATAGTATAATGAAAATACTAGCATCCAACCTACATATATATCCTTACATATATTTTATTATAATTTTCTGGGAAACTGATCAAGATTATTTCAAAATTTTATCAAAGACTTTGTGAATTTAGTTGGACTTTAAAAAAGAAAGCCATGGACTTGCCTGATGATCCAGTCCTTAAGACTCTACAGTTTCAATATAGGGGACACATGTGCAATCCCTGGTTAGGGAACTGAGATCCCATATGCCATATGATGTGACAAATAAATAGGTAAACCATGAATAAAAAAAAAATCTAACAGAGTTTGGAAGACTATGATAAGAAATATTTGGAAGATAAAAGGAGGAATGTTGTATAAACATTTAATATGATTTGACTGACACAAACTGTTAGCTGGTATAAAAAGTCTTATAGGTAGTAAATGGATTTGGAGGAAAAGATAGTTTACAAATAATATAAAATATAATTATAAAATACCATAGCTTCAGGGCTATTATAACAGGAGTATTTGGTCTATGGACCACAAACAAAATGCTAATAGAAGATAAATGAACCCTTACATCATACATAAAAATTAACTCAAAATGGATCAAAGACTTAAACATAAGACCTGAAACTATCTAGTTCCTAGAAGAAAACATAAGCAAACCACTTCTTTATACTGGCTTTTGTAGTGATTTCTTGATATAACACCAAAAGCACAGACAACATTAGGTAAGTGAGACTATATTAAATCAAAAAGATTCTGCACAGCAAGGGAAACAATCAACCAAATGAAAAAGCAACCTATAGAAAGGGCAAAAATATCTGCATATCATATGTCTGATAAAAATTAATGTGCAAAATATGTAAGGAACTCATACAATTCAATAACAAAACAAAGAAACAAAGGAAAAAGCCCCCACAGAAAACCAAAACAAGAAAAAACACACAAAAAGTCAAATAACCTGATTTTAAAATAGACAAAGGAACTGAACAGATGTTTTTCCAAAAAGAAGACATACAAATGGCCAACAGATTTATGAAAGGTACCCAACATCACTAATCATCAGAGAAATGCAAATCAAAACTGCAGTGAGATATCACCTCACACCTGTTGGGATAGCTATTATCATAAAAGACAAAAATTAACAAGTGCTGTGGAGGTTATAAATAAGAAGGAATCCTTATATACTGTTGGTAGGAATATAAATTTACATAGCTCTTACCAAACCAGATTCATCTGTTGGATGTGCAGCAAGCTAAATGCAGAATCTTCCAAGATTTGCAGCAGAGGAAAGGTTTATCCACAGGCAATTGAGCGAGAAGACAAAAGAACAAATCTCAAACCCACCTCCTTCAAGGCTGGAGGCTCAGGGTATGTATGAGAGAAAGCTAAGGTGTGGAGGTTATGGGGAAAGGTGATTGAAGATAAGAAAAAGGTGAGATAATCAGCAGTCCTCACAGGGAAACAGGTGCACCTAAGCTACAAGCTTCTTCAAAGGATGAAAATGTGGTGTTAGCATGTTCTGAGGGTGGAGTTTTTGGCTCTTTGACATCAGAAGGTCACCAATCAGACACTCATGCATGCCCAGTTGGCAGGTTGATGGTCTCAACAAGTCTTAACTAGCCCAAGCCCAAACTAGACACAGCTGACTTCAAGTTCCTGAAAAACAACTTAGGCAAATACCTTATTGTTTAGGCTTGGAGAACGTGCAAGTTTTTGCTAAAAATAATTAAATAGAGCTTGATCAGCAAACGCAGAGTCTTTCTTTCGTTCATTCTTTCTTCAGCAAGTTATAGTTTAATGGATCCAACTACTGATGACTACCCTTAGTAGTCACTATGGAAATCAGAATGCTACTAAGTCACTCCAGTCGTGTCCAACTCTGTGTGATCCCATAGATGGCAGCCCACCAGGCTCCCCTGCCCCTGGGATTCTCCAGGCAAGAACATTGGAGTGGGTTGCCATTTCCTTCTCCAATGCATGAAAGTGAAAAGTGAAAGTGAAGTCGCTCAGTCGTGTCTGACTCTTAGCGACCCCATGGACCGCAGCCTCCTCTGTCCATGGGATTTTCCAGGCAAGAATACTGGAGTGGGGTGCCATTGCCTTCTCTGGGAAATCAGGATGAAGCTTCCTCAAAAAAAAAAAAAAAAAAAAAATGCTGATAGAAGACAGACACATTTGAACCTTATAATGGTAATGTGAGCACCTGGCACATATAGCAGACTTTTCAGGGAAAAGTCTACGTATGGAAGGTGGCAAAAAGCCTGGTAATTTTTTACCCACAATAATGAGCAAAGACTTTCCACCATGAGTTCCCTCTACATAAAGGAGAAGTTTCACTTGCAAAAGTTTCCAAAGAAGGATTTGGGGTTCTAAAAAGGATTAGGGCACTTAGTTTAGTAAAAATAATGGAAACAGGAGATCCCTGGGGGCC
Organism: Odocoileus virginianus; assembly: GCF_023699985.2. Lineage (NCBI taxonomy): Eukaryota > Metazoa > Chordata > Mammalia > Artiodactyla > Cervidae > Odocoileus > Odocoileus virginianus. The sequence continues at coordinate 16,343,164 of NC_069674.1, forward strand.
TGGTGGTTCAGATTCAGGGCTTTTACTGCTGTGGCCTGGGTTCAGTCCCTGATTAGGGAACTGAGATCCCATAAGCCAAACAAAAAAAAAAAAAAAAAAAAAAAAAGGAAGAATGAAAAGAGAAAAATATAATAAAATGTAGGTAGATAGACATTTCTAAGTATTTCAGGATCATAACCCATTCCACAAATACTCTAAGTAGAGACACTATCACCCTAAGTAATAAAATTGATTCACTATTGGTCTTTTCCACCAACCTCTATAAAGACTTTGAAAAACCTTCAGGCTTATTGGCCTCTTAATATGATAAAATTTAAGTTTTATTCAGTTTAGAGCTTCCGCTTTTTGTAGTTTGACTTGAAAAATAGACTTGACCCCAAAGAAAAGTCTACCTTTTATTATAAGAATGATTGAAGGATTTAAACTATTCGTCTGGAAAGTAATATAGAGTAATAGCGTATAGTAACTAATTGTGTATATATGTAGTAGGTATTATTCAGACATGAAAAAAGGAGGAAATCTTGCTGTTTGTGACTACATGGATGGAAACTTTGGCCATGTAATAAGTGAAATCAGTCAGGCAGAGAAAAACAAATATCATATGATATCACCTATACGTGGAATATAAGAGAACAGGCAAACAAACAAACAAAAATAAAACAAACAAACAAACAAAAAGCAAAGGTCATAGATACAAAGAACAGATTGGTGATTGCCAGAGGTAGGGGATGAAGGGTTGGCAAAATGGATGAAGGGGATCAAAAGGTACAAACTTCCAGTTAAAAAATAAATAAGTCATGGGGATGTAATATACCACATGCTTGCCATAGTTAATAATACTGTATTGTATATCTGAAAGATGCTAAGACAGTAGATCTTAAAAATTCTCATCACAAGAAAAAAATTGTAACTATCTATGGTGACAGATGTTAACTAGACTTGTGATCATTTGGTAATTTATACAAATGTTGAATTTTTAAAAATTTGTTTTTCTTTTTTTAAAAAATTAATTTATTTTTTATTGAAGGATAAAAAAGGATTAAAAGAAAAGAAATGCCCACTGGTTGGATAACAAGTGATATACAAAAATCTGTCCAGGCACTACTTGCTGCTGCTGCTAAGTCACTTCAGTCGTGTCTGACTCTGTGAGACCCCATAGACAGCAGCCCATCAGGCTCCCCCATCCCTGGGATTCTCCAGGCAAGAACACTGGAGTGGGTTGCCATTTCCTTCTCCAATGCACGAAAGTGAAAAGTGAAAGTGAAGCCGCTCAGTCGTGTCTGACTCTTAGCGACTCCATGGACTGCAGCCTACCAGGCTCCTCCCTCCAAAGGATTTTCCAGGCAAGAGTACTGGAGTGGGGTGCCATTGCCTTCTCCGGTCCAGGCACTATTTAACTGAATAAGTTTAGATTCAACTCCCTATAGGAATGACAAACAGGAAAGTCTACATGTTATAGAAAGAACATGGACCAATATATGTCTGAAACAGTGGTTTTAATGCACTTTTAGCTGGGTAAATCTTTTGGGAATATAATTTGTGGGCAATCACTGAGTTGCAATTTTCTTTATCTTGAGAACATTAAATAGCTTCCCACTCTAAAGTTCAATAATTCTAGTCATTTAAAAAATAATATATTTGATGTTTAACTTAGTTATAAAATAAAGAGGTGCTCTATTTTTGTTAAAGCAACTAGATGAATAAACAACTAAAATTAGAGTTAGTTTATGCACACAAATACCTCAGGATATTCAACTGTTATAAAGTTTTTGTAGCTGATGAATAATTAGTGAGTGTTTTACTTTAATAAGAAATTTAAAAATAGCTAAATCTTTTCATTTGTAGCTCATGGAATGCAGACTAGAGAGTATATAATTTAATATACATAATAATCTCATGGACAGCTGGGAAACACAAAACTCATCTAAGAGATTGCATTTTTATTCATGTACGTGCAATTTACTCTAGAGTAGATTATTTTTTAATTGTATGTGTTTGAAGGAATTTAGTTATATCAAAAGAGATGAAACAATAACATATGCGTCACTCTGCAAGCTTTTACAAAAATACAGCAGACAATGAGATACTGCATTGTAGGCTTAACAGTTCTCTTTTTTAATGCTCCACAACCATCTGTCACATATTTTCTAGGACAGATCTGTTGTAATATCCTTTCTGATCATCTCCATAAACTTGTACAATTCTCTAGGAATGCAAATATTTTAAATATTTTGGCAAGTGGGAAATGAATAAATCAAGTTAGTATCCATTAAAATGAAAACATACATCTATCAAAAGAGAAAACCCACAGGAAGTCACAAGGGACATGGAATAACGGGTTTAGGAAACATCTTGATTGTTTACAGGAGTGCATGCCTGCCTGTTAAGTATTTACATATAGCTAAGGGGAACAGGCCCTAATACTACTCAGCCCCCCAAATCTCCAGACACACTCTCTCAAATAAACATGGTTCCACCTCTGTTAGTTGCTCCATTTCCGTCCATCTGTTTTGGTAATTGCTTTTCCTTCCTCATTATAGTTTCCAGTGTCTGGACAGGCTTATCCTGTTTCCTCCGGATGGTGTTTTTGTTTGTAGTCAGTTCCTGATTCCTCTTCCTGTTCCTTTTTGTCCACTTTTGTTTGACCTCTTATTTGCACTATAGGCTCCTTACACAGAACATTCTAAGCATGATTCCAACAGTCATCCAACTTTAGGCAAAATGACTGGAATACTCTGGTATTTGACTTTAATATCATAATCTTTTGCATCATTATATACATACGCACAATCTTGGAAAATTGAGAACAGGGTAGATGCGGGAGTGGCTAAATGCTTTAAAAGTATTGTGATATCTAAGTTGTATAGCTACATATAGACAACAATTAAATTCTACTTGGAAAGTCACAAAACTAGAGAGAGAGCATTTAACTCTGTTTTAGTATTGGGACAATAGGGTGGAAAGGATATACATTGCTCTGAAGTCCAGCTAATAAGCTGTGAACTAAAAGAGAAGGTATCAAAAGCTGAAAGAAGTCACTAGCAAAAATGTCCAACTTGCTGTCAGGAAAAGGGGAACTCGGTTATCGCTATGGAGATGGGAGGAAGGAGTCGCTGGAAAAGACTGAGGGACTTGTTGAGACAGGCTATTCTCCAAGGGTTTCTTGTGTTTCTGCACAACTTGCAAACAGGGCACTGTTTGCCCTTTGTTCTAAACTATGTTTCCAAGGACATTTGTTTAACAAACTGCCTTGGAAGATAGAGATAGTGTTTACCCTCAGAGCAAAGGATAAGTTGGCTTGCTTTCCAGTGTAGTAAAAATAATGTTTTCTTCTAGGAGGTCATGTGTGCTTATAGTTTTATAGTGCATTTTAAAAGAAATTCCTGTTCCCTAAGCCCAAGGTGCCTTTCCTATAAAGGAACGCATTGTATACATGGATATAAACTGGCCCTCATGTCACCCTGTGAACACTGGGATTTGGACAAATGGTGCAAAAATGCCTTACTCTGGCTACTGCTTTTGCTGCGAGCAATAAACTACCTGCATTCCCTACACAGGAGTCTCCTGTCTTCTATAAGCATCCATGAAATTGCAATAGCCTAACTAGATAACTAACACATACAGTGAAATCTCAGATCCTCTCAGGTTCTTGATAGGGGCCCAAGCCCAGAGCACCTGATCCAAGGGAATCAAAGTAGGAGATGAGACATGGAACCAGAGGATTCAGCTTCCAAGTCAGTCAAAGAGGAACAATTCTTGAGCCCTATTTCCTCATGAAATAGACACACGACTCCAGTCAAGTGCCAGTTCTCTGACTTGGAGTTAGCAGTGGTTTGGTGGTAGCCGTGGTTAGAAACCCCAGGTATTCAAGAAGTCTGGGTAGAAGAGTTCAGATAGCTCTGCAGACTTCCCCATGGAGAACTCATGGGTGTTGCTGTCCTATAGTGCCACAGAAATTCCTGACACTTCAGTCTGTGGACATTAGTGAGTCGATAATCTCCAAGTTCTTCTCATCTGTAGCTGTAGGCTTTACATGTGCCCCACAAGATTTCTTAAGGGAAGAGAGGATCAAGATGAGCCTGCTGAGTGCCATTTTAAATAGCAAGTATGGGACAAAGACTGACATCAGACACTAGAGCAGGAGTCGGCCAACATTTTCTTAAGGGCCAGATAGTAAACAGTTTAGTCTGTCTGGGCCATTCCATCTCTGTAGCATGTATAGAGCTCTGCTATTATAGGGCAAAAGTGGCCATAAGCTACCTTCCAATATAACTTTACTTACAGAAATAGGAAGCAGCTGAATTTGGATTGTGGGTGGTAGTTGATGACTATTGCACTAGAAGATTGCTGTCTATGGGCTAACTTCCATAGTGTATGACCTCAGTAATCCCTCTGGTTTGATGTTCTGCTTTCACTGTCTTAAAATTCCCAGTACTTTTCAAATGAGGATCTCTATATTTGCTTATATTCTATGTAGCTGGTTGCTGGTTATATACAATCTTTTTGCTATCATATCTCTGTAGGCCTGAAGAAAACCAAATCGATCTGAGATACAGAGAGTATAATCATGAGATAAGGTCAGATGTATGATATTAGTTATGTGCCAGAGAAGCCTCAGAGATAAAATGTTTCCTGGTCTAGCAGCAAGAAAATTAAGAACCTGCCTTTTATCATAGTAATACTGGCACATATAAAGAAAAGATGTGTCTGTCTGAAGAATGGCTATCTAGTGGTCCGGTATGCAATATTCCAGACTGCTGTGGTGAAGGATTCTATGTGCATGGAATCAGAACACTTCTAACACCATACACAAAAATAAACTCAAAATGGATTAAATATTTAAATGTAAGGCCAGATACTATAAAACTCTCACAGGAAAACATACACGGAGCACTCTGACATAAATCATAGCAGGATCCTCTCTGACCCACCTCCTAGAGTCATGGAAATAAAAACAAAAATAAACAAATGGGATCTAATTAAACTTGAAAGCTTTTGCACAGCCAAGGAAACTATAAACAAGATGAAAAGACAGCTCTGAGAATGAGAGAAAATAATTGCAAATAAAGCAACCGACAAAGGATTAAGCTCCAAAATATACAAGAAGCTCATGCAGCTCAATATCAGAAAAACAAACGACCCAATCAAAGAGTGGGTGGAAGACCTAAACAGACATTTCTCCAAAGAAGACATACAGATGGCCAACAAACACATGAAATGATGTTCAACATCCCTTATTATTAGGGAAATGCAAATCAAAACTACAATGAAATCACCTCACACTAGGCAGAATGGCCATCATCAAAAAAATCTATAAATGATAAATGCTGGCAAGGATGTGGAGAAAAGAGAATCATTTTGCAGTATTGGTGGGAGTGTAAATTGATAGAGCCATTACGGAGAACAGTGTGGAGATTCCTTAAAAAAACTGAATAAAAGCTACTATATGACCCAGCAATCACACTACTGGGCATATACCCTGAGAAAATCAGAATCCAAGAAGATACACATACCCCAATGTTCATTGCAGCTGTTTACAATAGCCAGGACGTGGATACCTATTAATGAATGAATGAATAAAGAAGATGTGGTAAATACATACAATGGAATATTACTTAGCCATAAAAAGGAATGAATTGGAGTCACTTGTAGTGAGGTTGATGAACCTAGAGCCTGTTGCAGAGAGTGAAGTAAGTCAGAAAGAGAAAAACAAATATAGTATATTAACACATATATATGGAATCTAGAAAAATGGTACTGATGAACCCATTTGTAGGGCAGGAATAAGGACACAGATATAAAGAATGGACTTTGGGACACAGGGGGAGCAGAGGGTGGGACAAAGTGACAGAGTAGCAATTATGTATATATACACTACTGTGTGTAAAATAGATAGCCATTGGGAAGCTGCGGCATAACACAGGGAGCTCACTTCGGTGCTCTATGATAACCTAGAGGGCTAGGTGAGAGGGAGGCTTAAGAGGGAGAGGATATGTGTGTGTGTGTGTGTGTGTGTGTGTGTGTGTGTGTATCTGATTCACATTGTTTTACAGCAGAAACCAACACAACATTGTAAAGCAATTATCCTCCAGTTAAAAATAAAATTTAAAAACTATATTTAAAAAATAAGAAGTACTCTAGTACTCTCGAGGGTATATAATGTACTGCATATGAATATACTCAATGATATTGCAATAATTTTGTATGGAGACAGATGGTTACTAGACTTATTATGGTGAACAATCCATAATGTAGCTAAATGTCAAATCACTATGTTATATGCCTGAAACTAAAATAACATTGAATGTCAACTGTACTTCAATACAAAAATAAAAAGGAAAAAAAAAGAAAAAAATGATTCAATGTACAGTAGGAATCAGTTGCTGAAATGTCAAGGCTAAAGTCAGTAGGTTTCTGAAAGAGACCACTTCTTGCCTTGTGCCCAAGTACTATAATTTCAATTATAATATGGTTTCTCATATATGTTTCTACAAGAATTTACTATTGAGTTGGTCAGAGTAGCCAATCCTCTTGCCAGTTAAATTTCTCATTGTAGTTAAATACATTGGTATTGCTATTTACATATCAATCTGATACTTCAGTGAGCCTGGGCTCTTGGCAAATTGACAAAACTAATTGAAATGAAGACCCTACACAGAAGTGATGACTTTAGCAAGGCAGATGCCATCTTGAGAAGCCATCTTCTTCACCATATGCCTTCTTTTAGTTTTCATAGTAGGCTTTATCCAGGCAGTGATAATCCATTAGAAACCTTTATGCAGAGAAGTTATAGTATTGACTCCAAATCTGGTGATAGTCTGAAAGAAGGAATGGATAGAGATAGATTGGTGGGGTAGAGTGAGAAAGAAAAGTAAGGAGGGAAGTGAGAAGGGGGTGGGGATCAAAAACATTCCATCATGTTTGGGTCTGATAGTTTACATGAAATCTCTAAGAGTTAGCCTTTCTACTCAGCCTAGTAGTAGAGAGTGTAGAATTACCTCACATGTACCCTTCATCTCACCAAATGATCAGTGTGAAGACAGGATGAAAGGTAATCTTTTTCATATGTGGTGGGTTTGCCCAAGGACAGCTAAGATTTAGAACAGCATACTTTAATTATGAGGAATGTTTGCTTAAAGATATTTGATTACTATTAAATAAATTCCATAAGATCAATGTTTAATTTAAAAAAGGAAGTTTGCTTTTGATTCTAATAGCTGTAAAATTCTGTTAAAGAAAGAAATCAGAAGAATTTACTCAAATCCAAGCTTGCATAAATGAGATATGGAAAAGTAAAATATAAGAAAGACATCATAAATGAAAACACATTTTCAACTTAAGTATGTCATTTTTTAAAAAGACATAGGATGACTTTCATAAAAATGAAAAATTAAAAGGTTATTTAAAAGTAAGTTACAAAAACCAAAGGGTAATTTATAAACATTGGTAACATGGCATAGAATAAAATGAGCTATAAATATCTGGTTTAGTACCTAAGAACCAAACAGTTGTTGAAGACTTTACATAAAGCAACCTACAATGCATGCTTTTTTGTTACTAAAAAGATTTAGAAAGTTGCAAAAACTGCTAATTGATTACCTACATTAAGTAAAGGAACTATTGTAGGGAAATTAGAATACCCATATTATATTACAACAGGGTCTTTCCCTCAACCTTGGAATCTAGTTGAGGGAGAAAGGGCACTCATAAAAATCAAATGAATTTTATGCAATATTGAACAAGTAAAATCATAAAAAGCAATACTGATAAAAATTTAGCCCTTAAGCATTTTTATACAAATAGAACAATTTTTTTTAATTGAAAAAATCACACAAGACAATTGGAGAGGATAAATTCTTGTTTGACTTTTCACCTTTGTGGTCATGCAAGTTAAAATAGCCAAAAGAATAACAGGAGAAAGGGCACACAGTTTTTATTTATATTTACATGCATGGGAGTTACAGGAAATATGTAAAACTCAAGAAGTTAGACTCAGGGCTTATAAACCAAGATAACAATAAAAAGGGAGGGTTTGGGCTTCAGGGGATGATAAATTGTGAGAAAATGACTAGGAAATATATGAGGGAACTGATAGAAGATAAGGGCTGTTTTAGTGAGGTCTATTTTATGCAAACTCATCTTGGTGTTGAGTCCTTGTTTTCAGAGATAAGAATTGTACTTCTCTCTCTCTGATGATGCTGGGAGGCTACCGTCCTTACAGGAAATTTTATGCCTTGCTTTTAGGCAAATAAAGAGTAGGCAGAAAACTCTTCCCTAATCTGTTTATTCTTTATTATTACTATTAGTATTGTTGTTATTTTGACCACACTGCACGACTTGTGGGATCTTAGTACCCTGACCAGGGATTGAACCTGGTCCCCAGCAGTGAAAGCACCAAGTCCTAACTACTGGACTGCCAGGGAATTCCCCTAAATCTGTTGCTTCTTAATTGCCTTCAGCTCAAATTAATCCTCATGCCAAAGTGGTTTATTATGAGATTACTCTTGCAGATTAAGGCAGTTCACCCAGATGGCCAGGTTAAATATTTGTGATAGGAATATTGAGAAGAAAGATTACTCTTTGGTCTTCACGGACACAGAAAAGTTTTCCTCAGGAAGCGATGACAAATTTGCTATTTCCTATTATGAAATTTTGAAATAACAGTTTTTTACTGATTACAAAGTATTACATGTTGCTCAAAATGGAAAATTAAGAAAGTTCAGAAAAAAATAACTCCATCATCCAGAGATACCATCATTGTGACATTTTTTTCCACATTAATTTTTAACTAATTTTAATTGTTATGTTTTATATATGTAAGAACATGTAGCTGGGATGGCAGAAAAATCCCTCTTGAATACCACATCTAATTGGTATGTACTGAAGTATGGAAAGTGAAGTGAAATTGCTCAGTTGTGTCCGACTCTTTGCGACCCTGTGGACGGTAGTCTACCAAGCTCCTCCGTCCATAGGATTTTCCAGGCAAGAGTACTGGAGTGGGTTGCCATTTCCTTCTCCAGAAGAATGGAATGGAGAAAGCAACTAAAGCTCAGTCCAGTCTATGCTTTTTCATGTCGAAAAATGCATCTTGTTATTGTTGTTGAGTCACTAAATTGTGTCTGACTTTTTGCGACCACATGGACTGCTTATCAAATCCTTGTTTTAAATGCTTGCCAAGGGGGAGAGGTCAATAGATTCCTTGTTAGAAACTTCTTGGTTATATTTTAAACAGCTTTATTCAAATATAATTCACATACTGTACAACTGACCCTCTAAAACTACACAGTTCAATGGTTTTTAGTGTATTTGAGCTGTGCAACCATCACCACAACTAAACATAGAACATTTTACCTCAGCTGCAAAAGAAATCCAGTACCTGAGTAAGAGTCATTCTCTCTATTTGCCCCAATCCTACCAGCCTATTCTGTACATTTCACAGGAATGGTATTATGCATTACATAGTCTTTTGTGACAGGCTTCTTACACTTGGCATGGTGTGTAAGATTCACTCACATTGTAGCATATATCTGTACTTCATTTCTTCTCATTGACAAATAATTTTCCATTGTATGGATATACCACATTTTAGTTATCCATTCATCAATTGATACACATTTGGCTAGTTTCCACTTCTTGCCAGTAGGAGTAATGCTGCCAAGATTTCCCTGGTGGTCCAGTTCTAAGACTCTGAACTTTCAAAGCAGGGGTCCCAGGCTCAATCTCTGGTCAGGGGTCTATATCTCACATGTCTTAATTAAGAGTTACCATGCTGCAACTTAAGGATCTTGCATGCTGCAATGAATATTGAAGAGCTTGAGTGCTGCAACTGAGACCTGACATAGCCAAATAAATATTTTTTAAAAAGAGTAATCCTGGCATCAATCTTTGTGCATATGTTTCTGTATAGACATATGTTTTCATTTATCTTGATAGATGCCTAAGAGTAAAATTACTAGGTCATGTGGTAACTCAATATTTAATATTTTGAGGGACTGTCAGACTATTTTATGAGGGAATTGGGCCATTTTACATTCCCACACAATGTGTAAGGGATCCTGTTTCTTCACAACCTTGCCAAAATTTTTGTTATCTGTTTGACTATAGCCATCTTGGTGGGGGTATGTGGTTTTAATTCTGCACTTCCCAGATAGACAATGATGTTGTGCATCTTTTCATGTACTTTTTGGCCATTCACATATGTCCTCTGAAAAAATGTCTTTTAGATCACACCTGTCAAACAATATCATCAAAAGGACCACAAATAACAAATGTCAGTAAGTGTATGGAGAAAAGAGAACCCTTGCACACTGTTTGCTGGTTGGAATGTAAATTGGTGCAGCCATTATGGAAAACAGTATGGAGACTCCACAAAAAACAAAAAATAGAACTACCATATGATCCAGCAATTATACTCCTGGGTATATACCCGAAAGACACAAAAACACTAATTCAAAAAGATATCTGCATCCCGATGTTCATAGCAGCATTATTTATGACAGTTAAGATATGGAAACAACCTAAGTGTCTGTCAACAGATGAATGGATAAAGAAAATGTGGTGTATATACCCAATGGAATATTAGTCATAAAAATGAATGCTGCCATTTACAACAATATGGTTGGACCTGGACGGAATTTACACGTGTGCATGCTGTTGTTTCAGTCGTGTCCAACTCTTTGTGCCTCTGTGGATTGTAGTCTGCCAGGCTCCTCTGCCCATGGGATTCTCCAGGCAAGAATACTGGAATGGGTTGCCATGCCCCCCTCCAGGGGATCTTCCCTACCCAGGGATGGAAGTTCTTCTGCATTGGCAGGTGGGTTCTTAACCACTAGTGCCATCTGGGAAGCCCCTAGAGGATATTATGCTTAGTGAAAAAGTCAAACAGAGAAAGAAAAAAACTGCATGTTATTACTTACATGCAGAATCTAAAAAATAAAGGAAATGAATAAATATAACAAAACAGAAGCAGACACATAGTCATTGTCTGTACCAGTGGGGAGAGAAAGGGGGAGGGGCAAGATAGAGGTAGGGGATTAAGAGGTTCAAACTGCTATGTATAAAATAAATAAGCTAAAAGGGTATACTGTAAAACACAGGAAATATAGCCAATATTTTATAATAACTTAAAAATTTTTTATTTTCAACAAATGAAAATTTGTTTTATCTTGGCTTCTTACTTTTGACCTTTTCTAGGTTTGCTTTTGTTAACTTTTTCAGATTTTTTATGGGTACTTATGAAGAACTAAAGAGCCTCTTGATGAAAGTGAAAAAGGAGAGTGAAAAAATTGGCTTGAAACTCATCATTCAGAAAATCAAGATCATGGCATCCGATCCCATCACTTCATGCAAATAGATAGGGAAACAATGGAAACAGTGAGGCTTTATTTTTGGGGGCTCCCAAATCACTGCATATGATGACGACAGCCATGAAGTTAAAAGAAGCTTGCTCCTTGGAAGAAAAGTTATGAACAACCTAGATGGCATATTAAAAAGCAGAGACATTACTTTGCCAACAAAGGTCCATCTAGTCAAAGCTATGGTTTTTCCAGTAGTCATGTACAGATGTGAGAGTCAGACTATAAAGAAAGCTGAGCACTGAAGAATTGGCGCTTTTGAACTGTGGTGTTGGAGAAGATTCTTGAGAGTCCCTTGGACTTCAAGGAGATCCAACCAGTCCACTCTGAAGGAAATCAACCCTGAATATTCATTGGAAGGACTGATGCTGAAGTTGAAGCTCCAACACTTTGGCCACCTGATGTGATGAACTGGCTTGTTGGAAAAGATCCTGATACTGGGAAAGATTGAAGGTGGGAGAAGGGGATGACAGAGGATAAGATGGTTGGATGGCATCACTGACTCAATGGACATGCATTTGAGTAAGCTCTGGGAGTTGGTGATGGACGGGGAGGCCTGGCATGCTGCAGTCCATGGGTCACAAAGAGTCGGACATGACCGAGTGACAGGACTGAACTGAAAGATGATTAGGTAATTGTTTAATCTTTCTCTTTTCTTCTAGAATCTCATTACCACAATTAACCTACCATATATTTAGCTCACTTTCTTTGTGACAAATATAAGTAAAAGTTTTATCAGTTCAGTTCAGTTGCTCAGTCGTGTCCGACTCTTTGCGACCCCATGGACTGCAGAAAGCCAGGTTTCCCTGTCCATCACCAACCTCTGGAGTTACTCAAACTCATGTCCATCAAGTTGATGATGCCATCCAACCATCTCATTCTCTGTTATCTCCTTCTCCTCCTGCCGTCAATCTTTCCCAGCATCAGGGTCTTTTCTAATGAGTCAGTTCTTTGCATCAGGTCACCAAAGTATTGGAGTTTCAGTTTCAGCATCCAGTCCTTCCAATGAATATTCAGGACTGATTTCCTTCAGGATTGACTGGTTGGATCTCCTTGCAGTCCAAGGGACTCTCAAGAAGTCTTCTCCAACACCACAGTTCAAAAGCATCAATTCTTCAGTGCTCAGCTTTTTTTTATAGTCCACCTCTCACACCCGTACATGACTACTGGAAAAACCATAGCCTTGACTAGATGGACCTTAGTTGGCAAAGTAATGTCTCTGCTTTTTAATATGCTGTCTAGGTTGTTCATAACTTTTCTTCCAAGGAGTAAGCGTCCATTAATTTCATGGGTGCAGTCATCATCGGCAGTGATTTTCCAGCCCCCAAAATAAAGTCTGTCACTGTTTCCACTGTTTCCCCATCTATTTGCCATGAAGTGATGGGACCAGATGCCTTGATCTTAGTTTTCTGAACCATTTTTAGAAAAGAGAAAAAAGAATGCTTAGATAAAGATCATTAGAATATTCATTGATTGGATAAATACATACTTTCTCAGAGGTCTTTAATTTCATTAAGGTTTATCAGAATTTCCCAAACCTTTTATCAGGACTGCTAATTTCTTCCTAGAAGAAGACTATGGAGGAGTAGAAATTTTGGCCTAGACTTGCTTTGGGATTTTTTTTTTTCAATCTATTGTTATTCCTATCTCCTCAAACTTATTCAAAATAAACATACAATTCTATATACAGCCAGACAGAAGAAGTCATCTGATAGGGAAATCCATCAGCCTGGACTAGATTTCTAAAATAATATTTGAACACATAACAAATTCCAAAAAGGGGTTTTCCAGCTCAGTAGCTAAAAGCAAGAGAAAGATGTTCTTTTATGGGCAAATCCTCTAGAAATGCCCTCAGGACTTTTCCTAAGGAAACAAACAACAAAAACCCAACCACACTGTAGGGAAAAACACTTAAATAATTTACACGATAAATTATTTAAAATAATTTTCACTCTGCTATTCTGAGTTCTTGGCTGGAATCTCTGTAATAAAAGACATTAACAAATGAAAAAGAAATACAAGTTTATTAACATGTACATCTACTGTACACAAGGTTCATAGTCAGGAAAGCTGAGTAACTCCCTGAGATGGCCCAAGTCACCACCTTAAATACCACCCTCACCAAAAGACAAAAGAAAATATTGGTGGGGTAGGGTGTGTGTAGGGAAATAGTTTTGGGAAGTTATGAGGAAAAGTTCTGTAGAGAAGGGTAAGGTTTTTTTTCTGCAGATTTAAGTAGATGTCCTTTCTATTGACAAAATTCTCTTGTGGTTTAGAGTCAACCTTCTCTTCCTAGTGAGACAGGAATCGGAGTTCTTGTCTATGGAGCCAAAGAATGGAATCCACAAACACTCGTGGTAGCAAGCAAATAGGATTCATTGCAGGAAGAAAGTACAAACCTCTCAGCATAGACACTGAGAGGGGTAAAGAGTCCCCCAGGGTGGGGCTTAAAGCTGTTTTTACATCCTTTAAAAATCACATTATTATTTCTAACTTGATCAATTTAAAGGTCAAGATACTTAACATCTTTATGGCTTCTCTTGATCCTTGGATTAAGTCACCAGCCTTTTTCATGCCCTCTGGCCATTTTACCAGGGACCAGATGTATGGTTTTAAGATTAAGGATCACCAGTTGTTTTTGCCTCAAGTATAGGGAATAGAATTTAATTACTGCCCTTCCCTAGATCTGAGGGTTGATAATTTATCAGACTAAAGAACATTCAAAGAATTGAGGACAATGGAGTAGTATGTTTACTGAGAATAAGACTGAGGGTGGGAGCTCTACACTAACTGTCTAGTAATTTCTACCTCACTGGGAGAGAGGGAGACACAAATGGAGATTTTCTTTATAAATGTATATTTCCCTCAAAAAAGGGTAACTTCAGCTCTTTTTTCAGAGCTTGTCCTGTGTCTGCACTTTCCCAAAATAATCTTTATGCCAAAGAGGTACATTTTGGAAGTAGCACATTCTTCCACTCTTCAGCACAACCAACTAAATGACATAACCCAACAAGGAGAAGATGCAAACATAGAAAAGACAAGAATGGGAGAAAATTATGAGAAAGAAGGGGCTGTGTGTAACTGATGTACTTATCCATTGCATGCTTAGTCTAAATAATTATAAAACAGGAAGAGTATGTGTCATGACTTTTGAAAGAAATGAAAGATGAATGAGAGCAGGAGTTATTATAGATTTTGTTTACTGCTGTGTCCTAAAAACATGGTAAATGCCCTCCCTCCCAACAATCAGTGGGCAAATGCCTTTAAAAGGGAGTTTCAAGGGTGTCTAGGCAGAGGGAGGGGCTACATGCAGAAACAGCATAGTCAGCTCTGACAGTCATCTTGAATTGATGGTGCACTGATCAGAGTCATCTCTATTGTTTTAAGTACAGTTGGTCTTCAGTTCCAAAGTTGGTTTGTTCCCATTTCTTTGAGGCCAGTTCTCAGAATTGTGGCAGCTTACCTCATAACTACAGTCTGATTATTATGCAGTTAACTTCTTCCTCTTGGCAGGGGTTTAAGTATCTATAAGACAGCTCAAGGGACATAGCTCAAAATATTATAGCCCTTGTGGAGGAACTAAAGGTCCTTAACTTTGTTTAATGAATAAACTACTATTATTTCATCTTGTTTGACGGTTTTCTTTTGCTTCAACATTTTCTCACTTCTCTGATTAAGCTTGTTCTTTGACTTAAATTTCTCTGTAGACAAAAATATCTCAGGATACTTTTCCTTCCCCAGCAATGCCCTTGCTTTAATGGAAATGTCCAGCACTGCAACTCTGCAATCCTTACAGTCTGGTCATGGCATTAGTCCTTGACAGTGACCAGTGAAGGATGTGAGGGACTTCTCACAGCAGTCTTGGAAGCTTTCTAGTTCTCTTTGTGTTCTTAGTTGCATATGCATGGCTTTCAATATATCTTTATCCTCTGTCATCAAAAGATGCCTAGTGATTTTACTCTTTAACATCATTATTACTGTCATAATGACTGACTACCCAGTGCCTTCCCTTTCACTTGAATTCAAACATCTAAAAGATAAAGTAAGATATGCTAAGTTTTTAAGAGCTTAAAATCAGTTAAAATTAGGCAGCACCAAACCAGAGGGGGTTACAAGTGCTCTGCCCACAGGAACCAGGAAAAGAGACTTATATAGAGAAAATGGGGAAGCAAAGAAAGGAAGTTCATTGGAAGAGGAAATGGCAAACTACTCAATATTCTTGCTCCGAGAACCTCAGGAACAGTATAAAAAGGCAAAAAGATATGACAGCAGAAGATGAGCTCCCCAGGGTGGAAGGTGTCCAATATCATACTGGGAAAGAGCAGAGGGAAATTACTAATAGCCCCAGAAAGAAAGAATCTGCTGGGCCAAAACAGAAACAACACTTAGTTGTGGATGTGTCTGGTGGTGAAAGTGAAATCTGATGCTGTAAAGAAAAATACCAAGTAGGAACCTGAAATGTTAGGTCCATGAATCAAGGTAAGCTGGATGTGGTCAAGCAGGAAATGGCAAGAAGGAACATCGACATCAGGAATCATGAACTAAAAAGAACAGGAATAGGAAAATTTAATTCAAATGACCATTGTATCTACTACGTGGGCAAGAATCCCCCAGGAGAAATGGAGTAGCTCTCATAATCAACAAAAGAGTCCAAAATGCAGTATGTGGGTACAATCTAAAAATGACAGAATGATCTCGGTTCGCTTCCAAGGTAAACCATTCAACATCACAGTAATCCAAGTGTATGCCCCAACCACTGGAGCCAAAGAAGTTGAATTTGACTAGTTCTATGAAGACTTACCTCCTAGCTCAGTTGGTAAAGAATCTGCCTGCAGTGCAAGAGACCCAGGTTAGATTCCTGGGTTGGGAAGATCCCCTGGAGAAGGAAATGGCAACCTGCTCCAGTATACTTGCCTGGAGAATCCCATGGATAGAGGAGGCTGGCAGGATACAGTCCATGGGGTTGCAAGAATTGGACAGGACTTAGCAACTAAACCACCACCACCACCATGAAGACTTACAAGACCTTCTAGAAATAACGCCAAAAAAAAAAAAAAGTCCTTTTTTCATCATAGGGGATTGGAATGCAAAAGTAGGGTATCAGTAAGTACTTGGAGTAACAGGCAAGGTTGGCTTTGGAGTACAAAATGAAGCAGGGAAAAGGCTAACAGAGTTTTGCCAAGAGAATGCACTGGTCATAACAAACACCTTTTTCCAACAACACAAGAGATGACATCACCAGATGGTCAGTATTGAAATCAGATTGATTACATTCTTTGCAGCAGAAGATGGAGAAGCTCTATACGGTCAGCAAAAACAAGACCTGGAGCTAACTATGGCTCAGATCATCAGCTGCTTATAGCGAAATTCAGGCTTAAACTAAAGTAAATGGGGGAAACCACTAGGCCATCCGGATATATCCTAAATCAAATTTCTTATGATTATACAGTGGACGTGATAAATAGATTCAAGGGATTAGATCTGGTAGACATAGTGCCTGAAGAACTATGAAAGAAGAGGCAGTGACCAAAATAACCCCAAAGAAAAAGAAAGGCAAGAAAACAAAGTGGCTGTCTGAGGAAGCATTACAAATAGCTGAGGAAAGAAGAAAAGCAAAAAGCAAGGGAGCAAGGGAAAAATGTATCCAACTGAATGCAGAGCTCCAGAGACTAGCAAGGAGAGATAAGAAGGGCTTATTCAATGAAAAGTGCAAAGAGATAGGAGGAAAAAATAGAATGGGAAAGACTAGAGATCTCTTCAAGAAAATTGAAGACATCAAGGGAACATTTCATTTAAGGATGGGGATGTTAAAGGGCAGAAATAGTAAAGACTTACGAGAGGCAAAAGAGATTTATTTATTTATTTATTTTTCCTTTTTAATTATTTTATTTTATTTTATTTTATTTTTTTCCCATTTATTTGTATTAGTTGGAGGCTAATTACTTTACATCATTACAGTAGTTTTTGTCATACATTGAAATGAATTAGCCATGGATTTACATGTATTCCCCATCCCGGTCCCCCCTCCCACCTCCCTCTCCACCCGGTCGCTCTGGGTCTTCCCAGTGCACCAGGCCCGAGCACTTGTCTTATGCACCCAACCTGGGCTGGTGATCTGTTTCACCCTAGATAATATACATGTTTCGATGCTGTTCTCTCGAAACATCCCACCCTCGCCTTCTCCCAGAGTCCACAAGTCTGTTCTATACATGTGAGTCTCTTTTTCTGTTTTGCATATAGGGTTATCGTTACCATCTTTCTAAATTCCATATATATGTGTTAGTATACTGTAATGGTCTTTATCTTTCTGGCTTACTTCGCTCTGTATAATGGGCTCCAGTTTCATCCATCTCATTAGAACTGATTCAAATGAATTCTTTTTAATGGCTGAGTAATATTCCATGGTGTATATGTACCACAGCTTCCTCATCCATTCGTCTGCTGATGGGCATCTAGGTTGCTTCCATGTCCTGGCTATTATAAACAGTGCTGTGATGAATATTGGGGTGCACGTGTCTCTTTCAGATCTGGTTTCCTTGGTGTGTATGCCCAGAAGTGGGATTGCTGGGTCATATGGCAGTTCTATTTCCAGCTTTTTAAGAAATCTCCACACTGTTTTCCATAGTGGCTGTACTAATTTGCATTCCCACCAACAGTGTAAGAGGGTTCCCTTTTCTCCACACCCTCTCCAGCATTTATTGCTTGTAGACTTTTGGATAGCAGCCATCCTGACTGGCGTATAATGGTACCTCATTGTGGTTTTGATTTGCATTTCTCTGATAATGAGTGATGTTGAGCATCTTTTCATGTGTTTGTTAGCCATCTGTATGTCTTCCTTGGAGAAATGTCTGTTGAGTTCTTTGGCCCATTTTTTGATTGGGTCATTTATTTTTCTGGAGTTGAGCTGGAGGAGTTGCTTGTATATTTTTGAGATTAATCCTTTGTCTGTTGCTTCGTTTGCTATTATTTTCTCCCAATCTGAGGGCTGTCTTTTCACCTTGCTTATAGTTTCCTTTGTTGTGCAAAAGCTTTTAAGTTTCATTAGGTCCCATTTGTTTATTTTTGCTTTTATTTCCAATATTCTGGGATGTGGGTCATAGAGGATCCTGCTGTGATTTATGTTGGAGAGTGTTTTGCCTATGTTCTCCTCTAGGAGTTTTATAGTTTCTGGTCTTACATTTAGATCTTTAATCCATTTTGAGTTTATTTTTGTGTATGGTGTTAGAAAGTGTTCTAGTTTCATTCTTTTACAGGTGTTTGACCAGTTTTCCCAGCACCACTTGTTAAAGAGGTTGTCTTTTTTCCATTGTATATCCTTGCCTCCTTTGTCGAAGATAAGGTGACCATCGGTTCGTGGATTTATCTCTGGGCTTTCTATTCTGTTCCATTGATCTATATTTCTGTCTTTGTGCCAGTACCATACTGTCTTGATGACTGTGGCTTTGTAGTATAGTCTGAAGACAGGCAGATTGATTCCTCCAGTTCCATTCTTCTTCCTCAGGATTACTTTGGCTATTCGAGGTTTTTTTGTATTTCCATACAAATTGTGAAATTATTTGTTCTAGTTCTGTGAAAAATACCGTTGGTAGTTTGATAGGGATTGCATTGAATCTATAGATTGCTTTGGGTAGTATAGCCATTTTGACAATATTGATTCTTCCAATCCATGAACACAGTATATTTCTCCATCTGTTTGTGTCCTCTTTGATTTCTTTCATCAGTGTTTTATAGTTTTCTATGTATAGTTCTTTTGTTTCTTTAGGTAGATATACTCCTAAGTATTTTATTCTTTTTGTTGCAATGGTGAATGGTATTGTTTCCTTAATTTCTCTTTCTGTTTTCTCATTGTTAGTGTATAGGAATGCAAGAGATTTCTGTGTTTTAATTTTATATCCTGCAACTTTACTGTATTCATTGATTAGCTCTAGTAATTTTCTGGTAGAGTCTTTAGGGTTTTCTATGTAGAGGATCATGTCATCTGCAAACAGAGAGAGTTTCACTTCTTCTTTTCCTATCTGGATTCCTTTTACTTCTTTTTCTGCCCTGATTGCTGTGGCCAAAACTTCCAAAACTATGTTGAATAGTAGTGGTGAGAGTGGGCACCCTTGTCTTGTTCCTGATTTCAGGGGAAATGCTTTCAAGTTTTCACCATTGAGGGTGATGCTTGCTGTGTGTTTGTCATATATAGCTTTTATTATGTTGAGGTATGTTCCTTCTATTCCTGCTTTCTGGAGAGTTTTAATCATAAATGGATGTTGAATTTTGTCAAAGGCTTTTTCTGCATCTATTGAGATAATCATATGGTTTTTATCTTTCAATTTGTTAATGTGGTGTATTACATTGATTGATTTGCAGATATTAAAGAATCCTTGCATTCCTGGGATAAAGCCCACTTGGTCATGATGCATGATTTTTTTAATATGTTGTTGGATTCTGTTTGCTAGAATTTTGTTAAGGATTTTTGCATCTATGTTCATCAGTGATATTGGCCTGTAGTTTTCTTTTTTTGTGGCATCTTTGTCTGGTTTTGGAATTAGGGTGATGGTGGCCTCATAGAATGAGTTTGGAAGTTTACCTCTTCTGCAATTTTCTGGAAGAGTTTGAGTAAGATAGGTGTTAGCTCTTCTCTAAATTTTTGGTAGAATTCAGCTGTGAAGCCATCTGGTCCTGGGCTTTTGTTTGCTGGAAGATTTCTGATTGCAGTTTTGATTTCCTTGCTTGTGATGGTTTTGTTAAGATCTTCTATTTCTTCCTCGTTCAGTTTTGGAAAGTTATACTTCTCTAAGAACTTGTCCATTTCTTCCAAGTTGTCCATTTTATTGGCATAGAGCTGCTGGTAGTAGTCTCTTATGATCCTTTGTATTTCAGTGTTGTCTGTTGTGATCTCTCCATTTTCATTTCTAATTTTGTTAATTTGGTTCTTCTCCCTTTGTTTCTTAATGAGTCTTGCTAATGGTTTGTCAATTTTGTTTATTTTTTCAAAAAATCAGCTTTTAGCTTTGTTAATTTTTGCTATGATCTCTTTAGTTTCTTTTGCATTTATTTCTGCCCTAATTTTTAAGATCTCTTTCCTTCTACTAACCCTGGGGTTCTTCATTTCTTCCTCCTCTAGTTGCTTTAGGTGTAGAGTTAGGTTATTTATTTGACTTTTTTCTTGTTTCTTGAGGTAGGCCTGTAATGCTATGAATCTTCCCCTTAGCACTGCTTTTACAGTGTCCCATAGGTTTTGGGTTGTTGTGTTTTCATTTTCATTCATCTCTATGCATATTTTGATTTCTTTTTTGATTTCTTCTATGATTTGTTGGTTATTCAGAAGCGTGTTGTTTAGCCTCCATATGTTTGAATTTTTAATAATTTTTTTCCTGTAATTGAGATCTAATCTTACTGCACTGTGGTCAGAAAAGATGACTGGAATGATTTCAATCTTTTTGAATTTACCAAGACTAGATTTATGGCCCAGGATGTGATCTATTCTGGAGAAGGTTCCGTGTGCACTTGAGAAAAAGGTGAAGTTGATTGTATTGGGGTGAAACGTCCTATAGATGTCAATTAGGTCTAGCTGGTCCATTGTGTCCTTTAAAGTTTGTGTTTCCTTGTTGATTTTCTGTTTAGTTGATCTATCCATAGGTGTGAGTGGGGTATTAAAGTCTCCCACTATTATTGTGTTACTATTAATTTCCTCTTTCATACTCGTTAGCGTTTGCCTTACATATTGCGGTGCTCCTATGTTGGGTGCATATATATTTATAATTGTTATATCTTCTTCTTGGATTGATCCTTTGATCATTATGTAGTGTCCATCTTTGTCTCTTTTCACAGCCTTTATTTGAAAGTCTATTTTATCTGATATGAGTATTGCGACTCCTGCTTTCTTTTGGTCTCCGTTTGTGTGGAATATTTTTTACCAGCCCTTCACTTTTAGTCTGTATGTGTCCCTTGCTTTGAGGTGGGTCTCTTGTAGACAGCATATATAGGGGTCTTGCTTTTGTATCCATTCATCTAGCCTTTGTCTTTTGGTTGGGGCATTCAACCCATTTACATTTAAGGTAATTATTGATAGGTATGGTCCCGTTGCCATTTATTTTGTTGTTTGGGGTTCACGTTTATACCACCTTTCTGTGTTTCCTGTCTAGAGAAGATCCTTTAGTATTTGTTGAAGAGCTGGTTTGGTGGTGCTGAATTCTCTCAGCTTTTGCTTGTCTGTAAAGCTTTTGAGTTCTCCTTCATATCTGAATGAGATCCTTGCTGGGTAGAGTAATCTAGGTTGTAGGTTATTCTCTTTCATTACTCTAAGTATGTCCTGCCATTCCCTTCTGGCCTGAAGGGTTTCTATTGATAGATCAGCTCTTATCCTTATGGGAATCCCTTTGTGTGTTATTTGTTGTTTCTCCCTTGCTGCTTTTAATACTTGTTCTTTGTGTTTGATCTTTGTTAATTTGATCAATATGTGTCTTGGGGTGTTTCGCCTTGGGTTTATCCTGTTTGGGACTCTGTGGGTTTCTTGGACTTGGGTGGCTATTTCCTTCCCCATTTTAGGGAAGTTTTCAGCTATTATCTCCTCGAGTAACTTCTAATGGCCTTTCCTTTTGTCTTCTTCTTCTGGGACTCCTATGATTCGAATGTTGGGGCGTTTCACATTGTCCCAGAGGTCCCTGAGGTTGTCCTCATTTCTTTTGATTCTTTTTTCTTTTTTCCTTTCTGCTTCATTTATTTCCACCATTTTATCTTCTAACTCACTTATCCTATCTTCTGTCTCTGTTATTCTACTCATGGTTCCCTCCAGAGTGTTTTTGATCTCATTTATTTCATTATTAATTTTTAATTGACTTTTTTTAATTTCTTCTAGGTCCTTGTTAAACCTTTCTTGCATCTTCTCAATCTTTGTCTCCAGGCTATTTATTTGTAACTCCATTTTGTTTTCAAGATTTTGGATCATTTTTATTATCATTATTCTAAATTCTTTTTCAGGTAGATTCCCTATTTCCTCCTCTTTTGTTTGACTTGGTGGGCATTTTTCATGTTCCTTTACCTGTTGGGTATTTCTCTGCCTTTTCATCTTGTTTAGATTGGTGTGTCTGGAGTGGGCTTTCTGTATTCTTGTGGTCTGAGGTTCCTTTTTATTGTGGAGGTTTCACCCAGTGGCTGGGGTTGGACGATTGGTTTGTCAAGGTTTCCTGGTTAGGGAAGCTTGTGTCAGCGTTCTGGTGCATGGGATAGGATTTCTTCTCTCTGGAGTGCAGTGGAGTGTCCAGTAATGAGTTTTGCGATGGGTCTATGTGTTAGGTGTGACTTTGGAGAGCCTGTATGTTGACACTCAGGTCTATGTTCCTGCATTGCTAAAGAATTTGCGTGGTATGTCTTGTACTGGAGCTTATTGGCTCTTGGGTAATGGTTGGTTTTGGTGTAGGTATGGAAGCTTTTGGATGGTCTCTTATTCCTTAATGTTCTGTGTAGTCAGGAGTTTTCTGGTTTTCTCAGGATTTAGGCTTAAGTCTCCTACCTCTCGATTTCAGTTTTATACTTCCAATAGTCTCAACACTTCTCCAACTATACAGCACTGATAATAAAACTTCTAGGTTAATGGTGAAAATATTCTCCACTGTGAGAGACAACCAGAGAGGTTCACAGAGTTACATGAAGAATAGAAGAGGGAGGAAGGAGATAGAGGTGAGCAGGAGGAGAAAAAGGGGACTCAAGAGGAGAGAGACAGATCTACGCAGTTATCTGTTCCCAAAGTGTTCTCCGTAGCCCAGACATCCACAAAGATTCAGAGTTGGATTGGGAAGAGAAGGGGAAAGGAGGAAATAGAGGTGTTCTGAGGTAGAAAACAGAGAGTCAAAAGTGGGAGAGTAATCACCACACTCCTGAATAGAAATGGGAACTTAATATTGGATTCTTAAATGACCAAAATTTATATCACATACTACTGAAAAACAAAGATTAAAAATCTAGAGTAGAGGTTAGAGTCTTTGAAATACAATATTTAAAAACAAAAACAAAAACACACAAAAAATTTAGAACTGTATATGAAGTTCGGTTTAAAAATAGGGTTTTCTCTCTCTCTTTTTTTTTTGGCAAGGTTATAGTGAAATGAAAATGAAAATTAAGGAATAATAGAGGAGTATTAGAGGACTTTAAAAGGAAATAGGAGAGAAAAACAAGAAAAAGGAAAAAAAAGAAAAAAAATTTTTTTCCCTAATTAAAAAAATCATAAAAATATATGAAAATGAAAGTTGAGGAGTAATGGGGGAGTAATAGGGAATTTTAAAAGAAAATAAAAGAGAAAAAATAAAAAAGAAAAAAAAGGAAAGAAAAAAACATTTTTTTTAATTAAAAAAATATATATACATATATATCTAGGAATTTCTCTGGAGTTGTTGTGGTCAGCGTAGGTTCAGTTCAATTTCAGATAGCTCCTTTTTCCAGCTTACACTTCTCAATATCTATAGGCCCCTTCCGGTGTAGTCGGTGTTACCTTCAGGGATTTTCATCTGTTGCACCGGTCCTTTCTGAAGCGGTTCCCTTTGTTTATTTGGCTTCTGTTTGCCATCTCTTTGGTGTCTAATTTCCGCCCTGACACAGGTGGGCGGAGGTGATCTCTTATTTAGGTTCGCTAGTTCAGTTCAATCCTGCTACAGGGAGGGCGGGGCGCTGCAGACAGATACCGCTCTGTGTGGATAGGACTCACCGTGTTCCGGCTCACGGGTGTCTGTGCTTTCGCCGACTACACTGCTCAGGCTCCCGGCTGCTCTATATGGAGCGGGCCCTGCGTTGAGTGCGGTTCCAGTTTTCGGGTAATCCACAAAAGCGCAGATTCGTTGCACCTGCGTTTTGTGCCTTCCCCGGCCTGAGCGGTTCAGGTAGCCAGAGGCTTGGGCGTGCTCTCCCCGGGTGCAGCGCGCCTTTTCCCTCCGCGGCGAGCAGCTCAGGCAGCCAGAGGCTTGGGCGCAATCTCCCCGGGTGCAGCACGCCTTTTCCCTCCGCGTCGAGCAGCCCAGGCAGCCAGAGGCTTGGGCGCAATCTCCCCGGGTGCAGCACGCCTTTTCCCTCCGCGTCGAGCAGCCCAGGCAGCCAGAAGCTTGGGCGCAATCTCCCCGGGTACGGCGCGCTTTTTCCCTCCGCGGCCCCAGCGCGCGCGGCCAGTCGGGTCTCAGGAAGTCTTTAGATAGAACCCGGAGGCCTGTTTGCAGTGTGGGAGGGGGTGGCTTCTCAGGGGCTGAGTTTGCCCTTTTCCCCTCCCCCCTGCCTCCTACCTCCAGCGGGGATGGGCCGGCTCTTCTCTGGAGATTCTCAGTCCCTTTGTTTTGCGAACCGCTGGCAGTGTGTTCGGGCCAGTTAATTTTGACCCTTGCTATCCCACAGTTTAAAAAAGCTCCCTCCGATTGCTCTCAGGGTCTTCGGGCCGGTCCTTACCCTAAGCAATGCCGCCCGCTCCTCTCCGTTCTGCCCCGCTTGTTGCTGGCGGGTACAGGTGTCTGGGGTACTTTTCTGCTGGGAGTTGCTTTTAGGCACGTAATCTGTGGGCCTTGTTTAATTTTTCCTCCCAGTTAGATTGCCGAAAACTTCCCCCAGTCCCGCCAGTGCGAGGGTTTCCTGGTGATTGGAAACTTCCTCTATTAAGACTCCCTTCCCGGGATGGGTCTCCGTCCGTAGCTCTTTTGACTCCCTTTTTATCTTTTATATTTTGTCCTACCTCCCTTCGAAGACAATGGGCTGCTTTTCTGGGCGCCTGATGTCCTCTGCTAGCGATCAGAAGTTGTTTTGTGAAATTTGCTCAGCGTTCAAATGTTCTTTCGATGAATTTGTAGGGGAGAAAGTGGTCTCCCCGTCCTATTCCTCCGCCATCTTGGCTCGTCCTCCGCAAAAGAGATTTAGAAGAGGTGGCAAGAGCACACAGAAGAAATATACAAAAAAGGTTTCAATGACCCAGATAACCACCATGGTGCGGTCACTCACCTAGAGCTGGATATCCTGGGGTGTGAAGTCAAGTGGGTCTTGGAAAGCATTACCACCAAAAAAGCTAGTGTAGGTAATGATTTAAATTCCAGCTGAGCTATTTAAAATACTGAAAGATGATGGTGTTAAAGTGCTGCACTCCATATGTCAGCATATTTGGATAATCCAGTGGCCATAGGACTGGAAAATATTTTTTCTTCTCAATTCCAAAGAAGGGCAGTGATCAAGAATATTCAGACTACCAAACAATTGTGCTCACTTCCCATGCTAGTAAAGTGAAAGTGAAAGTCACTCAGTCCTGTCTAACTTTGTGACCCCATGGACTGTAGTCAGCCAGGCTCTTCTGTCTGTGAAATTCTAAGGTTATGCTCAAAATCCTTCAAGCTAGGCTTCAGCAGTATTTGAATTGAGAACTGCCAGATGTACAAGATGGGTTTAGAAAAGGCAGAGGAACCAGACATCAAATTGCCAACTTTCTTTGGATCATGGAGAAAGCAAGGGAATTCCAGAAAAAATATCTGCCTCTGATTCACTGACTAAGTGAAAGCCTTTGACTCTGTGGATCACAACAAACTGTGGAAAATTCTTAAATAGATGGGAATACCAGTCCATCTTACCTCTTTCTTGAGACACCTGTTTGTCATCAAGAAGCAATGGTTAGAACCTTACATAGAACAACTAACTGGTTCAAAGTTGGGAAAATAGTAAGACATGGAATAATGGATTGTTCAAAATTGGTAAAGGAGTACATCAAGGCTGTATATTGTTACCCTGCTTATTTAACTTACAGGAAGAGTATATCAGGCGACATACCAGGCTGGATGAGTTACAAAATGGCATTAAGGTTTTGGGAGAAATATCAACAACCTCAGATATGCAGATGATACCACTCTAATGGCAGAAAGCAAAGAGCCTCTTGATGAGAGTGAAGGAGGAAAGTGAAAAAGCTGACTCAAAAATCAACACTCAAAAACTAAGATCATGGCATCCAGTCCCATCACTTTATGGCAAATAGAAGGGGAAAAAGTGGAAGCAGTGACAGACTATTTTCTTGGGCTCCAAAATCTCTGCAGATGGTGACTACAGCCATGAAATTAGAAGATACTTGCTTCTTGGAAAGAAGGCTATGACAGACCTGGGTTGCATATTAAAAAGCAGAGACATCACTTTGCCAACAAAGATTTGTACAGTCAAAGCTACAGTTTTTCCAGTAGTCATGTAAGGATGTGAGAACTGGACCATAAAGAAGACTGAGTGCTGAAGAATTGATGCTTTTGAATTGTGGTGCTGGAGAAGACTGTTGTGATTTCCCTGGACAGCAAGGAGATCAAATCAGTCAATCCTAAGGGAAGTCAATCCTGATTATTCAATGGAAGGACAGATGCTGAAGCTGAAGCTCCAATACTTTGGCCACCTGATTCGAAGAACTGACTCATTAAGAAAAGACTGATGTTGGGAAAGCTTGAGGGCAGGAGGAAAAAGGTGACAGAGGATGAGATGGTTGGATGGCATCATCAACTCAATTGACATGAACTTGGGAAAACTCTGGGAGATGGTGAGGGACCAGGAGGCCTGCCATGCTGCAGTCCATGAGGTTGCAGAGTGGGACACGACTTAGCAATTGAACAACAACAAAAAGAAGGAAATGGGGCAATTAGTTGTATAGTTGGCTGTTTGTGACTAGTTGAACTTAGTGCTTTGATTTAGAAAACTTGAAAAAAAAAAAAGAAAACTTGAGGCATTTTCAAGCCTAGATTTTGGTTTGGTTATGTAGGCTGTGTCAGTCAGTTCAGTTCAGTCACTCAGTCCTGTCTGACTCCCTGTGATCCCATGGACTGCAGCACGCCAGGCTTCCCTGTCTATCACCATCTCCTGGAGCTTGCTCAAACTCATGTCCATCGAGTCAATGATGCCATCCAACCATCTCATCCTCTGTTGTCCACTTCTCCTCCTGGCTTCAATCTTTCTTATCATCAGGGTCTTTTCCAGTGAGTCAGTTCTTTGCATCAGGTGGCCAAAATATCGGAACTTCAGCTTCAGCAGAAGTTTTTCCATTGAATATTCAGGATTGATTTCATTTAGGATTGATCTTGTTGCAGTCCAAGGGACCCTCAAGTATCTTCTCCAACACCACAGTTCTAAAGCATCAATTCTTTGGCACTCAGGTTTCTTTATGGTTCATATTCACATCCATACATGACTACTGAAAAAACCATAGCTTGGACAATATGGACCTTTTTGGCAAAGTAATGTCTCTGCTTTTTAGCATGCTGCCTAGGATTGTCATAGCTTTTCTTCCAAAGATCAAGCGTCTTTTAATTTCATGGCTACAGCCACCATCTGCAGTGATTTTGGAGCCCAAGAAAATAAAGTCTCTCACTGTTTCCACTGTTTCCCCATCTATCTTCCATGAAGTGATGGGACCGGATGCCATGATCCCTATATTTTCAATGTTGAGTTTTAAGTCAGCTTTTCATTCTCCTCTTTCACTTTCATCAAGAGGCTCTTTAGTTTCTCTTTGCTTTCTGCCATAAGGGTGGTGTTC
The DNA here is from genome assembly GCF_023699985.2 of Odocoileus virginianus. NCBI lineage: Eukaryota > Metazoa > Chordata > Mammalia > Artiodactyla > Cervidae > Odocoileus > Odocoileus virginianus. The sequence continues at coordinate 16,371,019 of NC_069674.1, forward strand.
AGCATATCTGAGTTTATTGATATTTCTCCTCGAAATCTTGATTCCAGCTTGTGCTTCATCCAGCCTGATATTTCACATGATGCACTCTCATATAAGTTAAATAAGCAGGGTGACAATATGCAGCCTTGACATACCACTTTCCCAATTTGGAACCACCCCATTGTTCCATGTTTGGTTCTGTTTCTTTTTGACCTGCATACAGATTTCTCAGGAGGAAAGTGGTCTGGTATTCCTAGATCTTGAAGAACTTTCCACAGTTTGTTGCGATCCACATAGTCAAAGGCTTTGGTGTAGTCAATAAAGCAGAAGTAGATATTTTTCGGGAACTCTAGCTTTTTCTATGATCCAATGGATATTGGCAATTTGATCTCTGGTTCCCCTGCCTCTTCTAAATCTAGCTTGAACATCTGGACATTCTCAATTCACATACTATAGAAGTCTAGCTTGCAGAATTTTAAGCATTACTTTGCTAACGTGTGAGATGGGTGCAACTGTGCAGGAGGTTGAACATTCTTTGGGATTGCCTTTCTTTGGGATTGGAATGAAACCTGACATTTTCCAGTCCTGTGGCCACTGCTGAGCCTTCCAAATTTGTTGAGCACATTGAGTGCAGGACTTTCACAGCATCATCTTTCAGGATTTGAAATAGCTCAACTGGAATTCCATCTCTTCCACTAGCTTTGTTCGTAGTGATGCTTTCTAAGGCCCACTTGACTTCACATTCCAGGATGTCTGGCTCTAGCTGAGTGATCACACCATCGTGATTATCTGGGTCATGAAGATCTTGTTTTGTACAGTTCCTCTATGTATTCTTGCCACCTCTTCTTAATATCTCCTGCTTCTGTTAGGTCCATACCATTTCTGTCCTTTATTGAGCCCATCTTTGCATGAAATGTTCCCTTGGTATCTCTAATTTTCTTGAAGACTCTCTAGGCTATATAGATGAGTAGAATTTGCCACCCCAAAATATATCTCTGGCATGAGGATTATTTTAAAGCTGGTTATTTTTAAGAAACTACAGATACGGGAAAAACTGAAAGCTGAGTAGTATAAGTTTCTCTTTTGTTAGATACATTTACACTTGTAAGAGCAATCTCCATTTCTAAGAGTGTGTCTCTTGCTTTAAGAGAAAGAAGATGGCATTGTTTCTAGAAACTCTTATCAATGCAGAAGGCAAAGAATTAAGTTTACATAACAATCTTATCCTTTACTGCACTTTCCTGGTATTCTCCCATAACTGACTCCATCCACCCCTAACATCCTTTCTTGTTTTTAGCAAAAAAGTGTTTTTAAAGTGATTGTGGAACAGGAGGGAAGGGGCTGGGCACAACCTTTGAAAGACTGACACAGCCTGAGGACACAAAATATACTGAGTAGAATCAAATGGATCCAAGATGGCAGCCAAATCTACTTGACTAGACCTTGATAATCAGTAACACTCATAGGAACATCAGCACCAAGAGACGCCATGACAATTCCTAAGTAGTTTAGTCGCTAAATTGTGTCCGACTTTTGTGACCCCATGGACTGTAGCCTTTCAGGGTCTTCTGTCCATGGGATTCTTCAGGCAAGAATACTGGAGTGAGTTGCCATTTCCTTCTCCAGTGGATCTTTCCGACCCAGGAATCAAACCCAAGTCTCCTGAATTGCAGACAAGTTCCGAGGCCAAACATCAAAGACCAAAAAGAGGGTGGTGGCCAATTCCTGGAAATCTCTGCTCTTTTTCCAAAATAGTTGGAATAATCCTATCACTCATTAGCCTATGAAATTATCCAGTCCATAGAAGCTAACCATACCACTTTTCAAGGCCACACTCAACCCTCTGTGATGGCTCACAACATCTATGGAGTGTGTTTCTCTCTAAATTAATCCACTTCTTACCTATCATTTTGTTTTTCACTGAATTCTTTCAGTGATGAGACATTAAGAATCTGAGCTTCATTAGGTCCTGAAATCAGGTGTGTGATCTCAGTTGGAAGACCATGGGTTTTGGCAGAGTTTGAGTCTTGATCACGTGGGTTAGAGTCCCACACTGGGTTTTGTCTGGGTTTGGAGTCCCAATCTGAGGTGAATGGTTTCAGTGGTTTTCCCCATTTGGGGGAGTTAGTTTTCCTGAATCTCGCCCATGTAAATAGGAGGTATATATGTTATTAAACTTTATTGTTTCTGTTAATCTGTCTCATAGAAATTTGATTTTTTATTAGGCCAACCAAAGAACCTAGAAGAGTAGTAGGTGTGAAATAAAATTCAGATTTCATGGCAAGATGAGACACACTTAAACATAAAAATTTTCTCTGCCCTTTGGCCCCCTTTTTCTCTTCTACTGTGCAATGTGTATCTGTATCACATATTGATCAAACCTCCCCGTGGGCAGAAATACCTGCTCAACCATATAGAGAAACATTCTTTTAGCATCAACAAGACAACGCCTTAAAAGATAACATTCCTTTTTCATCTTGTAAGGAGTCACGATGACGCACCACTCTGTACTTGCAGATCTGGATTGTACAAGGTGTCAATAATAACGTTGAAATCTTGGCTTCTCTGCACTGGTGCTGAGTTGAATCTTTGAGACAGAACTTGGGTGAAGTAGAAAAGGATAGCTTTATTGCTTGCCAGGTAAAGGGGGCCACGGCAGACTCCTACCTCAGAAAAACTATGTATCTCAACTCAGAAGGATTTGATGAGGAGTTTCATAATAATATGAATATGGGGTTGCTGACAAGATTAGGGTGTATGCAGTGTCTCAGGTGGTTTCAGTTCATGTCAGTTGCTCAGTCCTGTCTGACTCTTTGAGAACCCCTGGACTTCAGCATGCCAGGTTTCCTGTCCAGCACTATCTCCTTGAGCTTACTCAAAATCATGCCCATTGAGTTGGTGATGCCATCCAACCATCTCATTCTCTGTCGTCCCCTTCTCCACCTGCCTTCAATCTTTCCCAGTCAGGGTCTTTTCTAATGAGCCAGCTCTTCACATCAGGTGGCCAAAGTATTGGAGCTTCAGCTTTAGCATCAGTCTTTCCAAAGAATATTCAGGGTTGATTTCCTTTAGGTTTGATCTCTTTCCAGTCAAATGGATTCTCAAGAGTCTTCTCCAACACCACAGTGCAAAAGCATCTGTTCTTTGGCACTCAGCTTTCTTTATGATCCAACTGTCATATCCATACATGACTACTGAAAAGACCGTAGCTTGGACTATATGAAACGTTTTTGGCAAAGTAATGTCGTTGCTTTTTCATATGCTGTCTCAGTTTGTCAATAGCTTTTCTTCCAAGGAGCAAGCATTTTTAAATTTTATTGCTACAGACACCATCTGCAGTGATTTTGAAGCCCAAGAAAATAGTCTCTCACTGTTTCCATTTTCCCCCCATCTATTTGCCATGCAGTGATGGGACAGGATACCAAGATCTTTGTTTTTTGAATGTTGAGTTTTAAGCCAGCATTTTCACTCTCCTCTCTCAATTTCATGAAGAGGCTCTTTTGTTCCTCTTTGCTTTCTGCCATAAGGGTCGTGTCATCTGCATATCTGAGGTTATTGATATTTCTTCTGGCAATCTTGATTCCAGCTTGTGCTTCAACCAGCCCAGCATTTTGCATGATGTACTCTGCTTGTAAGTTAGATAAGCAGGGTGACAATAGGCAGCCTTGATGTACTCCTTTGGAACCAGTTCATTGTTCCATGTCTGGTTCTAACTTTTGCTTCTTGACCTGCATATAGATTTCTCAGGAGGCAGGTAAGGTGGTTTGGTATTTCCATCTCTTGAAGATTTTTTCACAGTTTTATTGTGATCCACACAGTCAAAGGCCTTAGCCTAGTCAATGGAGTGGAAGTAGATTTTTTTTTGTCCTCTTGCTTTTTGTATGATCCAACGAATGTTGGCAATTTGATCTCTGGTTCTTCTGTCTTTTCTAAATCCATCTTGAACATCTGGACATTCTCGGTTCATGTATTATTGAAGCCTAGCTTGCAGAATTTTGAGCATTACTTTGCTACCATGTGAAGTGAGTGCCACTGTGCAGTAGTTTGAACATTCTTTGGTACTGCCTTTCCTTGGGATTGGAATGAAACCTGACCTTTTCCAGTCCTGTGGCCACTGCTGAGCCTTCCAAATTTGTTGAACACATTGAGTGCAGCACTTTCACAGCATCATCTTTTAGGATTTGAAATAGCTCAACTGGAATTCCATCATCTCTGTCAGCTTTGTTCATTGTGATGCTTTCTAACTCCTAAGGCCCACTTGACTTCACATTCCAGGATGTCTGGCTCTAGGTGAGTGATTACATCATCATGGTTATCTGGGTCATGAAGATCTTTTTTGTACATTCCTCTGTGTATTCTTGCCACCTCTTCTTAATATCTTCTGCTTCTGTTAGGTCCATACTGTTTCTGCCTTTTTTTGTGCCCATCTTTGCATGAAATGTTCCCTTGGTATCTCTAATTTTCTTGAAGAGATCTCTAGTCTTTTCCATTCTATTGTTTTCCTCTATTTCTTTGCATTGATCACTTAGGGAGGCTTTCTTATCTCTCCTTGCTGTCCTTTGGAACTCTGCATTTGGATGGATATATTTTTTCTTTTCTCTTTGCCTTTTGCTTGTCTTCTTTTCTCAGCTATTTATAAGGCCTCCTCAGAAAACCATTTTGCCTTCTTGCATTTCTTTTCCTTGGGGATGGTTAGTTTCCAAATTTTGATGAGTTGCCCTAGTTTCTTTAATCTTGCCTCAGGTGGTTTCTTGGTTGCTCCTCCCTTGATAAGTCAACCTTTGGAATTTGCCCTTTGGGACTCAGGGATTGTCAAGGAGGTTGAAGTCTTGCCTACAAGGAGCAGGGTGTCTAAAAAGGCTTCTGTCCCCAGGAGCTCTCAGTCCAATAGTTTCAATAATATGTTATTTACTATAGAGCCCTTTGTCTCAAAAAACTTACATAACTGTGCCTTGACTTCTAACAGGCAGTTTTTAGAGTTTTCTGAGATGCTCTTTCCAAATTATAATACTCAATTTGGCTTGAATAAAATTTTCCATTTCTCTCATAGATTGACTGATTAATTTTTCATGAACAAAGGAAAAAAATTTTCCAACAGCTATTGTGTCATTAAAACCATCTCAATCTAATTGCTTTTGTTTAGTTAATTTCATAACCCTAAGCTAATGCTGATGATAACTTGAGTCACTTTGATACAGTATCATGCAACAAATTACTAAGGTTCCATGCCTGTTATCCGCCACACTTCTCCACATCAGGAATGAGGCTGGGTGCATTTACTGTTGGCATGACCCTGAGAGTGAAGAAAGTTATTCTGATGTTCCTCAAATATATAAGCAACCTAATCTAGATGTCTATGTTGAGGGTGTATTTTCTGGGGTCACTCCTGGTACCAATTAATTCTACTGAAACAGGAGGAAGTGGGCAAGGCACAACCTTTCAAAGAATGACATAGTCCAAGGACATGACATAAACTGATTAGAAAAAAACAGGTCCAAGATAGTGCATGAGTTGGCTTCTACTAGAATTTGAGCCTCAGTATACATACACTGTAAAATATCATCAAGTTAAATGACACAACCACAGGCAGTATGACAGTTGTAAGGCTGACCATAAAGGTCAAAAGCTGGATAGTGGCCCATTTTCTGGAAATTCCCACCCCTTCCCCAAAATAGTTGGAATACTCTTCCCACTCATTAGTCTATGAAATGACCCACTGTTTAAATAAATTCACTTCTAATCTATCACTTTGTCTCTCACTGAATTCTTTCTGTGACGAGACATCAAGAACCTGAACGTCAATAAGTCCTGAGACCAGGTGTGTGATCTCAATTAAAAGAACATGGGCTCAAGTCTCAATCTGGGTCGCATGATTTCACTATCGCCAGAATCCCAGGAGGGAGCAGATGTTAAACTAAAACTAGAATGACTTGAGAAGGATTTATAAGTGGACTATTCGCAAATGTGAAGGCAAAGTTTAGAGAAACCACAACACCTTCAGAATAATGACTGCAGGGACCTATTAGCATGGAGATCTAAATGGGGCAAGGGAGGGACAGAGAGGGGACAGAGAGGTTAACAGAGACAGAGAGCAAGAGCTGAGAGGGTACCTGACAAATTCTTAAGCTTAGATCAACTTCTCAGTGACCGTGCAGGGAGGGAGCCAAGGGAGTGAATGCCCAGACCTCTCCCTCTATGTGAAAGTGAAAGTAAAGTCACTCAGTTGTGTCCAACTCTTTGCGACCCCATGGACAGTAGCCTGCCAGGCTCCTCCATCCGTGGGATTTCCCAGGCAAGAACACTGGAGTGGGTTGCCATTTCCTTCTCCAGGGGATCTTACTGACCCAGGGATTGAACCCCGGCCTCTTGCATTGCAGGCAGACTCTCTTACTGTCTGAGTCATCAGGAAATCCCTCTGTGTACTGATGAGTTATTGGTTTTCCCCACTGGCCAGCAAATATTGATCAGCTTCCTGGAGTGGGTGTAGAAATGGGGAGAGTAAAATGAGGAGTGAGCTAAGTATCTCCATTACAAGTGGCTAACTATATGCCAAGTAAAAGAGTATCAAAATAACACAAGGAAGACAGGGGTCATTTTATTCATATCAAAGTTGAATACAAGAAAAAAAACTGACAAATAAAATAAGGCAACTCAACAAAAAGCCCCATACCACCTTCATGGACACTTTTTTTTTTTTTTGCATCTAATAGCATAGCTACAAAAATATGAAAAAAGCTTAGCTGCAAGAAATCTAAGGAGAAATCAACAGATGGAATATAGTGATGTTCAGACACATTTTTGGCAAGACAAGGAAACTTTAAACAAAATTTTTTCTTTGCCCATTGGGCCTTTTCCTCCCCTCTAGTGTGTATTGTGCATCTGCATTAGTCAGACTTCCTTAGAAGATAACTTCTTTCTCAAGCTTATGTGGGGTCATGATGACCCACTGCTCACTTTACAACTGTGCTTTTCCTGGTAACCTCCTGTAACTGTTTTTTTTTGTGTGTGTATAAGCCGTCAACATGTCCTTTGGTGTATAATCCTTTGTTTCAAAAAGGTGTTTAACTGTGCTTTAACCTCTGATGGGTGGAACAGTCCTCAAAGCTTTTAGGAAGACTATCTCTTGAGTTATAATCCTAATGTTAGCTTGAATAAAGTTTTCTATTTCTTCCCTAGATTGACCAGTGGCTAATGTTTTTTTTTTTTGGCAACAGTGAGAAGCATTATACAATATTAATAGGAAAACCTGAGAAACTTTTCTAGCTATGATTAGGCTGCAAAACTGGAAGACATATCATAGAATAGGAGCTGGAGCTCTCCATAGAAAAGATTTAACAAAGACATGGCCAGAGTTACAAGCTAAGGTCCAAATACTGGTCTAGAGAATTTGTAGTATTACAGCTTTCAAAAGAGATGTTTATCAATTAGGATTCAATTAAGCTGCAATGAGCAGAAAGTCCCCAAATCATATAGACTTAAACAGGATATAGTTCAATGACCAGAGGAAGGCAGTCTAAGGTTGGTATGTGGCTCTACACAAAATCCTCAGGAACCCAAGCTACTTTCATATTTCTGCCTCGCTGTGTGTAAAAGGTGGCTTTTAGCCACCTCATGGTGAAAGATGGAGCCATGGGCTTGTTCATACTGTGGGCAGCAAGGAGGAGGGAGAGGGAAAGAACGGGTAAAGCAGAAGGGAAGGGAAGCTCTTGGGAGTTGCCCTACAATACTTTTACTTATATTTCTGGGGCTAGAACTTAGTCATACTTCCATGTCTACATCACAGAAAATATAGAATTCTTTTTCATGTTCTGGCCGGCTGAAAATCTGTGACTAAGAAAAACAGCGAGAGAAGATACTGAGAAGCAACCAGCAGTTAGTCTCAGCCACAGCCAGCACTTCACACACTTTCTGAAACACAGTCAACATTTCTTCTTTGTGGAAGAAATGTCAATGGTTTTTATTAGGTGAATAAATGAGAAAAAAAAAAAAAAAAAAACCGAGAAAGTTGGAGTTAGGTTGGAGTTATAGCCTCAAGTTCTGTTTTCAGTTTGACCCATAAAGTTGGAAAACCATGTGGCAAGATAGCGCAAGACCAAGCCTGAATTTTCTTCTCTTGTTAAAGTACCTGTCTCTGGTGTAGTAACGCCAGATAATGGACATGAGAGTGATTGTGCAGTGGACTGCCCAGTTAAAGAACAAGTGTTTTGGTTTTTTACTCTTCTTAATGAAATGGTGCCAGAAATGACTTTGGACTCATTGATGGGACCTCTCTTAATGGTTCAGTCACCCTTTTTCATCATCTGTCTTAAAAAATGTAAATAATTTTACTTGGACTAGGAATAACTCTTGGCTCCTAGTTTAGTTGTCAAGAGACCAGTGAGTCTTATATTTACAGGTATATAAGAATTACCCAGTACATTTGTTGAAAATTCTTAGTAATGGAACCCATTACCCAGATATTCTGATACAACGTCAGATATGGGGTAGGACTTGCAATTTACATTTTAACAAGTTATTCAGATAATTTCAACACATATACTTAGAGTAGCACTATCAGAAACATATTGTGAACCACATGTCATTTTAAATTTCCTAGTAATCACTTTTAAAAAAGCAAAAAGAAATTGGTAAAATTAATTTCAATATTATATCTTATGTGGTGGTTTAGTTGCTAAGTCGTGTCAACTCTTGCTACCCCACGGACTGTAGCCTGCCAGGCTCCTCTGTCCATGTGGTTTCTCCAGGCAAGAATACTGAAGTGGGTTGCCATTTCCTTCTCCAATATCTTATGCAACACAATATATCTAAAACATTATCATGTAGACATGTAATCCACCTAAAAATTATTAATGAAATATTTTACATTTTTTCCTACTAAGTCCTCAATACCTGGCCTGTGTATTTTATACTTAGGGTACACCTCATTGGGACCTGCCACCTTTCAAATGTTCCACCACCATGTGAGGCAATGGCTTTTGCACTGGACAGGGCAGTTTTTGAGGATTAGACAGCACTAGATTGAATCTATGGAGGTCAGAAACTGCATTTCATTCTTACATTCGTAGAGCCTAGCAAAGTGCCTAGAATACAGGAAATGTTCAAAAAATATCGGTTGGCTGGTTGGTTAGTCACAGTGATAGTCTGAGCTATAATCACATGAAACTATGCGCCTATGGCTGTTTCTGTGGCAGGGAAAGAGCCCAGGGTTTTCTTGGGGGAAGGCGCAGAAATTTCTGGGGTGTTCAGAAATCTGCCAGGACAGTTAATAGGTGGTATTTAGAATTCTATTAAGAATGACTTCAAAGGCATGAGGGAGGAGGAACTCACTTCAAAGGCTTTAAGAGGAGAAATAGAGCAAGTTAGCAAAGACTGTTGCTAGGACAACCTTCCTAGGATTGAAAGAGGAGACTCCAACACTGTAGACTGGGGTTGGTATGGCTGTGATCTCTCCTTTTGTAATATACTCTCCTTTCGCCTGGCTCAAAGGAAGAACAGTTTTAAAATGGCCATTTAAAAGTGCAGTTTGGAGCCACAGGGCTATATGGCACTAAAAGGATATAAGTGCAAAGAGAAGGAAAAAGGACCAAAAGTTGATTGGAAAAGGGCCACCTGAAGTGAAGCACAATCACAAGAGTCCCTATTAAATTACTGGAATATGCGGTTCAAGAAGAACTTTTATCTCCCAGTTGCTGGGAGACTCCATTTATGGAAATCAAGGATAGGGAACAAAGTAAGTTTTTCCTGTGGCTTCTCTGGTGGCACAGAAGGTAAAGAATCTGCCTGCAATGCAAGAGATCTGGGTTTGATCCCTGGTTAGGGAAGATGTCCTGGAGAAGTGAATGGCTACCCACTCCAATATTCTTGTCTGGAGAATCCCATTGACAGAGGAGCCTGGTGGGCTACCATCTATGGGGTCTCAAAGAGTCCGACTGACTGAACGACTAACATTTTCACTTTAGAATATCATTCGATCAAGCAGTTTAAAATTGTTGAGGAAGTAATTATGGGGAACTCAAGTGATTTTATTTTAAGTCTTATTCTCAATTTATAATTGAAATGTTTAAAAAGGTATTAGCTGATAATTAATTTTTAAGTTTTTAAATAAATTCTAAGTAGTGAACTCTTGTTGGGCAATTATTATATGCCTGGTATTCAGCTGAAGGCTTTCCATTTATTTAATTTCCAGAAAAAATGATTTGTTTTTAATCTACAATTTACTGATTTTTTTTAAAAAATTGATATTAAGAGAGATTAAGCATTTGTCTAAGAATTGTTTCTATAGGAACAATAGAATTAGGGATAATTTAAATGGCAACCCACTCCATTACTCTTGCCTGGAAAATTCCATGGACTGAAGAGCCTGGTAGGCTATACAGTCCATGGGGTTGCAAAGAGTCAGACACGACTGAGCAACTTCACTTGCACTTTAGGAAATACTTGTATTATTCCTCATAATAACCTTAACTAAGCTGTAAAATTCAAATTTGTACCATGATGGTAAATTTGTAGGGCCTTAGAGGATCTGATATTAACAATAGGCTGCAATCGTAGATTCATATAATGAAAGTGACATTTGAGAAATCAGTTCAGTTCAGTCCCTCAGTCGTGTCTGATGCTTTTTGACCCCAGGAGCCACAGCACACCAGGCCTCCATGTCCATCACCACCTCCCAGAGTTTACCCAAACCCATGTCCATTGAGTTGGTGATGTCATCCTACCATCTCATCCTCTGTCGTCCCCTTCTCCTCCTGTCCTCAATCTTTCCCAGCATCAGGGTCTTATCAAGTGAATCAGCTCTTTGCATCAGGTGGGCGAAGATTTGGAGTTTCAGCTTCAACATCAATCCTTCCAATGAACACCCAGGACTGATCTCCTTTAGGATGGACTGGTTGGATCTCCTTGCAGCCCAAGGGAATCTCAAGAGTCTTCAACACCACAGTTCAAAAGCATCAATTCTTCGGTGCTTGGCTTTCTTTATAGTCCAACTCTCACATCCATACATGACCATTGGAAAAACCATAGCCTTGACTAGATGGACCTTTTTTGACAAAGTAATGTCTGCTTTTTAATATGCTATTTAGATTGGTCATAACTTTCCTTCCAAGGAGTAAGTGTCTTTTAATTTCATGGCTGCGATCCCCATTTGCAGTGATTTTGGGGCCTCCCAAAATAAAGTCAGCCACTGTTTCCACTGTTTCTCCATCTATTTGCCATGAAGTGATGGGAACAGATGCCATGATCTTAGTTTTCTGAATGTTAAGCTTTCAGCCAACTTTTTCACTCTCCTCTTTCACTTTCATCAAGAGGCTCTTTAGTTCTTCTTTGCTTTTTGCCATAAGGGTAGTGTCATCTGCATATCTGAGGTTATTGATATTTCTCCCAGCAATCTTGATTCCAGCTTATGCTTCTTCCAGCCCAGCATTTCTCATGATGTACTCTGCATATAAGTTAAATAAACAGGGTGACAATATACAGCCTTGATGGACTCCTTTTCCTATTTGGAACCAGTCTGTTGTTCCCTGTCCTGTTCTAACTGTTTCTTCCTGACCTGCAGACAGCTTTCTCAAGAGGCAGGTCAGGTGGTCTGGTATTCCCATCTCTTTCAGAATTTTTCACAGTTTATTGTGATCCACACAGTCAAAGGCTTTGGCATAGTCAATAAAGCAGAAATAGATGTTTTTCTGAAACTCTCTTGCTTTTTCAATGATCCAGCGAATGTTGGCAATTTCATCTCTCGTTTCTCTGCCTTTTCTAAAACCAGCTTGGACACCTGGAAGTTCACGGTTCGCGTATTGCTGAAGCCTGGCTTGGAGAATTTTGAGCATTGTTTTATTAGCGTGTGTGATGAGTGCAATTGTGCGGTAGTTTGAGCATTCTTTGGGATTGGAATGAAAACTGACCTTTTCCCGTCCTGTGGCCACTGCTGAGTTTTCCAAATTTGCTGACATATTGTGTGTAGCACTTTCACAGCATCATCTTTTAGGATATGAAATAACTCAACTGGAATTCCATCACTTCCACTAGCTGTGTTCGTAGTGATGCTTCCTAAGGCCCGCTTGACTTTACATTCCAGGATGTCTGGCTCTAGCTGAATGATCACACCATTGTGATTATCTGGATCATGAAGATCTTTTTTCTATAGTTCTTCTGTGTATTCTTGCCACCTCTTCTTAATATCTCCTGCTTCTGTTAGGTCCATACCATTTCTGTCCTTTATTGAGCCCATCTTTGCATGAAATGTTCCCTTGGTATCTCTAATTTCCTTGAAGAGATCTCTAGTCTTTCCCATTCTGTTGTTTTCCTCTATTTGTTTGCACTGATCACTGAGGAAGACTTTCTTATCTCTCCCTGCTATTCTTTGGAACTCTGCATTATATCTTTCCTTTTCTCCTTTGTTTTTCACTTCTTTTCTTTTCACAGTTATTTGTAAGGCCTCCTCTGACAGCCATTTTGCTTTTTTGTATTTCTTTTTCATGGGGATGGTCTTAATCCCTGTCTCCTCTACAATGTCAGAAACCTCTGTCCATAGTTCATCGGGCAGTCTGTCTATCAGATCTAGTCCCTTAAATCTATTTCTCACTTCCACTGTATAATCATAAGGGACTTGATTTTGATCATACCTGAATGGTGTAGTGGTTTTCCCTTTCTTCAATTTAAGTCTGAATTTGGCAATAAGGAGTTCATGATCTGAGCCACAGTCAGCACCCTGTCTTGTTTTTGCTGACTGTATAGAGCTTCTCCATATTTGGCTGCAAAAAATATAATCAATCTGATTTCGATGTTGGCCATCTGGTGATGTCCATGTGTAGAGTTTTTTCTTGTGTTGTTGGAAGAGGATGTTTGCTATGACTAGTGTGTTCTCTTGGGAAAACTCTATGAACTTTTCCCTGTTTCTTTCTGTACTCCAAGGCCAAATTTGCCTGTTACTCCAGGTGTTTCTTGACTTCCTACTTTTGCATTCCAGTCCCCTATAATGAAAAAGACATCTTTTTTGGGTGCTAGTTCTAAAAGGTCTTGTAGGTCTTCATAGAACCATTAAATTTCAGCTTCTTCAGTGTTACTGGTCAGGGCATAGGCTAGGATTACCGTGATATTGAATGGTTTGCCTTGGAAATGAACAGAGATCATTCTGTCGTTTTGGAGATTGCATCCAAGTACTGCATTTCGGACTCTTCTGTTGACTATGATGGCTACTCCGTTTCTTCTAAGGGATTCCTGCCCACAGTAGTAGATAAAATGGTCATCTGAGTTAAATTCACCCATTCCAGTTCATTTTAGTTCACTGATTCCTAGAATGATGGCGTTCACTCTTGCCACCTCCTGTTTGCCCACTTCCAATTTGCCTTGATTAATGGACCTAACATTCCAGGTTCCTATGCAATATTGCTCTTTACAGATTCAGACCTTGCTTCTATCACCAGTCACATACACAATTGTATACTGTTTTTGCTTTGGCTCCATCCCTTCATTCTTTCTGGAGTTATTTCTCTACCAATCTCCAGTAGCATATTGGGCACCTGCTGACCTGGGGGTTCATCTTTCAGTGTCCTATCTTTTGTATTTTCATACTGTTCATGGGGTTCTCAAGGCAAGAACACTGAAGTTTTGACATTCCATTCTCCAGTGAACCACACTGTGCCAGACCTCTCCACCATGACCCGTCCATCTCAGGTGGCCCCACATGGCATGGCTTAGTTTCATTGAATTAGACAAGGCTGTGGTCAGTGTTGGCTAGTTTTCCATGATTGTGGTTTCAGTCTGTCTGCCCTCTGATGCCCTCTCTTAGTGCCTACGGTCTTACTTGGATTTCTCTTTCCTTGGACATGGGGTAAGATGTATTTGAGACATACATCGCCCGAATGATATTAGGAGAAATTGAAATAAGCAGAAACTGGAGGCAAATGCAGTACTATAAGTAATTTGTCATAATCCCAGCAGGAGGTGGACAGAGTTGGAGTATAAAAAGGCATTTAGGGGACTTGCCTTGAAGTCCAGTGGTTAAGACTCCTGCCTTTCCCTACAAGGGGTGCAGATCCAATCCCTGGCCAGGGAACTAAGATCCCACATGCTGTGTGGCACGGCCAAGAAAAATTTTTTTAAAAGGCATTTGTACACAGAAAAAGGAAGGTGCTGGTGATGATCTTTATTGACTGGTCTCAACTACTCTCCTCTCTCTTATTTTCTATAGGGTTCTCTAATCAGATCAGTGTGATTATTACTTCTATTCCATTTATTGCCACTTTGGTATTGAATACTGATTTCTCCAGCCTCATGTACCTTCCTTATGTTTTCCGTAGAGGAATAATTGGGTGAAGAACAGATTAATTCCACTCCCTTTGTCGAATGTGAAATTAATTTGCCCATTTTGTAAGATAATGCAGAAAAGATTCAAAATTTAAGGAGGTAGATGTGAGTCACAAGGATTTTTCAAGGGAATATTTTCTAACCTAATAGTAAGCCTAATAGTAACCTAATAGTAAGTAAGCTAATAGTAACCTAATAGCAAGCCATCATCAGAAGTTATCTGTACTCCTCCTCAACCCTTCTTGATGAGAGTGGCTTTTGTAATTTGAAAGTTCCAATAGTGAGGACAACCCTCTCCACCTCTCCTCCACCCCAAGTTCTCCTTCTCCCATAGAAGGAGAGGGAGATAGAGAGTCCTCCACAGTCAAATTATACAACCAAGGAATTGAATACTCTAACTTTCTTTTCTGATCTAAATTTTGTTCTCCTGTTTAAAATTTTGTTTTGCTTTTGACTGTGCCACACAGCATGCAGGGATCTTAGTTCGTCAACCAGGGATCAAACCCATGCCCCCTACAGAGGAAGCATGGAGTTTTAACTACTGGACCACCAGGGATTTCCCAGGCCTAAATTTTTGTCAGTAAAACCCATTTGTGGTACTCAAAGATTTCTGCCAAAATGAAAGGGAATAGAAAATCTAGAGATTTGGGGATTTGTAGGCTTGGAAAACAGATTGCTTTTCAGCCTGATGACATAAAACTTAGATACAAAGGCTGATAACAATCCTCTTTGCAAGGATTAAATCAGAGATGTGACCATTACACCATTAACAAAACTCTTTACCATATTAAGGTGAAGTCAAGCAAATCTTTTTAGTTAGATCAAATGGCCTGGGGGTGGTAGTGGGTGAAGTGGGGATATTAAAGGTATGGTTCTCTCACTGGAGCTTGATAGTTAAGCCAGACAGAAATATGTGGTGAAAAAGCCAAAAAAATATAGAATCTGCCCCTCCCCCCCAAAAAAAGTATAGCTAGAAGTAAACTGTGTTTGGCATTATTGGTGCTTTCAGTTAATTGTAATCAGAAAAGAAGCTGACTGAAGTTGGTGCCAGAATAACTGCCATCATGGACTAAAAAAGATATTATAATTGTTGAAGATATAAAATCATACTTAGCCCCCAACCTTCTATCAGCAGGAAACAGGTTAAAAAAGTTACTCAGTCCCCAAGGAGGACATATTCTCCAACTCTCTTTTCAAATATAGCCGAGGAGCAAAATAGAAAAGGAAGGAAATTCCAGTGGGTGGAACTGCAGAAAGTCATGGATGGTGGAACCTTACCAAGGAGTAAACAGGAGCTAATATGGACCTGTCTCTGCAGTGTATCTCCTATTCGTTCTCTTTTCAAATGAGAGTATTTTGTGTGTATACTGCATGTTCCCCCATGGTCCCTTGGTTGTATAAGGGATAAATATTTTGTACTTTTAACTCATAGGCATAATGTCTCAGATTTTTGTTCATCAAATATTCACTCCTCTCTACTCTTCTTAGTGTGGCAGTATATTTCCATTCTGAACACTTTAAACATGACCAAACTTTGTGACTTGTAAACCTCTAACTTGCTTTGGCTAATGGAAGGCAAATGTATGTAAAGACTTCAAATATTGAGCATTTATTCGGTTTGTGCTCTCCTGTGCTTATAAACTGCCACTAATTGAGCATATTCCTTCGACCAAGAATACGTGAAGACACCTGGAGAAAAACTGAACCAAATCCAA
The DNA here is from genome assembly GCF_023699985.2 of Odocoileus virginianus. NCBI lineage: Eukaryota > Metazoa > Chordata > Mammalia > Artiodactyla > Cervidae > Odocoileus > Odocoileus virginianus. The sequence continues at coordinate 16,387,017 of NC_069674.1, forward strand.
GCAAAACCAGAAATGTTTGTTCTAAACTATTGAATTTAGGAGTGGTATATTACACATCACTATTGTATTAAGAGCTGACTAATACATTCATTCTTTGCATGAAGAGAAGCTATATCTGGATATGAAGTAAAGAAATAGCGACAATCTCAGATATGCAGATGGTGCCACTCTAATGGCAGAAAGCAAAGAGAAACTAAAGAGCCTCTTGATACGGGTGAAAGAGGACAGTGAAATAGCTGGCTTAAAACTCAACATGAAAAAGACTAAGATCATGGCATCCAGTCTCATCGCTTCCTGGCAAATAAATGGGGAAAGAGTGGAAGCAGTGACAGATTTTCTTTTCTTGGGCTCCAAAATCACTGCAGATGGTGACTGCAGCCATGAAATTAAAAGACGCTTTCTCCTTGGGAGAAAAGCTATGACAAATCTAGACAGTGTATTAAAAAGCAGAGACATTACTTAGAAAACACCCAAGGTCTGTCTAGTCAAAGCTATGGTTTTTCCAGTAGTCATGTATGGATGTGAGAGTTGGACGTAAAGAAAGCCGAGCACCGAAGAACTAACGCTTTTGAAATGTGGTGTTGGAGAAGACTCTTGAGAGTCTCTTTGACTGCAAGGAGATCAAACAACCCTGAATATTCATCGGAAAAACTGATGTTGAAGTTGAAGCGCCAATACTTTGGCACCTGGTGTGAAGAGCTGACTCACTGGAAAAGATCTTGATTCTGGGAAAGATTGAGGACAGGAGAAGGAGGTGGCAGGGGATGGGATGGTTGGATGGCATCACTGATTCAATGAACATGATCTTGGGGGAATTCTGGGAGATGGTGAGGGAGAAGAAGGCCTGATGTGCTACAGTCCATGGGGTTGCAAAAAGTCGGACACAACTGAACAACAACAATGATGTTGAGACCACATATCATGCCATATGTAGAGTCTATCCTGACTTGAGCTTGGTACTCTAACTAGTGGAGACTTTCAGACTGTTAACTTGGGGAGGTTGTGAATGCACTTGGGGTTTAAGAAGAGGAGTGAATTAAATAGTTAATGACCATAAGGTATACAGCAGTTGTCCGTACCTCCTCCCCCACTTGCAGGCACATAGTAGAATTGTATTTCCTGGCCCCTTGTGATTTTGAAGGGTCAAACAACTAGTTCTGATAAATGAGTTGTGAGCAGAGTGACATGCATTTGCTAATATGAAAACTTCCAGGGCTTTCACGCTTTCTTTTCATTTTTGCACAGCGATTGGTATTCTAGATTATGGATGCTCTGTCAGCCTGGGGCCTGACTAAGAACATAGATGATGTAGACCAGAGACCCACAGACACACAACAGAAGTGTAGCGTTAGTGAGAAATATTAGTCTTTGCTGTGTTAAGCTCACAAGGGTGTTGTAGTGGGAGGTAAGATCTTTCCCATCTATTTTTGGATTTGGATTTGCTGTCTGGATGTGGAATAGCTGGACTGATATTTTCTTAGCATTCATACTGAATTTTTTTTAGTGCCCATTCACATTCTACTTGTTCAATGCCCTTGTTCTGCTAGTTATTACATAATTTGAGAGAGTTCTCTAATGGTTCAGAGGTTAAGACTCAGTGCTTTCACTGAAGTAGCCTGGGGTTCAATCCCTGCTTGAGGAATTAAGATCCTGCAAGGCTGCACTGCATGGCCAAAAATAAAAAATAAATAAATTGAATACCATCCCCTTGGCTGGCCAAAAATAATGGAAAATGCACAGTATAATGTTGCAATAAATATTTTGATTATGGAGAATATTTGTTTATTCATAAAAATTTTAATTCTTAGATTACATCACTGGTATAGACTCCCCAAAGAAAACACATTATCTTACATTAATATTGTACTGTGCGTGCATGCCAAGTTGCTTCAATTGTGTCTTACTCTTCGCGACACTATGAACTATAGCCTACCAGGCTCCTCTGTCCATGGGATTTCCCAGGCAAGAATACTAGAATGGGTTGTCATTTCCTTCTCCAGGGGATCTTCCCAACCCAGGGACCGTACCAGTGCCTCCTGCAGCTCCTGAATTGCAGGCAGATTCTTTACCACTGAGCCACCGGGGAAGCTCCTGTCATTGTACTAAGTAAGGTAAACATTTGCTTGAACCAGGAAATACCTAATGAGTCAACTCATGCTTATTTATTAAGACTAAAATATACAAGTCAAGACTCACTTGTCTCACTGTGCCCACGAATCCACAGTTACTTTGTGATAAACGATACCCAGTTCTCAACAATTCCCCACCTGGTAAGATATGCTTTAAAAGTCTCCCAGACTAGGCAATAAAACTTTAAAAATCAGTTCAGTTCAGTCACTCAGTCATGTCCGACTCTTTGCCACCACATGGACTGCAGCACACTAGGCATCAGTGTCCATAACCAGCTCCCTGAACTGCTCAAACTCATGTCCATCCAGTCAGTGATGCCATCTAACCATCTCATCCTGTGTCGTCCCCTTCTCCACCTGCCTTCAATCGTTTCTGGCATCAGTGCTGGGAAATGAGTCAGCTCTTCACTTCAGGTGGCCAAAGTATTGGAGCTTCAACTTCAGCATCAGTCCTTCCAATGAATATTCAGGGTTGATTTCCTTTAGGATTGACTGGTTTTAATCTTCCTGCAGTCCAAGGTACTCTCAAGAGTACCAAGAGTCTTCTCCAACACCACAGTGCAAAAGCATCAATTCTTTGGTGCTAGGCTTTCTTTACGGTTCAAATCTCACATCTGTACATGACTACTGGAAAAACCATAGTTTTGACTAGACAGACCTTTGTTGGCAAAGTAATGTCTCTGCTTTTTAATATGCTGTCTAGGTTGACCATAGTTTCTCTTCCAAGGAGCAAGCATTTTTTAATTTCATGACTGCAAGTGATTTTGCAGCCATCTGTAGTGATTTTGTAGCCCCCCAAAATAAAGTCAAATTACTGTTCCCATTGTTTCTCCATCTATTTGCCATGAAGTGATGGGAGTGGATGCCATGATCTTGGTTTTTTGAATGCTGGGTTTTAAGCCAATGTTTTCACTCTCTTCTTTCACCAAGAGGCTCTTTAGTTTCTCTTTGCTTTCTGCCATAAGGGTGGTGTCATCTTCATATCTTGAGGCTATTGATATTTCTCCTGGTAATCTTGATTCCAGCTTGTGCTTCATCCAGTCTGGCATTTTGCATAATGTACTGTGCCTGTAAGTTAAATAAATAATGTGAAAATATACAGCCTTGACATCCTCCTTTCCCCATTTGGAACCAGTCTATTGTTCCACGTCCAGTTCTAACTGTTGCTTCCTGACCTGCATACAGATTTCTCAGTAGGCAGGTCAGGTGGTCTGGCATTTCCATCTCTTGAAGAATTTTTCACAGTTTGTTGTGATCCACAGAGTCAAAGGCTTTGACATAGTCAATAAAGCAGAAATAGATATTTTTCTGGAACCCTCTTGCTTTTTCGATGATCCAATACATGTTGGCAATTTGACCTCTGGTTCCTCTGCCTTTTCTAAATACATCTTGAACATCTGGAAGTTCTTGGTTCATGTACTGCTGAAACCTAGCTTGGAGAATTTTGAGCGTTACTTTGCTAGCGTGTAAGATGAGTGCAATTGTGCAGTAATCTGAACATTCTTTGGCATTGGCTTTTTTTGAGATTGGAATAAAAACTGACCTTTTCCAGTCCTGTGGCCACTGCTGAGTTTTCCAAATTTGCTGGCATATTGAGTGCAGGACTTTCACAGCATCGTCTTTTAGGATTTGAAATAGCTTAACTGGAATTCCATCACCTCCACTAGCTTTTTTCATAGTGATGCTTCCTAAAGGCCATTTAACTGGCTCTAGGTGAGTGATCATACCAACCTGGTTATCTGTGTTATTAAAATTTTTTTGTTTAGTTCTTCTGTGTATTCTTGTCACCTCTTATTAATACCTTCTGCTTCTGTTAGGTTCATCCATTTTTGTCTTTTATTGTGCCCATCTTTGCATGAGATATTCCCTTGGTATCTCTAATCTTCTTGAAGAGATCTCTAGTATTTCCCATTCTATTGTTTTCCTCTATTTCTTTGCATTGGTCACTGAGGAAGACTTTCTTATCTCTCCTTGCTATTCTTTGGAACTCTGCATTCAAATGGGTATATCGTTCCTTTTCTCCTTTGTCTTTCTTTTCTCAAATATTTGTAAGATCTCCTCAGACAGCCATTTTTGCCTTTTTGCATTTCTTTTTCTTGGAGATGGTTTTCATCACTGCCTCCAGTACAATGTTACAAACCTCCATCCATAGTTCTTCAGGCACTCTATCAGATCTAATCCCTTGAATCTATTTGTCACTTCCACTGTATAATCATAAGGGATTTGATTTAGGTCATATCTGAATGGTCTAGTGATTTTCCCTACTTTCTTTAAGTATGAATTTTGCAATAAAGAGTTCATGATCTGAGCTACGGTCAGCTCCTAGTCTTGTTTTTGCTGAGTATACAGAGCTTCTCCATCTTCAGCTGCAAAGAATATAATTAATCTGAAATTGGTGCTGACTATCTGGTGATGTCCATGTGTAGAGATGTCTCTTGTGTTGTTGGAAGAAGGTGTTTGCTATGACCAGTGTCCAGTGTGTTCTCTTGTTAACCTGTTAACCTTTGCCCAGCTTCATTTTGTACTCCAAGGTCAAACTTGCCTGGACTCTCTTGACTACTTACTTTTGCATTTCAGTCCCCTATGATGGAAAGAACATCTTTTCTGTGTGTTAGTTCTAGAAGGTCTTGTAGGTCATCATAGACTCGTTTAACTTCAGCTTTTTAGGCATTAGTGGTTGTGGCATAGATTTGTATTACTGTGATATTGAATGGTTTGCCTTGGAAATGAACAGAGATCATTCTGTCACTTTTGAGATTGCACGCAAGTACTGAATTTTGGACTCTTTTGTTGCCTATGAGGGCTACTCCATTTCTTCTAGGTGATTCTTTTACTCAGTAGTAGATATAATGGTCATCTGCCTTAAATGTGCCCATTCTGGTCCATTTTAGTTCACTGATTCCTAAAATGTCAATGTTCACTATTGTGATATCCTGTTTGACAACTTCCAATTTACCAGTTTGCCAAATAGATGGGGAAACAATGGAAACAGTTGCAGACTTTGTTTTCTTGGGCTCCAAAATCACTGCAGATGATGACTGCAGCCATGAAATTAGAAGACGCTTGCTCCTTGGAAGAAAAGCTATGACAAACCTAGACAGCATATTAAAAAGCAGAGACATTACTTTGCTGACAAAGGTCCATCTAGCCAAAGCTATGGTTTTTCCAGTGGTCAGGTATGATGTGAGAGCTGGACCATAAAGAAAGCTGCATGCCGAAGAACTGATGCTTTTGACCTGTGGTGCTGGAGAAGATTCTTGAGAGTCCCTTGGACTGCAAGGAGATCCAACCAGTCAATCCTAAAGGAGATCAGTCCTGAATATTCATTGGAAGGACTGATGCTGAAGCTGAAGCTCCAATACTTTCGCCACCTGATGCAAAAAACTGACTCACTGGAAAGGGCCCTAATGCTGGGAAAGATTGAAGACAGGAGAAAGAGATGACAGAGGATGAGATGGTTGGATGGCATAACCACCTCTATGGACTTGAGTTTGAACATGTTCCTCGAGATAGTGATGGACAGGGAAACCTGGCGTGCTGCAGTCCATGGGGTCACAAAGAGTCAGACATGAGTGAGTGACTGAATTGACCAAATTTACCTTTATTCATGAACCTAACATTCCAGATTCCTATGCAATATTGTTCTTTACAGCATCGAATTGCTTCCATCGCCAGTCATATCCACAACTGGGTGCTGTTTTTGCTTTGGCTCAGCCTCTTCCTTCTTTCCTGAGCTACTTCTCTGCTATTCTCCAGTACAATATTGGGCACCTACTGCCCTGGGGGAGTTCATCTTTCAGTGTCTTATCTTTCTGCCTTTTTATACTGTTCATGGGATTCTCAAGGCTAGAATATTGAAGTAGTTTGCCATTCCCTTCTCCAGTGGACCATATTTTGTCAGGAGGTTTTTTAAAAAGAGTCAACTCTGAACATTGGTTTCTTAAATGTGAAGCTTCATGTACATGCACAAGGGTGATAGTAGCCCTTTATCACTGTTAGCAATAATTAATATCAAGTTAGGAAATCTTTGCTTATTTGAGGCAGGGGTGAAGGGAGGAGTATTTTATTGCTTTAATTTTGAATTTAGATTATTCCTAAGTTTGAACATATTTCAGGTTTTCCATATTCCTTCTACAAAGTAATGCATGTGATTGTACTTGTTTTAGCCACTAAATTTTGTCCAACTCTTTGAGACCCCAGAAACTGTAGCCCACCAGTCTCCTCAATCCATGGGATTTTCCAGGCAAGTATACTGGAGTGGATTGCCATCTCCTTCTCCAGGAGATATTCCCAACCCAGGGACTGAGCCCCTGTCTCCTGCATTGGCAGGCAGATTCTTTACTGCTGAGCCAGTAGGGAAGTCCAACACATGTCGAGTAAGCCCTAAAACTAAGGTGCAGTATAAGGTACTGCTTTGAAATCTAGTGGAATTGAGAGGGCTTTCAATGGCCTATCTGGAAGTTCCCCACCTGGCTCTGTTCTCAGAACTAGGTGTTTTTGCCAAACAACCTTCCTTCTCAAAAGGACTGGGGACAGTTGCTGCTTATCCCTGAGGAGCGGGGCTTTTGCTCCCTGCATATAATTGGAATTACTCAAACAAACCAGTTGCATCCTTCCACGGGAATTGTGGGCACTCCACCCTCATGACCCTACAAGCCTGCTTTGCAGAGCATTGGTTGTTCACCTTGTTCCCAAGTACCAGCCTTGTGTTGCTTTGCCTGGTATGTCCTCCTTCCCAGGCTGTGATTATACACACTAGTAAACTGCTGTTGATCTCACCTGTCTGGTGTCGAGTGTTGTGTCTTCAGCCAACCTGTTAATCCCAAGGCAGGAATCCCTTCTTCACCAGCCAGAAGAGGAGGTGGGTGATTAAAGAAATTAGACAAATATGTGCCTGCAAAGTGTGAAGCAGTATATCAGCTGGTGAGGCCACCAGAGTGAACAAAACATATTTACTCTGCCCTCACCAAGCTTACAGTTTTGTGAGGGAGACGGACATTAAACAAATAGCCACATGATAATATTGTAATTGTTGTTGTTGTTCAGTCACTCAGTCATGTCCAACTCTTTTTGACCCCATGGACTGCAGCATGCCAACTGCTCTGTTCTTCACTATCTCTTGGAGTTTGCTCAAACTCATGTCCATTGAGTTGGTGATGCCATCAACCATCTCATCTTATCACTCTTTTTCATTCTGATTTTTTTGTTGTTAGTTTTACTTTTAGAGTTCTTCCCTGTCAGAAATTTGGTAACTATTCATTTTTGCACATAAGTTTTTTTTTTTTTTAAAGAAATACATGTACATATGTTACATGCCCATGCAAAAAGTGTCAATAGCACAAAAGAATATAGAATGAAAAGTAGATTTCCTCTCCAAAATGAACCTCCATGATCCATGGATCTGTTCTTTTAGAATTTTTTATGCACATACCCACATATAGCCTTTACAAACTGTCTTCTGTCCCTTGTTCCTTTTACTTAAAGATATATATCAGAACTTTTTAGATTAGTGTGTGTGTTTGTAGCCCATTAAAAAGAAATAGCTACAGAATTTTCCACTGAGCATCTTAGGATAAAAAACTCCACCTCCTGTTTACTGTGTTACCTATAATGTTGCAATGAACAACATGTTTCTGTGTACATATGTAAAAGTTTCAATGGTTAACTTTTCAGAATTTGAATTGTTGGGTCAAGGTAATTGTTTATTAAGAACTTTCTATATATTAAGAAAATGAGTATTTTGTCAAATATTTTATAACTAATTTTCTCAGTTTGTGATTTAAGTTTTTGTTTAGACCATACAGAAAATTTAAATGTTTATGTAGCCCAATTTGTCAATCTTTCCCTTTGTGGTTTCTGTATTTTGTTTAGAAACCATACATATATCAAGATTAATTATGTTCCTTTTCTACTACTTTTAAGATTTAATTTTTACATTAAAATTTTTGATTTATGTGAAGTTTAATTTGGCAAAAAGAATGAGCTAGGGAGCCAAGTTAATTTTTTTCCAGATGGCTTCTCAGTGGCCCAACACCATTTATTACAAATCAATTTTTTTCTTTATAATTTTGGTATGCTGTCTTTACCTTATATTAAATTCCCACTTACCTTGAAATTTAGTTCTTTAGTTTATGCTTTGTTCTAGTGATCTGTTTGTTTATTCATGCATCAGGACCAAATCTCTTAAATTACTAAGCTTTATATGACATTCTATACATTCATTTTTCTTCCATCTGCAATTGATTTTGGTATATGATGTTATATGAGAATGTAAATGTCAAATAAAGTTGTTCTATAGACAGAAAGAAGATAGAAGTTGAAGAAAATGGAGATGGTAGGTATAAGATCTCTCATGCCTTTACAATAATTTTTTCATGAAAGGTGGAAAAAAGAGAAAGGATAGCTTACCACTATGGTACTTTTGCCATTTTATTACTAAAAATATGTTATGATATTTAATATTATTAACAGTATAATAGATAAATATTGTTAATATATGACCATTTTGATCATTATTTTCTGTTCCTATAGTTCTTTGAAATTCTTAAATTTTGCTATCTGAGGACCCTATTCTGTTATTACACTTCCCTACCCTTCTCCCTTTATACTTTTTTTTCCTGTTTTTACAATTCTTTTTTAAAGATTTAAATACAAAATAATATGTTTGAATTTTGCCACAGGACTCCAGAGAGGAGCAGTACCATGATGTGACAAATATCTGGAGCAGAGCCCAGCATTTTCCTGCAACAGATTAGACTTGCCTATAATTATAAGCATTAGCTTCCTTTTGGTGAAATACAAAGTAAACCACATCTCTAAATAATACAGAAGTTTTAAACACTGGCAGAGTTTAAAAGTAAAACTACAAAAGAAAATGACACTTAGGTCACCTCCTTCTGTATGTATCTCCCAGAAATAGAGCTTAATTTCACAAGGAACACAACAATTTAGGGTGGATTTCAGCTACAATTTTGTGGCAGACACAGTTCATGATAGCTTCTACCACGGAGACTTGAAAAACTAAATACTGCCTTCCTTAATCTTACTTGTAGCCAGCTGTGGTTGATGTGACACATTGACTCTTGGTGAATACTGGAATTTTTTTTTCTTTTCTATGAAAGAGACAGCTACAGATCCAAAGTTTGTGCCTACCAACTTTCATATTGTTGCTGTTCAGTTGCTTCGCTATGTCTGACTCTTTGTGACCCCATGGACTGCAGCACACCAGGCTTTCCTGTCCTTCACTATCTCTCAGAACTTGCTCAAACTCATGTCCATTGAGTTGGTGATGCCATCTAACCATCTCATCCTCTGTCATCCCCTTCTCCTCCTGTCTTCAATCTTCCCCAGCATCAGGGTCTTTTCCAATAAGTCATCTCTTCACATCAGGTGCCAAAGTATTGGAGCTTCAGTATCAGTCTTTCCAGGTAATATTCAGAACTGATTTCCTTTAGGATTGACTGGTTGGATTGCCTTGCTGTCCAAGGGATTCTCAAGAGTCTTCTCCAACACCACAGTTCAAAAGCATCAGTTCTTTTGCACGCAGCCTTCCTTATGGTCCAACTCTCACATCAATGCATGACTACTGGAAAAGCCATAACTTTGACTAGATGGACATTTGTTGGCAAAGTAATGTCTCTGCTTTTTAACACAGTCTAGGTTGGTCATAGCTTTTCTTCCAAGGAGCAATCTTTCCCAGCATTCATATGCTTAAACCTAATCCCCAATATGATGATATGAAAAGATGGGGCTTTTGTGAGGTGATTAGGTCATGAGGATGGAGCCCTCATAAATACATTGTGCCCCTATAAACGAGGACCCAGAGAGCACCCTTGTCCCTTCTATCTTGTGAGGATACAGTGAACAGACAGTCATATATGAACCAGGAAGTGGGTACTCAGACACTGAATCTGCTAGTACCATAACCTTGGACTTCCTAGTCTCTAGAACAGTGAGAAATAAGTTATCTGTGGTTAAAGTCACTCAATGCATGGCATTTTTGTTACATCAGGCTGACATAATCTTTTCTCCCTTCTTTTTCTCTTGAAAGCAGATTTGATGTCCAGAGTTCTGAAAACTACTTCCCAACCATGAGTTATATTACAAGAAAGTCTCAGAGCCTTACCCTGAACTTTGATGCCAGTACTCCTTATCTTCAAATTTCTTGCTGTGATGAAATAAAAACCCTTTTGTGAGTCAATGCTGTTGTTAAGTTGATAACTCATGCCTGACTCTTTTGCAACTGTATGGACTGTAGCCTGCCAGGATCCTCTGTCTATGGGATTTCCCAGGCAAGAATACTGAAATGGGTTGCCATTTCCATCTCCTGGAGTTCTTTCCAACCCAGGGATTGAACTCCTGTCTCCTGCATTGGCAGCTGGATTCCTTAGTGCCGAGCCATTTGGGAAGCCCAGTTAACTACTCTATAATGTGCTGCCAACAGACTGCAAGGAGATCAAACCAGTCAATCCTAAAGGAAATTAACCCTGAATATTCATTGGAAGGACCAATGCTGAAGCTGAAGCTCCAAAACTTTGGCCACCTGTAGCAAAGAGGCAGCTCATTGGAAAAGACCCTGATGCTTGGAAAGATTGAAGGCAAAAAGAGAAGGGGGCAGCAGAGGATGAGATGGTTACATAGCATCACTGATTCAAGGACATGAATTTGAGCAAATTCTGGGAGATAGTGGAGGGCAGAGGAGCCTGATGGGCTGCAGGGCACATCATTGCAAAGAGTCTAACACAACTTAGCCACTGAACAACAACAATAAGAACAACTAATGTGCAGCCAAGAACGGTAGATGACAAAGTCTAATAACATATTAAATGAAGCAATAATTTAAAGAATATAGTTAAGTAATAAACTTGTTGTAGGGAAAAGCCAATTCTGACTCCATATTGGAAACTATTTCTTTGAGTTGCTTTTCATAGCTTTTTTCTTTTTATTACAATCATACATAATTGCCTGCCTCAGAGGACCTTGCCCCTCTTCCTGACTGTTAAACTAAAGAGCCTTTGTTCAGCTCATAAAGAGATAATCTGACCCTGCCTGCATGCTGAGTTATTTCAGTCATGCCTGACTGTGCAACCCTATGAACTGTAGCCAGCCAGGCTCTTTTGTTCATTGGATTCTCCAGGCAAGAATACTAAGAATACTGGAGTGAGTTCTCATTTCCTTCTCAATGGGATCTTCCTGACCTAAGGAGCAAACCCATGTCTCTATGTCCCTCACATTGGTTCTTACCACCTGGGAATCTCACTGCCCACAGATGAATGGCTTTAAAAAAAAAAAAAAAAAGGAGATTAGTATAACCTTTCCAAAGGCTGGCCATTCCTGAAGACCCTTTTACTTCCTCACTGTCTCTCCCTTTCTATTCTCCTTTTTGACTTTAGTTCTTCATTGCTTCTCTTTCTCTGACTCTGTAAAAGAACCTGACATCCAGACCCTGACAAGGTGGTTATTTTGAGACATCAGTCTGCCATCTTCTTGATCAGCCATTTTTCCAAATAAAGTTGTATTCCTCATCTCACCAGTTCATCTCTCAAGTTCATTGGCCTGTCACGCAGCAAGCAGAGCAAGCTTGGACTTGGTAACAAATTGACTTCTTGCCTACATAATTCAATGACTTTTTTCAAGAAAGAGTTTTTTCAACTGATTTTCACAGGAGTTGAGGCCTATGAGAATAAAAACAAAATGTCACTATATTTTATTTGAAGATTTAAATAGGAAAACCCTACTCACAGGTTGTAGGTGATAATATTCTCTTTGAACTATTGAAGGTAAACATTAAGAGAATTCACAGAGCTGATGCTGAGCAGGATGCCATGGGGGCTCCTGGACACAAAGACTTTCTGTGCACATCATTTCTTTGACTATAGTAAACAGCCTTCACGCAGCCTCCATGACCTTCCCCGAGTTCCAGTGGGCAGATTCAAGCAGTTGTTAATTTGGGATGGGAGAGGATGTATGCAAGACTGTTTGTTTTTAACAAACAGTCAAGAGCAGCCTTGGGGCATGGTCTTATTTCCCCATCAAAGGATACACACAGCAATATCTTTGAGCTATTTTGCAGATACTGAAACACCTTCCAGGTGGGAGAAGTTAACGAAGGTATTCTGCCCACAAGAATGTAGACCCCAGACCAGTTGGACCAGAGGGCTGATGATGCTGACTCCTACTTACCTCACCACCAACCCATCAGAAGAATGTCCACAAGCTGATTACACCCTCTTTGAACAATTGCTTTAAAACCTCCCATTATCTTCTCCAAGTTGGCACATCTGATTTTGAGGGCATTAGCCCACTGTGGCTCCCATTGTCTGGCAAAATAATAAAGCTATCCTTTTTTACTTCACCTGTAACTCTGTCTCTGAGACTTGATTCAGTATTGGTGTACAGAGAAGCTGAGCTTTCAGCATCAGAGCTAAAAAGCATTTCAAGAAACAGTCTGTTCTTGCCACTCATTTTCTGTCTGATGGAAAATGAAATAGAATTTCTTTCTTTTTTTAAAACTAAAGCTTAAAAAGTTCTTCATCCCCAAATTGTAACAGACATCTGTCTGTTTTATTATTATTATTACTAATTTATTTATTTTTTGGCTGTGCTGGGTCTTTGCTGCTTTGTGAGGGCTTTCTCTAGCTGCAGAAAGTGGGACTTTCTCTTCATTGTGGTGCATGGGCTTCTCACTGTGGTTGTTTCTCTTGCTGTGGAGCACTGGTTCTGGGCACTCAGGTTCAGTAGTTGCGGCACATGGGCTTTGTTGCTCCACAGCATGTGGAATCTTCCCAGACCAGGGCTTGAACCCTTGTCCCCTGCATTAGCATGCAGATTCCTACACTCTCTTATGTATGCAAGAGTAAACAGCATTATGTCTAATCAATGTACATATCTTAATTAATTAATTTATTTTTTCCATTTATTTTTATTACTTGGAGGCTAATTACTTTATAATATTGTAGTGATTTTTGCCATACATTGACATGAATCAGCCATGGATTTACATGTGTTCCCCATCCTGAACTCCCCTCCCACCTCCCTCCCCATCCTATCCCTCTGGGTCATCCCAGTGCACCAGCCCCGAGCACTTGTCTCATGCATCCAACCTGGACTGGCGATCTGTTTCACACTTGATAATACACATGTTTTGATGCTGTTCTCTCAGATCATCCAACCCTTGCCTTCTCCCATAGAGTCCAAAAGTCTGTTCTATACATCTGTCTCTTTTTCTGTCTTGTATATAGGGTTATCGTTACCATCTTTCTAAATTTCATATATATGCATTAGTATACTGTATTGGTGTTTATCTTTCTGGCTTACTTCACTCTGTATAATGGGCTCCAGTTTTATCCATCTCATTAGAACTGATTCAAATGTATTCTTTTTAATGGCTGAGTAATATTCCATTGTGTATATATACCACAGTTTTCTTATCCATTCATCTGCTGAGGGGCATCTAGGTTGCTTCCATGTCCTGGCTATTATAAACAGTGCTGTGATGAATATTGAGGTACACGTGTCTCTTTCAGATCTGATTTCCTCAGTGTGTATGCCCAGGAGTGGGATTGCTGGGTCATATGGCAGTTCTATTTCCAGTTTTTTAAGGAATCTCCACACTGTTCTCCATAGTGGCTGTACTAATTTGCATTCCCACCAACAGTGTAAGAGGGTTCCCTTTTCTCCACACCCTCCCCAGCATTTATTGCTTGTAGACTTTTGGATAGCAGCCATTCTGACTGGCGTGAAATGGTACCTCATTGAGGTTTTGATTTGCATTTCTCTGATAATGAGTAGATCAATGGAACAAAATAGAAAGCCCAGAGATAAATCCACATACCTATGAACACCTTATCTCTGACAAAGGAGGCAAGAATATACAATGGAAAAAAGACAACCTCTTTAACAAGTGGTGCTGGGAAAACTGGTCAACCACCTGTAAAAGAATGAAACTAGAACACTTTCTAACACCATACACAATAATAAACTCAAAATGGATTAAAGATCTAAATTTAAGACCAGAAACTCTAAAACTCCTAGAGGAGAACATAGGCAAAACACTCTCTGACATAAATCACAGCAAGATCCTCTATGACCCACCTCCCAGAATATTGGAAATAAAAGCAAAAATAAACGTATGGGACCTAATTAAACTTAAAAGCTTTTGCACAACAAAGGAAACTATAAGCAAGGTGAAAAGACAGCCTTCAGAATGGGAGAAAATAATAGCAAATGAAGAAACAGACAAAGGTTTAATCTCAAAAATATACAAGCAACTCTTGCAGCTCAATTCCAGAAAAATAAATGACCCAATCAAAAAATGGGCCAAAGATCTAAACAGACATTTCTCCAAAGAAGACATACAGATGGCTAACAAACACATGAAAAGATGCATATCTTAATTTAAAAATAATACTATTGGGAGAATGGTGCCAATAGACTTGCTCCAAGGCAGAGTTGCCACAAAGTTTCAATTTATAAAAAGCACAGTATCTTAGAAATACAATAAAACAAGGTGTATATATATATATATATATATATATACACACACACACACACACACACACATATACATATGTATATATATATAAAGTATATTTATATGTCTATGATCAGTTTTACCCTTAATTATATACATGAGTACATGTATATACTCACTTATATGTATACACACATAAGTTATATATGCATGTATATGTATATATTCATTTATACACTCAGTATATACACTCATATATATGAGTCTGCAATTACATTGCTACAATATAATTATATATTTGCAGGCTTCTATAATATCATCTTGGACTTCCCAGGTGGCTCAATGGTAAGGAATCTGTCTGGCAATGCAGGGGATGTGGGTTTGATCCCTGGGTCGGGAAGATGCCCTGGAGAAGGAAATGGCAACCCACTCCAGTATTCTTGCCTGGGAAATCTCAGGGACAGAAGAGCCTGGCAGGCTTCAGCCCATGGGTTTGCAAAAGAGTTGGGCACGATTTAGTGACTAGACAACAATAAAATCATCCTAAACCCTGTACCGCCGTATTCAGCGTTCAGAAGTCACTGTGTGTCTTGGTGCGGATTCCCTGTTTTGGGGATTCACTCGGTTTCTTTCATCTGTAGATGTATGTCTTTTCTCAGATTGTGAAACTTTCAGCCACTATTATTTCTTTGAATTTTTCAACCATTCCCCCCACCCTCCCCAGCCCCATTCTTTCTCTTCTTTTGAGAATCCAATGATTAGATCTTTTGTTACTGTCCCACAAGTCCACAAGGCTCTAATTTTTATTTGTCCCGGGAAACTTTTTAATTGCACATAAGAGCATTTTTTGGTGATAGCTGCTTTAAAACCTTTGTCAGATAATTCTAGTATCTGTTTCATCTCAGAATTGGCCATTGAATGTCTTTTCTCATCCAATTTGTGATTTTCCTGATTCTTGGTATGATGGGTGATTTTCTATTGTATCCTAGGCATTTTGGATATTGTTAGGAGACTCTGAACCCTATTTAATCATATTTTAGTAGGCAATTAGTATGTAGCTCTTGGCTTACTTTCATGGGCTGTGGTTCCAAGGACAATTTAATTTTTCTAGCTCTTAAAGTGCTGTTATGCTCTCCTAAGTTCACTTGGGGCTGCCTTACCCTTCTCTGGCCCTGGTATTACCAGGTGGGTGGGGGAGGCACGAGCAGAACCCCAGGAAGGAGAACAATCCCTGGGCTGCCTAATGCTGGCAGGATCCTTGATTTATATATATAAAATATATATATATATATATATGCAACAAGCAACAAAGGTTTACCATATAGAATAGAATGCTAGAATAGTATGCTAGAATAGTATAAATAGAATGCTAGATTTCTAATTAAAAAAAAAAAATATATATATATATAATATATATGTAAAATATATATTTATATACTATATATATATATATATATGCAACAAGCAACAAAGGTTTACTGTATAGCACAGGGAACTGTAGTCAATATCTTATAATAACCCATAATGAAAAATAATCTGAGGAATAATTTATGTGTATATGTATAACTGAATCACCTTGCTATGCACCTGAAACACTGTAAGTTGACTATACTTCAATAAAATATGTATATCAAGAAAAAAGTAACTGAAACTGGCAGTTTAGAATTTCAGTTCATACAGTATCTTCAACAAAGAACAACAACAATAAAAAATAATAACAGGGCTTCCCTGATGGTCCAGTGGGTAAGAATTCATCTTTCAATGCAAAGGACACCGGTTAGATCCCTGGTCCGGGAAGATACCACATGCCATGGGGCAACTGAACCCATGTGCCACAGCTAACGAGCCCACGTTCTGGAGCCTGCAAGCCACAACTACTGGAGTCCAAGCACCTAGAGGCTGTGATCTGCAACAAGAGAAGCCGCTGCAATGAGAAGCCCTTGCACCACAGACAGTAACCTCCGCTCATAGCAACTAGATAGAGAAAGCCGGCTCATGGCAGCGAGGACACAGTCCTGCCAAAAATAAATAAATAAATAGTACTTAAATAATAATAACAAGTTTAAAGGGAAATGACAGGACAAAGGAAAGCAGTTCAGGCTTCCAAGGGCCACAGACTGGGAAGGTAAATATATGGGAGGGAACTAATGGAGCAAAGGTTGTTTGGGGATTCCTCTGTTGCCATCTCTGGGCTGATTAGAGTCTGCCTTTAAGAAGAGGAAAATTTAAATTTTGCATTTAGGAAAACAAGGGGAAATGTTTTCCGCCTTTCTTGATTCTTAGTTGCCTTCATCTTAAAAAACAAAATTCAGCTGAGTAAATTTGAAGCTTCAGTTGGTTGTATTAAACAGTTCATAAACTGGGCAGCATGCCGGGTAGCAACTAGAATGGTATAAAATTGAAGGCTTTGATAGGCAGAAGAGTGGGGTCAGGGAGCTATTAGCAAGGAAGAGAAGATTATTTTTGGCCAGGATGTCTTCTTTTGGTGGTATGCAGACTGCCTCTTCTTCCTCTAAGATGGAGAGGGCCATGTGACAGTTGACCTTGCTGGGGCTGACAAGAAAATTTCATACTGGTTGAATAACATGCCATTTCTAATGAAGGTCGAAACTGCAATTAGGTCAGGTCCTAAATGTAGGTTTGATATCATTGGGTTTAGTACAAGTGATGCCATTTTGGACCCGTGGCTTTTCTTCCAAAAATTCAAAACAATATTTAAGTCAATGAGGCATATTTTGGGGTAACATTCTGGTTTCCTACAGGTGGAAAAAGTTGGGAAACACCAGGACTGGATTGCCTTATGCAGGAAGTGGGGGCTGAGAAAGTGGGGGCTGGGAAATGCCAGGCCTCCTCTGTCCCGTCTCCCCTGACACCCCACCTGCTGCCAGTGAGTTTGGAGTCACGGGCAGGGCTCTCTGTTAGATGTATGCTGGGCTTCCCTTTCTTGGTCCTTGGGCCAGAGGCAGGTTTTCTCAGGATTTCATTTTGGCCTGTCCTGCTTTCCCACGTCCAATTCAAGATACTTGGGAGAAAAAAAGTTGAACCCAGGGAACTCACGGCTTGTTGTTCCTCAATTCCTGAGGTCCTTAGCCAGTTTGCCTTCTCTTTTCCATTTTTCAGAGTCCTATTACGGTTGTTTATTTTTATGGTTGTCTTTAGAGGAGACGAGAAGAGCTTCCCTGGGGGCTCAGCAGTCAAGAACCCACCTGCAAAGAAGGAGGTGCAGGAGACTTGGGTTTGATTCCTAGGCTGGGAAGATCCCCTGGAGGAGGGCATGGCAACTCACTCCAGTATTTTTGCCTGAAGAATCTTGGACAGAGGAGCCTGGTGGGCTAGGATTCATGGGGTCACGAAGAGTCAGAAACAACCAAAGTGACTGAGAACACACACAAACATAGAGGAGAGGAGCAGAGAAATGTGTGTAGAGGAAAAAAATCTGCCATTCAGGTTAATTTAGACTGGTTATTTTTAAGGTCCCAGGACTTAGGAAGAACCTTTGACCTTCCCCTTGACTGCCTAACAGAATGTAGACAGGACATGCTGCAGGAAGGGAGCATCACCATACTCAAACACAGCATGAGCTAAGTGTGGAGACTTAGGAAGGAGCCTAGCAAAGTCTGTTAAATTCCTCTCTGTGCCCCTCTGTCTCTGCAAGGCCCAGGAAACATTTGTTGATCCAACCTTTGCTTTTCCATCTCCCTGTGAATTGCCTTCCTCCCCTTGGGAAGTCTCAAACCACTACCTCCAACATCCTCTTTTGTCTTCAGCTAAAGGTGGCATTTATGTGAGGGCTTCAACTATTTTGGTAAGTTAGTTTTCCTGGGTCTCTCCCATGTATATATGTTGTTTTGTTTTTCTCCTGTTAATCTGTCTGACAACAATTTAACTTTCAGACCAGTCCAGAGACCCTAGAAGGGTAAAGGGAAAATTTTCCTTTCTGACAAATGGAGGCAGAAATGAGTCTCTGGGAATTACTCCAAATAGTCAACATATAAAATTAAGTGCATGACAAAGCTAGTAAAGGTAATGGAATTCCAGTTGAGCTATTTCAAATCCTAAAAGATGATGCTGTGAAAGTGCTACATTCAATATGCAAGCAAATTTGGAAAACTCAGCAGTGGCCACAGGACTGGAAAATGTCAGTTTTCATTCCAATCCCAAAGAAAGGCAATGTCAAAGAATGCTCAAACTACTGCACAATTGCCCTCATCTCACATGTTAGCAAAGTAATGCTCAAAATTCTCCAAGCCAGGCTTCAACAGTATGTGAACCATGAATTTCCAGATGTTCAAGTTGGTTTTAGAAAAGGCAGAGGAACCAGAGATCAACTTGCCAACATCCATTGGATCATTGAAAAAGCGAGAGAGTTTCAGAAAAATATCTACTTCTGCTTTATTGACTATGCCAAAGCCTTTAACTGTGTGGACCACAACAAACTCTGGAAAATTCTTAAAGAGATAGGAATATCAGACCACCTAACTTGCCTCTTGAAAAATCTGTGTGCAGGTTGGGAAGCAACAGTTAGAATTGGACATGGAACAACAGACTGGTT
Source organism: Odocoileus virginianus (assembly GCF_023699985.2). Taxonomy (NCBI): domain Eukaryota; kingdom Metazoa; phylum Chordata; class Mammalia; order Artiodactyla; family Cervidae; genus Odocoileus; species Odocoileus virginianus. The sequence continues at coordinate 16,406,170 of NC_069674.1, forward strand.
CCAAATAGGAAAGGGAGTACATCAAGGCTGTATATTGTCACCCTGCTTATTTAACTAATATGCAGAGTACACCACGAGAAATGCTGGGCTGGATGAAGCACAAGCTGGAATCAAGATTGCAGGGAGAAATATCAATAACCTCAAATATACAGATGACACCACCCTTATGGCAGAAAGTTAAGAAGAACTAAAGAGCCTCTTGATGAAAATGAAAGAGGAGAGTGAAAAAGTTGGCTTAAAGTTCAACATTCAGAAAACTAAGAGCATGGCATCTGGTCCCATCACTTCATGGCAAATAGATGGGGAAACAGTGGAAACAGTGTCAGACTTTATTTTGGGGGGCTCCAAAATCACTGCAGATGGTGACTGCAGCCATGAAATTAAAAGACGCTTACTCCTTGGAAGAAAAGCTATGATCAACCAACCTAGACAGCATATTAAAAAGCAGAGACATTACTTTGCCAACAAAGGTCCATCTAGTAAAAGCCATAGTTTTTCTAGTAGCCATGTATGGATGTGAGAGTTGGACTATAAAGAAAGCTTAGTGCCGAAGAATTGATGCTTTCAAAATGGGATGTTAGAGAAGACTCATGAGAGTCCCTTGGACTGCAAGGAGATCCAACTAGTTAATCCTAAAGGAAATCAGTCCTAAGTGTTCATTGGAAGGACTGATGTTGAAGCTAAAACTCCAATACTTTGGCCACCTGATGTGAAGAACTGACTCATTTGAAAAGACCCTAATGCTGGGAAAGATTGAAAGCAGAAGGGGATAACACAGGATCAGATGGTTGGATGACATCACCGACTCAATGGGCATGAGTTTGGGTAAACTCTGGGAGTTGGGTAAACTCAGGGAGGCCTGGTATGCTGCAGTCCTTGAGGTTGCAAAGAGTAAGATATGAATGAGTGACTGAACTGAACTGAGATAGCTCTCATTAATGCCTAGCCAAAGCTATGAATAATTAAAAAACCAATTTTTGATCAATTATGCAGAAAAGATCAAATTGTTTTCCTCTTCTGTTTATAAAAATATTATAAAATGTGAAGAGGCAATCGAAACATATATAGCCACGTATTTTGAAGATATGTTGCTGTCTGGAAAATCTGGGAATGAGAAACCATTTTATTTTTGAATCTAGCGTCTTGAATTTTTCATATTTCCCCTCAGTTTTCTTAAAAACAGGAGAGTTCCCTTTTAAGCTGCCCTCTTTCTACCTGCATGTTAAAGGCAGGCAATAGAAGATAGGTTGCATTTTTCAATATTATGCCTTGAAATCTCCTTTGCTAAATCAAAGAGTATATTAGACACATATTCTAGTATTATCTGCATTGTTGCAGACAAGGGTGTATTCATTTTATGCTACTACATAACAAGAGGCTCCTTTCCTCCAGCTTTCAATATGGTTTTTTCCTTATCTTTTACTGTAAGTCCTCACTGACAGCTTCCTCCAGGCTCTCAGCTCTCACTAATAGTCTCTTCAAGGTCCTTCAAGGAGATCAAACCAGTCAATCCTAAAGGGAATCAAGTCTGAATATTCACTGGAAGGACTGATACCGAAACTGAAGCTCTGATCCTTTGGCCACCTGATGCAAAGAGCCGACTCATTGAAAAAGACCCTGTTGCTGGGAAAGATCGAAGCAGGAGGAGAAGGAGATGACAGATGGTTGGATGGAATCACTGGCTCAATGGACATGAGTTTGGGGAAACTCAGGGAAACGGTGAAGGACAAGGAAGCCTAGCATGCTGCAGTCCATGGGGTCACAAAGAGTTGGACATGACTTAGCAACTGAACAACAACAACAAGGTCCTTCTACCATCTTCCTGCTGCCCAGTCTTTACGTCAATGCGGTGTGCTTTTGGGTTTTGTTACAGGAGCACTTCACTTTTAGGTAAAAAGTTTGCTCTGTTTATCCATTGCTGTGTATAACTGAGAACTGCAAACTGCAAAAGCAACTCCATGCCTACTCCCTCCCCATTCCACTCCCACCTCCAGACTCAGAGATCTGACCAAACTCTACCTGGCTTCCAGCAGCCTAAAGCCATGTCTTTGGGACAACCCTATAAGCCTTAAGCTCCAGCCTGGAAAAACTCAAGGCTGCCAGAAGAATAGGTTGTTTCTTCCAGTCAAAACCTTCCTCATTTTTCTTAAATCATTTGTTTTAGAAAACTTGCAGTTTTAAGTCCTTTCTATGTTCCTTTGAGATGTATGTATCTCTTCTACAATCCAGGACTCTTTCTGGAGGAATCCCTTTGCAGTGAAATAATCCAGAAGGTTAGGGTCTTAGCAGACAGGGATGGTCTAATCACATTCCTGAAAATCTTTAGCATGCCTCCTTTAGCACACCACATGTTTTGGGGGCTGGGGCGTGGGGCTGAAGAATCCTGGAGGGCTTGCTGGTTGGGTCTGGCTTGGAGTCTCTCATGAAATGCTGGCAGACAGTGGCTAAAACTGGAACAGCTGGGGGCTAGAGCAGCTGGATGAGATGGTTGGTGGCATCATCGACTCAATGGACATGAGTTTGAGCAAATTCCAGGAGATGGTGAGGGACAGGGAAGCCTGGTGTGCTGCAGTCCACGGGGTCGCAAAGAAGCAGACACAAATGAGCAACTGAACAACAGAGAGCAGCTGGGGGCTGGGGCTAGCTGGGGAACTCACTCACTTTCTGTGGTCTCTGGGTCTGGCTGAATGATCTCTCTGCAAGCATTGATCTGGGCCTCGGGACAGCTGGTTGACTTACACGCCAGCTGCAGACATTCAAGGGCTAGTATTCCAGGGAGTGGAGGCAGAAGCAACCATGCTTTTTCTGATCTAGTCTTGAAATTCAGTATCTATTTCAGGCAGTCTAAATGTTAATAGAATGTTACAAATGTTCCACTTGAGTCAAATCGCCTGGAGTAAGGGGGAGGAAAAGTAAAAAAGCAGACCCCATTTCATGATAAGAGGGTCAAGGTCACATTGCAGATAAACCCAAGGAATGGGGCCATTTTGGGGAAACACAGTTTGCCACAATTATCTACATGTAAAGCATTCAGATTGAATATGCTATAGTCTTTTATATCCCTAAATAGAAAAATAATTTTGTCCCTTCATTTTGTATTGGAACTTTAGTTTTTCTTCCTGATTTGTGAGAGTTTGCAAAATTGTAGACATTCATACAAGACCTCTGAAGCTGGGAGAAATAGGCCTTATAAACACTGTTAGAAATCTGTGCTTTCAAGACTTTTCTTATCCAATTCATGCTCTGGGCAACTGTGACTGCCAAACCACCTTCATTATTAGTTCTGGCATTCAAACCCAGGAACTTCAATCTCTTATGATTTTTTTTTTTTGGTTGCCATTTAAAAACAAAGCAATAAAAATTGGTAGTGAGATATAAAAATTAATAACACTGATCTTTCTATCCTTGAAAGTAATTACATGCTCACTGGAGAAAGTTGAAAGAATAAAAATAAGTAAAAATGGAGAAAATAAAATCAGCTGTGTGGAGTTTGAACTTCAAAAACAACTCTAATCTCAACAATTGCTGATAAGAGGCAGGGTTTTGGGGTTTTGATTCATTTTCTCCTGTTAAGCTATCTAGGGAAATACAATAATAAGCAAAAAGTGCTTTTTCTCCTCCACTGATGATTTTTATTTATTATTACTATTTTTGGCCACACTGCTGCATGTGGGAGTTCCCTGATCAGGGATCTATCCCATGTACCTTGTAGTAGAGGCATGGATTCTTAACCCCTGGACCACCAGGGAAGTCCCTCAAACATTTTCAAAATTCATACTCACTCCTATCTTAATTATTCAGAAAGTGTCAGCAAAAGAAGATAGTCACCTCCACACAGATAAAACCCCAAGTCCAAGTCAGAGCAACTTTGGGGGACTCCTAAGCAGATGAGCATACTTGGAAAGGTGTTCTCATGGATCTTGAGGGAAAAGTAGCTGTGAAGCCAGTTCACTTTACAGGGATCAGGATGTTGAGATGCTTAAACAGCTTCCTGCTTAGTTGGATGTGATCTACAAATGATGGGGCTTCCCAGGTGGCGCTAGTGATAAAGCATCTGCCTGCCAATGTAGGAGGACACGAGACATGGGTTGGATCTCAGGGTTGGGAAGATCCCCGGTAGTAGGAAATGATACCCCACTCCAATATGCTTGCCTGGAAAATTCCATGGACAGAGGAGCCTGGCAGGCTACAGTCCACAGGACCACAAAGACTTGGACATGACTGAGCACACTACCAATGATATGATGGACAGAAGCCTAGACTCTGTGGTGCAGCTGTTGGACCCTCATGTGAGATGGAGGTCGGCAGTTCCCCACCTCCATCTGCCTGTGTCATACTCTGTGCTCCCTGTATCAGAGCGTTAGTGTGGCACTATGGTTAGTTTTCTCCTTCTGCACTTTCTTCATTCTAGAGTCAGTTCAGTTCAGTCGCTCAGTCGTGTCCAACTCTTTGTGACCCCATGGACTGCCGCATGCCAGGCTTCCCTGTTCATCACTATCTCCTAGAGCTTACTCAAAATCTTGTCCATTGAGTCGGTGACGCCATCCAGCCATCACATCCTCTGTCGTCCCCTTCTCCTCCTGCTTTCGATCTTTCCCAGCATCAGGGTCTTTTCCAAGGAGTCAGTTCTTTGCATCAGGTGGCCAAAGTATTGGAGTTTCAGCTTCAGCATCAGTCCTTCCAATGAATATTCAGGACTGATTTCTGTTAGGATTGTAAACTCAGACATAAATTATTTGGCACGCATATTTTTCTCTAATCATTTTAGTATAGTCTGTTACAGAGCTAAATTTGTATTGTATATAATCTCTATATTTTGACTCTCACAATATATCTCTAACATTTTTACATATAACAACTTATATAAACAGTCTTTGTACAGTGGTATTTATGACCCAGAGATGCAGTCACTGAAGAATATTGGGGGTAGGAAATTTGGTGCCTTCAGGGTTTTCCCTAAATATTTTTCTACTACAATACTCCTACCTCCAGCTACAAATAGAAACATTGTTAACATTTGGTTACATATTTTTCCACTCATTTATTTCTCTGCAATTTTCTTTTTAACATAATTGATATTATATTGAGTATACTATTTTGTAGCCTGCCCTTTTCTATGTTTTACATATACATATACACTTTGACAATAATTTCAATGGCTTAATAATAATCTGTTATGATATATTATAATTTATTTCACTAAAAAACGATTATCAGACATTTTAGATTACCTTCAGTTTTCAGTATTATCTAAAATAATGAGATGAATTTATTTGAAAAGGAACATTTTTGCAGTCATGATAATTTCTTAGAATAATGTTGAATTTTGGGATCAAAGGGAAACATTTAAGGCCTTTAATTTGTTTAGCTATATGGCCATCCAACTTGGTTTCATCATTTGCCCTCCCCCACTGATACCTCCACATGTCAATGGTGCCATATATTACAGTCAAAAACCTTTTTTTAAGTTTGATGCAAAAAAATAATCACTGAAAATAAAGTCTAGTTCTTGTAAATTTAGATAGTCTTACATGTTCTGTATCATGCATGGTCCAAATTCTGCCTGTCTCTGTTTATCTCTTCTATTTCACCTTATACTCTTCGCTACCCTGCTCACTGTTGTTCCAGCTACACTGACTTCTTTTATATTTTTGTTTCTGCTTTTTAGTTTATTCGGATTTTGGCTGCACCACAAGGCTTATAGGATTGGAGTTCCCCCACGAAGTATCAGACCTGCACTCTTGCAGTGGAAGCTTGAAGTCTACACTTTTGGACCACCACAGAATTTCCTCTACTGACATCTTTTACTTTTCCAGGGGACCACCTCTTTCCTGCATCGGGGTGCTCCTACATCTCTGCTCCCTCCCTCTATGTTGAATACTCACATCCCTTCTTTGAAATCTCAGTTTCACATCCTCTGGTCTTTTCAAGTTTGATGAGGAAGATGACTAGGATGAGGGTGGTATGACTAAGCTAATCATCTATTATTGCAGGAAATAAATGTTACAATTAAAAATTAAGTTAGAAATTTGGCTCTTCTTTGCTCCACATGGGCTTCATCTTCCAAAAATCTAGTCCATATGGGCTTCTTCACATGATGTACCTGGGATTCCAGAGAGTTGCAGGAAGGGGCAAGCCCCAATGCAGTCTTTGCTTGCATCACATTCACAATGGGCTATTGACCAAAACAAATGGTAAGGTCGAGCGTAGGTTCAAAGGATGGAGAAATAGACTCTACTTCTTGATGGGAGGAAGCTCAAAGTCATTACAAAGAGAGTGAAAACAGGGATCTGAGAACTTGTGGCTATTTTGTAAAGCATTGTGCAAATATTGCCATTTTGTAAACAATCTGCTTAGCTATTTTCCTCTTTTTCCTTTTCCTTTTATTCTCGTCTTCCTTACCCTCCTTCTTTCTTTTGCTTCTGGATATTTGTTTTTAAAATTAAGAGCTAGAAGTTTATCTTATTTGCTGTAACATAAAATAGTCAGAAATGGTCTGTCAATACTCTGCTGGCAAGAGTCATGGGGAAAGTTTCTTCTAAGTTCCTTAAAACAAAGCATCAGAAGTTCTTTAGGAGATTGAAAAGGTTATTTGTAAATTTAGAGAGTCCCTTCTGTCAACTCAGTCTGTTTAGTGGCTTAAATTAAACTTAGAGTAAGAATGAAGTCTTAAGTGGTCATTCTCTGTGAAGATATCAGATACTCACTTAAATTACGAGAGTGAGAAAAGAATAGCCGTTAAGCAATGCTGAGCTTTAGCTACAAAATATAAGGCTTTCAGTAAATTTGTTCTGAAGTCATTGCTCAACAACATTATTAATTTCTAGTAGGTTGTGGATAAGTGGATTTTTTTAAAGTTTTCCATTTGACTTATTTAGCTATTTCTTTTTTACCTTTCTTTCTTTTATCCTTCTTTTGGCACTTGGGATCCCAGTTTCTTGACCAGGGATCAAACCTCGCTCCCTACATTGGAAGCTTGGCATCCTAACCCCTGGACCTTCAGGAAAGTCCTAGCTATTTCTAAAGTAGTATTCCTCAAAATGTATTCAGAATAATGCTAAATATAAAACATTTATGCTGCTTGCAATAAAAGTCAGTAAATTATGGAAAGGCTATATAGGACACTCCTCATTTTAAGATTCACAAATCTTCTATAATCTTCCATATTAAAGTTTTAAGAAGTCCTGGTGTATCTTTTAACTGCTTCACTTAGTGTTTCATAAATTTATTTGACCACGGAAATCTTTATTTTTCAAGTCACACTCAACAATATTCTTCTGAATACAATTTAGGAATTAATTCCGTAGAAGAATGGCCCTTGGACAAGCAATATACCTTCTAAAATTACTAAGAATAGAGACTAAGTAATGTCATTACTTATCTAAGGGTTGAGATCTCCAGAAATATTAGTCATCAGAGTTTAGAACACCTATAAATAAAGAAAAAGATAATAATAAATAGTGCATTGCTTGGCAGGAAGTATTTATTCAATAAGATATACCAAATTCTTTCCCAAGGAACCAAATAAGGATGAAAAGAAACCAGGTCTTACTGATGAATCATGGAAAATTTTTAAAAGAGTCCCCCGAATTAAGAAAGATAAACACGTCTGATTCTTGTTTTCTTCGAACAATAGTTTTTCTCCATGCTGTTGGAAAATAAAAGGATGAGAGATTTAGAGTGAGTGAATTGATATTCTAAAAATATAGATCCATAAAGGCATAAAGACAGATATTCTTATGGCTCATGAGGGTGAGATCTTCTTGTTCAGAAACCCATCCTGTCATGTTTACAGAAGGGGACTTTCAAACTTTAAAAAATGTTACTCTACTGATCAAGTGGTTGATTGTCATATGCTACTTGGGTAATAGTGACATAATTAAATGGTTCTGGTTCATCAGAGTTAAACAGTCTGCAGGATATCCACAGTTTCTACAATCTTCTTTGGGAATGAATTTGTGAGAGGAAGATGGGATGGCTATGGAACAACTTAATTCCTCCAAAGTGGTTTTGTCTGAAAGAGAAGGTGAGGACAGGCCTGGATAGCAGAGAATAGATAGGATGTTGATTTAAAAAAAGAAAAAAGGAATAACTTACATACAATTAGGAGAAATTTAAATATTTATCTTTTAAGGCTGCATCAATGTCCCTTTGCTTTAGACATATGGGTGAAATCTCCTGTTTGATGCCAACCTGATGGGAGTGAAATATCTGCTTGAGAAAAGGGAATGTTGGAGTTCCTCAGGAAAATAGTGGGGTTTTATGTCAGCGGGAATTCTGTCGCAGAGGTGGGGAGTCTGAATATTAAAAGTCTATGTTTCCATTGGTGCTTGTTGATCTGTCGTCCTATTTCCCTCTGCTGTTTTCCAGAATCATCCTTCTGATGACCTTGACCATGTATTACTGCCACCTCCTTGGGTAACCTTGCATCTAGGAGGCACATAATTTCATGATAGTATTTGATGGGACTGCCATCTGAAGTTTTAAAGGTCCTCTCTTTCCAAATGGCAGCATGAGCACAAAGAAATAGGTAAGCATATTTGGAGTCAGTATATATGTTTACTCTTTTATTAGTCCCCAGTTCTAAAGCTGTGGTTAAAGCAATTAACTCAGCCAATTGAGCACTAGTCCCAGGAGGTAGCAACTTTCTAGTGTTTCAAATAAAGTTACCACTTTATCGCTTACTTTACTTTCTCCTTTCTCTATAAAGGAACTGCCATTGGTAAGCATAGTTACATCTGGATTTTCTAATGGCGTGTCTTTGAAGTCCTCCCTTGCTGAGTAACTTAAAGCTAGGACTTGATGACAGTCATGCTCTCATTTTTTATCTAATGACTCGGGAAGGAATGTAGCTGGGTTTAAAGTTGAGCAAGTTTTTAGCTGAGTTATGGGTCCTTCTAAGAGCAGGGATTGTTATCTGAAAAGCTGATTGTCTGATAACCACAATCCTCCCTTAGAGTTTAAAATTCCAGAGATATCATGTGAAGTAGAGACTACCAGATCTCAGTCTGTAATTAATTTAGTAGTTTCAGGAATGAATAGAGCTGCCAAGGCCACTATTTGCAGACAATGAAGCCATCCTTGAGTTACAGAATTGAGTTCTTTCCTCAAATAAGCAATAGGTTGTTGGGAGTTTCCTTTGGGTTGTGTTAGGACTCCCAGTGCTATTCCTGATCTAACTGTTACAAAAATGTTAAATTGGTTTCCTGTAGGCAGGTTGAGAGCAGGCCTGAAAAGAGCCTGTTGTAAAGGCTTAAATGCATGTATTTCTCCAGGTTCCCATTGTAATGCCTTTTGTCCTAAGTGTTTAGTGTCTTTTAATAACTTTTGTAGGAGTTGAGCTAGCTCTCCATATCCAGGAATGCAAATTCAGTGGTAGTCAGTTATACCAAGGAAACCATGGAGTTGTCTAATAGTCCTAGGGAGAGGATGTTGTAAAATGGGCTTTATTCTTTCCTTCCCTAACGCTTGAGTTCCATGTGAAAGTTTGAGTCCTAAATATTTAACTTCCTCCTGACATATCTGAGCTTTAGATTTTGATATTTGGTAACCACACTGGGCGACATACTAAGGAAATCACAGGTTGCTTGGTCACATTGTTCCCTCACCGCAAAGGAGAATGTCATCTACATTTTGGATAATTTTTATAAGCTCTGGTGCCTAAAAGGCAGATAGGTCACTAGACAAAGCCTGCCCAAACAAGTAAGGAGTATCTCTAAATCCTTGAGGCAACACTGTCCAAGTTAATTGGGTAGAGGAATCAGATGGATCCTCAAAAGCAAACAAAAATTGTGAACTTGGGCTCAGTTCAGTTCAGTCACTCAGTCGTGTCTGACTCTTTGCAACCACATGAATCGCAGCATGCCAGGCCTCTTTGGCCATCACAAACTCCCAGAGTTTAATCAAACTCATGTCCATCAAGTCGGTGATGCCATCCAGCCATCTCATCCTCTGTTGTCCCCTTCTCCTCCTGCCCCTAATCCCTCCCAGAATCAGGGTCTTTTCCAATGAATCAACTCTTCGCATCAGGTAGCCAAAGTACTGGAGTTTCAGCTTCAGCATCAGTCCTTCCAATGAACACCCACGACTGATCTCCTTTAGGATAGATTGGTTGGATCTCCTTACAGTCCAAGGGACTCTCAAGAGTCTTCTCCAACACCACAGTTCAAAAGCATCAATTCTTCGGTGCTCAGCTTTCTTTATAGTCCAACTCTCACATCCATACATGACCACTGGAAAAACCATAGCCTTGACTAGACGGACCTTTTTTGACAAAGTAATGTCTCTGCTTTTTAATAGGCTATCTAGATTGGTCATAACTTTCCTTCTAAGGAGTAAGTGTCTTTTAATTTCATGGCTGCAATCACCATCCACAGTGATTTTGGAGTCCAACAAAATGAAGTCTGACACTGTTTCCACTGTCTCCCCATCTATTTCCCATGAGGTGATGGGACTGGATGCCATGATCTTAGTTTTCTGAATATTGAGCTTTCAGCCAACTTTTTCACTCTCCTCTTTCACTTTCATCAAGAGGCTCTTTAGTTCCTCTTTGCTTTCTGCCATAAGGGTGGTGTCATCTGCATATCTGAGGTTATTGATATTTCTCCCAGAAATCTTGATCCCAGCTTGTGCTTCTTCCAGCCCATCATTTCTCATAATGTACTCTGCATATAAGTTAAATAAGCAGGGTGACAATATACAGCCTTGATGTACTCCTTTTCCTATTTGGAACCAGTCTGTTGTTTCATGTCCAGTTCTAACTGTTGCTTCCTGACCTGCATACAGGTTTCTCAAGAGGCAGGTCAGGTGGTCTGGTATTCCCATCTCTTGAATAATTTTCCACAGTTTATTGTGATCCACACAGTCAAAGGCTTTGGCATAGTCAATAAAGCAGAAACAGATGTTTTTCTGGAACTCTCTTTCTTTTTCTTTTTTTCCTTTCTTGCTTTTTCAAAGATCCAGCGGATGTTGGCAATTTGATCACTGGTTCTCTGTCTTTTCTAAAACCATCTTGAACATCTGCAAGTTCACAGTTCATGTATTGCTGAGAGGAATACAGAAGAAGGCATCCTTTAAACCTAGCACAGTAAACAAGGCTGCCATTTCTGGGATCTAGGAAAGTAAAGTATAGGGGTTAGGCACCACAGGATGTAATGGAATTCAGTTCAGTTCAGTTCCGTTCAGTTGCTTGTGTCCGACTCTTTGCGACCTCATGAATCGCAGCATGCCAGGCCTCCCTCTCCATCACCAGCTTCCGGAGTTTACTCAAACTCATGTCCATTGAGTCGGTGATGCCATCCAGCCATCTCATCCTCTGTCGTTTCCTTCTCCTGCCCCCAATCCCTCCCAGCATTAAGGTCTTTTCCAATGAGTCAGCTCTTCGCAGCTTCATTAATGAGACAAAGGTCTTGTACTATGCTCCATCCTCCATTTAGTTTTTGTTCTCCTAGAACAGATGTGTTATAAGGGCTGTTGCATTCAATTAAGAAAAATCCCTGTTCTTTGAGATTTTTAATTAGGGGAATGAATCCCTGTCATGCCTACAGTTTTAGGGGATATTGTTTTTGATGGGGAAATTGATTAGGTTTTTTAAGGGTTATCTGTGTTGGCTGAGCAGAGACTGCTCTTCCTATCTTTCTCCAGTTGCCCAAAGCTCAGGATTAATATCTATTTCTGTTAGAGGTAGACATAAGTTCTCTGTGGGTTCTATTTCATATGGATTGAAGCTTGCATATTAGATATTATTTCTCTTACCAGGTTGGACGTTGGGCTTTCTGGTATTATCAGGAAGGCATGGGAAAAGAGAATGGACTCTCAGTCACAGCTCAATGGTTGTGTAAAGAATTTTGTAATCGACTCCCCAGAAATGCCACATACAGTGAGTGATTTAGTTGAGGGAGGTCCTGGATTAGAAAGGGGGGCTGAAAAACTGGCTCTTATATCAAGAGGAAAGTTAACAGGGCAGTCTCCTATGGTCAGAATTACCTGAAGCTCGTGTGCTCTGATGAGGACAGGAGCCAAAGTGGGAAGTCCTGGACCCCATCAATCTTGATCTTGGTTCTGAGGAACTGATTTCAGAGACCTACGTCTCTGAGGGTAATTCCTCTTCCAGTGATCACCTCACCAAAGGGGGCATGGTTTAGGTGGCAGTAACTTAGCCTGGGGGCATTTTCCTTTGAAGTGTCCCTCCTTGCCACAGAGGAAACAGGCTCCAGGCTTTAGCTTTTGTACTCCTGTCTTTGAAGCTCTACAGTTAACTCCTCATAGAGCCATAATGAGAGTTTCAGCCTTTTTCTTATCTCTCCTCTCTTTCTCCTTACATTCCTCCTGATCTCTATTATAGAACACAGATGTGGCAGTCTTGAGGAGGCTCTCTAGATCTTGTTCAGAATTTTTTGGAACTTCATCTTAATGAATGAGGCTGATTGAGTAATAAATTTATCCTTAAGAATAATTTGGCCCTACATAGATTTTGGGTCCATTGGAATATGTTCCTTCAATGTGTCCCTGAGCCTTTTCCAGAAAAGTTGAAGGACTTTCCTTTTCTTCCTGATTTACTTTGGGAAACTGAGTAGCTTAAAGGCTTAGTTCATGCCTTCTTCAGAATTTCCATTGCTGTTGTTCAGTGGCTCAGTCATGTCCAACTCTTTGCAAACCCATGGACTGCGGAGCACCAGGCCTCCTTATGCTTCACTATCTCCAGGAATTTGCTCAAACTCATGTCCACCAAGTCAGTGATGCCATCCAACCATCTTGTTCTCTGTCATCCCCTTCTCCTCCTGCCTTCCATCTTTCCCAGCATCAGGGCCTTTTCCAATGAGTCAATTCTTCACTTCAGGAGGCCGAAGTATTGGAGTTTCAGCTTTAGCATCAGTCCTTCTGATGAATATTCAGGACTGATTTCCTTTAGGATTGACTGGTTTGATATTGCAGTCCAAGGGACTCTCAAGAGTCTTCTCCAACCCCACAGTTTAAAAGCATCAATTATTTGACACTCAGCCTTCTTTATGGTCCAACTCTCACATCCATACATGACTACTGAAAAAACCATAGCTTTGACTATACAGACCATTGTCAGCAAAATAGTGTCTCTACTTTTTGACATGCTGTTTAGGTTTGTCCTAGCTTTTCTTCCAAGGAGCAAGTGCAAACACAATGTTTAACTTGACATCTTTATGTTTTCTTTTGATCCTTGTATTCTCAGTTTTCTTAGGCATTAAGTCACCATCCTGCAACCATTTCTCATGACCCTGGGCCATTTTACAATGGACCAGATATACAGGCTAAAAATTAATGATCACCAGTTGCATTTCCCTCAGGCATATGGAGCAGAAGTTAATTACTACCCTTTCCTGGGTCTGAGTGCTGATAATTTATCATACCAAGGACACATTCCTCTGAAAGCCAGGAAATCAGGACAAAGGGTATAATTTCAGGTTAATGGAGTGGGATATTTATTGAAATAGGACAAAGTCTCAGAGTTCCTACACTAACTGCCTAACAATTTCTAACCCACTACCCCATAATTGCACTCATTTCATATGCTACCAAGGTAATGGTCAAAATCCTTAAAGCTAGGCTTCAACAGCATGTGAACAGAGAACTTCCAGATGTACAAGCTGGATTTAGAAAAGGTTGAGGAACAGGAGACCAAGTTGCCAACATCTGGTGGATCATAGAAAAAGCTAGAGAGTTCCAGAAAACATCTACTTCTGCTTCATTAACTATGCTAAAGACTTTGACTGTGTGGATCACAGAAAACTGGAAAATTCTTCAAGAGATGGGAATACCAGACCACCTTACTTGCCTCCTGAGAAATCTGCATGAAAGTCAAGAAGCAACGGTTAGAACTGGACTTGGAAGAATGGACTGGTTCCAAATTGAGAAAGGAGTATGTCAAGGCTATATATTGTCACTCTGCTTATTTAACTTATATGCAGAGTACATCATGCAAAATATCCAGCTGGATGAAGCACAAGCTGGAATCAAGATTGCCGGGAGAAATATCAGTAACCTCAGATATGCAGATGACACTACCCTTATGGCAGAAAGTGAAGAGGAGCTAAAGAACCTCTTGATGAAAGTGAAAGAGGAGAGTGAAAAAGCTGGCTTAAAACTCAACATTCAAAAAACGAAGATCATGGCATCTGGTCCCATCACTTCATAGCAAATAGATGGGGGGAGATGGAAACAGTGACAGGCTTTATTTTCTTGGGCTCCAAAATCACTGCAGATGGTGACTGCAGCCATGAAATTAGACATTTGCTCCTTGGAAGGAAACCTGTGACAAACCTAGACAGAGTATTAAACAGCAAAGACATTACTTTGCTGACAAAGGTTCACATAGTCAAAGCTATTGCTTTTCTAGTAGTCATGTGTGAATGTGAGAGCTGGACCATAAGGAAGGCTGAGCACTGAAGAATTGATGCTTTCTAACTGTGGTGTTGGTGGAGAGTCTTGAGAGTTCCTTGGATTACAGAGAGATCAAACCAATCATCCTAGTGGAAATCAACCCTGAGTATTCATTGGAAGGATTGATGTTAAAGCTGAAGCTCCAATGCTCTGGCCACCTGATGTGAAGAGCTAACTCACTGGAGAAGACCCTGATGCTGGGAAAGATTGAAGGCAGGGAAAGAAGGGGATGACAGAGGACAAGATAGTTGGATGGCATCACTGACTCAATGGATATGAGTTTGAGCAAACTGGGAGATGGTGAAGGATAGGGAGGCCTGGTGTGCAGAGTCCATGGGTTTGCAGAGTCAGATATGACTGAGTGACTAAACAACAACAAATTCCTTCATGATGACATCAGATCCTCCTGACTAGCAGAAAACTTTTATAAAATGGGTGCTTAATTATATTGAACTCTCCCTTCACCAAAACCTTATGTAGGCTGCTGGGGCTGGCAGGCGCCCCGGACCTGGGTTTCGGTTTCCCCTGAAATAGTGGGATTCCCCGCCCCCATCGGGCCACCTGGAGACAGCCAATCAACAGGCGCCCAAAAGGGAACAAAGGGAACATGAGGGAAAATGGAAAAGCCCGCGAACGCCTAAGTTTGAACAAAAGCCCGTGAAAATTTGTACCAATATAATTGCTTTGCAAACATGTAACCAATCCTCTTAAGCCAGCTACCAATCACTTATGCATACACTATAAATTTGGGTAACAGCTTGGGCTCCAGGCTTTTCTGACCCTGCACCACTGCATTGGTTGTGGCAGAAGCCCTGGCTCGAGTCAGTAATAAACTTCCCTTTTTTTTTGCGAGTTGCATTGTCTGGGAAGCCTTCTCTCTTCTGGCTCGGAGATTCAGACATTGGGCATAACATTTGGGGGCTCGTCCGGGATCCCTTGACAGGGAGAAGAGAACACTTACAGGACAGATGGGAAGGATAAATAACCCTGGTGCTCAGGCAGGACAGGAAAGTCCAGTGTAAATCCGAGGCCCTGCTGGGAAGCGGGACGGTATCTGGCGCAGAAAAAAGCTTTCTATAAAGGGGGGCCAGTGGCATAAGGCTGAGGCCAGCGGACGCGCTGGAAGGCAGCCGACTCCACGGGAAAGCTTTCTATAAAGGGGGGAATGGATTAAACGTTCCAGCCGGCGTAAGGCCGAGGCCAGCGGACGCACTGGGAGGCAGCCGATTCTGTGGGAAGGAAAGTTCCTCTCCCGACCCAAAGTCTGGTGAACAGTGGACGCCATTCGGTAAGGTGAACCTGCTACCGGGAGGCAAGAGAATTCAGGGGGCCCGAAAACCCAGCGCTATGTTATCGGCCGACGTTTGCCTCTCCTTGTGCTTGTCTTCGGCTCTCCGTGTTTGTGTGTGCCGGCATTGTCTCTGGTCCTCCTCCTCCTTCTTTCAACCTGGCTTCCTTTCCTCCTTTTGAAATCTTTGAAGACATCTGAAGTTTTGTGTCTCTATAGAAGGTTTTCTGAGAGACTGTATTCTTGTATTTAAGGGAGTGTCTGATGAGGACTGCCAGGTTTATATGTGTGTTTTAACTCTGTTCTGTGTTGTGATTTGTGACAGCTATTTTACTTTGTCTGGCCACCATTTAGACCTGCCGCCGTTTTGTTAAAACTTGATTTTCTTTCCCTGTGCCTTGAGACCAGGGCTCTCAAGAACACTCATCTAGACCATCTTTAACTCCTGAGACTGAGAAGAAAAGGAAAAAGAGTAGCCTTTAAAAATGTTATTTATTTAAGTTTTATACTGTAATATCTAATTCATGACCAAACTTAGAAAATGAAGATAGATCTTGCACTGTGTCTGTCTAAATATGTTTTGGTATGTCTTTATCTCTGGAGAATATTTTTAGGTTAATTTTTAAATGAGCTCTATTTAATTGGCTTAAGAAGGGGTAAGTGCTTACAAATCAAATAATTCTAAATTAAACAATAAATTCCAGGTTTAGGTGAACTGGGAAATATTTAGTATTAAATACCTGATATTAATGTTTGTTGACCTATCTAATATAGACATGTCTTAGAGTAATTAACATCAAGTGAAATGTTTTCATTGTGCCTAGGTTTAATCTAAGTTAAATATTGTGCCTGTTACAGGTTTGTCGACAAGGAAATTACCTTGAGTAAAAAAAAAACAACTTCTAAAAAATGTAAATGAGGTGTGAGTTTGTATATAAACTCTATTAAAAATAATTATTCTTTAAGAATATCTGTTTAGAATAGTCTCTCCAGATTGGTGTAACTTGAATTTCTAAGGTTGTGATAAACTAAGTATTGGAAGTCTATTAAATAATTAGGTCATTTCCAAGTGAAATAAGATTTTGAAACATTTACTACTAAACACTGATTTCCTTTTACAGAAAAACTAAAGAAATTTGAGACTATAAATGAATAATGTTTGATGCCATCCTAAAATGTTTTAAGAAAACAAGGGTTTTAAAAATTATCACTGGTATTTATGCTCACCAATCTATAAAATGCTAATATAAAAGTTAGCTCTTGGTTGCTAAAAAAAAAAAAAAAAAAAAAGGAAGAAGTGTGTTTTCAGTAAAAAAAAGTATGAAAAAATACTAAAAAGAGTTATGCATGATCAGGATTTTCTAAAATTAGATTACAATTAGTTAAATAAATGGATTTTGTTAAAAATGACACGGTCATAAGAAAACTGGTTAGAGCCAATTAGGTCCAAGATGGCGGAGCTAATTTTCACTAGACCTTGAGCCTTGGTATTTGTGCCCATTGTGACATATCACCAAGCTAAATGACACACCCATCAACATTGACTGAATCTGACCAAATGTTCTAAAGCTTTTAATTGATCTTTTCGATAAAACTTCCTGAATCGAATTCTTTTAAAGTTCCTTTGACATGTAGCTAACTTTGGTGTGTTTCAGAGGGCCCCTGAAACATCCCAAAGAGAGATACTAAACTGTTTATTTGGTTGATTAAATTACATGAAAAAGATTATCAAATGAGTAATAAATCCGCTCATGTTATCATGTATGAAAAATTACTAATACAGATATCCTAGAAGTTATATGGAGTTCTTAACATTTTGATATGTTTTCGTATTCTGATGAAAAACCTGATGACTTCACAAAAGTTAACAAAGGACTGAATGAACCAGCGAATATGCTTATAACTTTTATGGTTTCTATCTGAGAAATTACAGGTTTAAATCGTGTGTTTTCCAGTAGAGAAAACCTTCCTCTTAAACTAATTATAAAAATAATTTGGTAAAATTACACATTATAAACAAAACAATTACATTTTCTCTCTATCTGACTCCTCCAGAAATTTGAAACTCTTAAGTTTCCAGTAAGTTTATCAAATGAGCTAAAAAGGTTATCTCACTAACAGGTACAAAAATCTCAAGGAATTTTTGAGACCTTAAAAAAAAAAAGAGTTCACCTAGATTTGTTAGGCAAAATCTGTGGTAAGCATTTGGTGTGAGTTTCCCAGCCCTGTTTTATATTAAAAGTTCAGTCTGAGATCCTCTAAGTGTTTCAGCAAAATAAAAAGTCTATGATCAGTTCTGTTATGTGATATTAATGTGAAAGTTTGTTTCTGAAGCTTATCTCAGTAATCTATCTTTGGATGAAGATCAGATGCCTCATGACCTGCAACCAGGACTGGAAAAAGAAATAATTTAAGAGACTGTCTCCAACCTGGATGGAAAGACTTTTTATCAGGTCCTCTTAACTAGCTCATGTACAATGAAACTGAATGAAAATTAACTCTCAGATTAATTCCCACTTCCAAAGGCCCTGACACTGGATTGGTCTATAGAGAAGACAGCTGACCTGATCTCACCTTAAAATGATGCTCAAACAAGAGAAACTACAGTACACCAGGATGAGAAGACAACGACATCAGAGGTAGACAGCTTGTCCAAGATACTGGACCTGATTCGTATGATCATTTATAGTGTTCTCTTGACTTCTTAGACCTTTGTATATAAATCAAATGCTTTTCTATCATAGGCTTGATTCTATGCCAGTTTTAGTAATCAATCCAATTGTTGGGTTTGTGGCCAATTACCTGTATCTAGTTCTGGGTTACCTTGGTAAATTTCTCTACTACAAGACTCTAACTGGTTGGCCCTGAGGAAATTTACTTAAAAGAAATTATAGTCATATTCAGGTCACCATGATACTACCGGACGGGATCCCTTCACTGGGCCAACTAATAATGCCTACTCTGACTCTGGCTATAAATTTGAGCCTTTTTCTATTCCTCAAGCTCAATCAGATCAACAAGAAAAGTTTTAGCAAAAGAAAAAGAAATCTCCCACAATTATGAGATAGATTTATATAGATAACACCAGGCTATGGTAATTTAGGTTTAAAGTCTCCTCTGTGTTAAAAACAATTAAATCATACTAAAGATAATCAGTCTAGTAACACTAGAAAACCGGGCTGTGTGCCTTATAGATGGTGGTGCCAATGTATAATTTCCCTGAAAGATAAAGATTCATACAGAGTAGACTAAGTCAGACGACCTGAGATATACTGGGCTACATCTAATGGAAACTCTTAGGTCTTACTTGTGACTTTACTAATACTGCTGGCTATGTTCTTTGTATTTCACCTGTTTTACAAAATTGCTATTTCTTACACTGCCAAATGTGTGACTGAGGCCTCTGATAATATATAGTTCCCTATGAGATCGATGACGATGACAGTGTAACTCTAGATATGGGAAAAAGAAACAAGAGGGAATGTTTTCCTGGATCAAGAGGCTAGTAAGACAGGTGGTCCAGAGAATTTTGGATACTGTTTTATGGCCTAGTCCAGTAACAGCACATTGAGAGGCCGGTCGACAAAATCTTTGCCAAACCTGAGAATGGACATTCTCAGCACCATGGGATAAAATGGTCATGAAATGCCCCCCTCAAAGTCGTGGTCAAGTTTGTGAGGAAAAGGGGGCTCTGCCAACTGAAGATTGACAATTGCCATCTACATCTACAGCGATTATATCATGGCCACTGCAACTGCTGACTTTCAACAGCCCTGAAAGGAGTTCAGGGTGAAGATCAAGAATGAGGCATTCCGTGCTCTGCGAAAAACTGGCAAAACAGGCCCTCAGATAGTTAGATCTTTTAAAGAGATTTTATGAGTCCCAATTCTTGCATCTTCTCATACCTAGAGAAACACTGACATCATTAATGTGCCATCTGCTTTGGCTATTAAAAAATTTTACAATTAAAAGTCAAAATAGAGTACTCAGCTATGGTTCAGACATCCTTAGAAATAACCAGGTGTTACTATAGGTGTAATTTCAGATTAGACATTGTATTGCTAAACACTTGAGTTTTCTGAGTCATGTCAGGCTTAGATGCCACCATTCTCAAAACAATGTCTGCTGGAAGCGAGTAACTTCTACCTTACTTTTTATAAAACTAGGCAACTGGCCACCTGGCTACAAGTCTCCCTGAAGTGCCAGGTCCAGACTGGGTTTCAGGCCTATTCTTCTAAAAGAAAGAGATTTACTTTGTCTATTAAAACTCCAGTTATCCCTTCTCCAGCTACTACTAACTGGGTATGTTACAACAAAATGGCAGACCAAGGGGTTGAGATTTTAATCATACAAGGCTCAGATGTAAGACTTGGAACTCAGGAATACTTCCAATTCAGTGTCTCTTCTCCAAGCTGAGGCGGTCCTATGCCCCATTTTGACAAAAAGTTATCACAGTCATAGTTGCCCTGTTCCCTAAATTAAAACTGAACAGGACTCTGTGGGGTGGTGACTCTGGAATATAGATCTGCTGTACTGTAAAATATAGGCTTTATTCAGCCTCCTTGACCTTCCCTGAGTTCCAAAGGGTAGATTCAAACAATTGCCAATCAGAGAAGGAAAAAAAATACAAAAACAGAGGGGAAACAATCAAATGGTGGCACAGCCTTGAGATGGGTCCTGGTTCTTACTCAAAGAAATATGCCTAACAATGTCTTTTGATTTCTTCTACAGAACTGGAGCCCCCACCCAGGTAGAGGATGGTAACTTCAGACTAAACATAAGATTCCTGGAACACAGCTCTGTTGCTTGACCACCAGCCAATCATCCCAGTGGTGCCTCCTTTTTCTGGGGGCCAGTGATGACCATCCTGTTAGGTCTCCTCTTTGGCCCCTGTCTATTTTACCTCTGAGAGGCGCCGAAAGTTTCAAACTAAGTTGCTGTTATTACAAGAGTAAAAGCTGGTTTCAGATATAAAACACCCCAACTTAGGTCAGGTATAGAGAAACTTCTGCTCTGCTAGGCAGGCCTACGCCCAGGCACAGCAGGAAGAAGTTACAGAAGAAAGAGACCTCTGCCCCAATTCCCAAAAAGCATCTTGAGTATGAAGTCTCTCAAGGGGGAGTTGTTAGGAAAAACACACTGCCTGTCTGTCCACCTAATGTTACTCAGATCTCAATATTCGACTGTCCCCACAGATGATATAGAAGACCCATGATTGGGCCTTCCATAGAAACAAAGACAGGGGGGAATGTGGGGCTGCCGGGGCTGGCAGGCGGCCCGGACCTGGGTTTCGGTTTCCCCCAAAATGGTGGGATTCCCCGCCCCCATCGGGCCGCCTGGAGCCAGCCAATCAACAGGCGCCCAAAAGGGAACAAAGGGAACATGAGGGAAAACGGAAAAGCCCACGAACGCCTAAGTTTGAACAAAAGCCTGCAAAAGTTCGTACCAGTAAAATTGCTTTGCAAACATGTAACCAATCCTCTTAAGCCAGCTACCAATCACTTATGCATACCCTATAAATTTGGGTAACAGCTTGGGCTCGGGGCTTTTCTGACCCTGCACCACTGCATTGGTTGTGGCAGAAGCCCTGGCTCGAGTCAGTAATAAACTTCCCTTTTTTTGCGAGTTGCATTGTCTTGGAAGCCTTCTCTCTTCCTGCTCGGGGATTCCGACATCGGGCATAACACCTTATGTACTCACCTTCCCCCACTGCCTCTTTGTAACAGTCTCTCAGAGCTATCTGAAGTGTTACCTCCTGGCGTGCAGTCCTCGTTTTGCTCCAAATAAAACTTAACTTGCAACTCTCGACTTATGCATCTTTTTTAGTCAAAAAAGCCACCCACCCAGCCTCTTCATTGAGGTATACTGAAACAAAGATGGATGATATCTAGTCAACTCACTGGAAAAGACCCTGATGCTGGGAAAGATTGAGGGAAGGGATCGACAGAGGATGAGATGTTAGGATGGCATCATCAACTCAAAGGACATGAGTCTGAGCAAACTCTGGGAGATCGTGAAGGACAGGGAATCCTTGCATGCTGCAGTCCATGGGGTCACAAAGAGCGTGAGTGACCAAACAACAACAGAGAGGGAGAGGCAGTGAGGAAGTAAAGTAAAAAGGGTCTTAAGTCTTGAAAACCATCTTTGGGAAGGGTCAGTCAGCATTTGGAAGTTCCATTCAGATGTGGGCATGGTCAGATTATCTCCCTATGAGCTGAACTAAAGTACTTCACTTGATAGTCAGGCAGAGGGGCAGGATCCTCTGAGTCAGGCTATTATGTGTGATTATAATAATAAAAGCCGAAAAAACAAGTCAAAGAAAGTTTCCAGCACGGAGTCAGAATTGGCTTATACTCTGCAGTAGAGTCAAAATTGGCCTCTTCTCTGCAACAGCTGGCCATTCCAGGATATATCTGCATGATAATGGCCTTTTTACTGTACTTCCTCAACTTCTGTCCCTCCCTGTTGTATAAAAGAATCTGGCATCCAGACCTAAAGGGAGATGATTATTTTGCGATATTAGCCTGCCATCTACTCGGTGAGCTGGCTTTCTGAATAAAGTTGTATTCCTCGCCTCAGCAGCTCATCTCTTAGTTAATTGGCCTGTCATGGGGGGAGCAGAATGTGCTTGGACTCAGCAACCGGATTTCTGAAACTAGATCATAAAACACCTTGCATCTTCCAAATGGACATCTTGGAATGATTGCTCTGAGGTAAGTCAGCTACCACAAAAGTCTGTCCTACATATAACCACTGGGCTGTGTGATCACCCAAGCCAGTCATGTGGCGATGCTATGTGAGGAGAGGTATTTCCATACCTCTATTGTTTCCAACCCAGCCCAGTCACCAGACAGGCATGAAGAAGCCATCCTGGCCATTCAACTCTATCAGGCTCAACATGGAGAAAAACTGAGGAACCACCTGACAGTCAAAACTGGAGGCCCAGAAATATGACCCCACCGCAATTCTCCCTGGGCATTTTAGCCACCTAAAGTCCCAGTCATTATGCAGCAGAAGTGAGATAGTCCCACTTGCTTTGGTCAAATTCCTGATCTAAAAAATCATGAGCATAAAGATTAAAAAAGAGAAGATTGTTAATTTACACCTCTAAGTTTTGGAGTGGTTTACTTGTGTCTTAGTCCATTCAGACTGTTCTCACAAAATGCCAAAGGATGGGTGGATGGGTGGATTATGAAGATTAGAAAGTTCTTTCTCACAATTTTGAAAGCTTGGAAAGTCCAAGATCATGGCACTAACACCTTTGGTGTCTGATAAGAGCCAGCTGCCTGGCGTTTTCCCCTGTAACCTTACATAGTAGAAAGGGGCAAGAGACCTTTATTAGGCTTCTTTTATAAAAGAACTAATCTTGAGGCAGGAGACAGTTGAGCCATCCAAGGGTAAGCCATTGGAGTTCATTTCCTGTGGACAGAAGCTTCAAAATATGGATAGCAGGACAATCAAGGGAGGAGGCTGGGCCCTGCCCAGATAAAAGAGAAGAGACCACATATTTCTCATTCTTGTAGTTAAGGATGACAAGAAAACTCCTTCTTGACTAGAAAGCTCATTGAAGGTCAAAAGAGGAGTAATGTCAAAGTTCTTTGCTGGAATTCATGTTAGCTGAGAGATGCACATGCACATGGAGGGATCCTGAGATATATCAAGTACAGACTCAGACTCAGACCAATCAAAATGACTGGCTAAAGAAAACCCAGAGGAAATGCCCCAATATAAGTGAGTTATACTATCACGAGGGCACAAATTTCTCCGTCTGATTCCACTTGTGTGTCTATCCACAAATACTGTACTCTTTTTCCTCCTAATAAACCCTTGTTTAATAATTTTCTGTCTTTGTGGGAATTCTTTTCTGCAAAACTGAGCGCCAGGGACTTGTCACTGACCACTGATCTAATGGCTAGGATTCAACTCTCTCACTGCCACGACCTGACCTCAATCTCTGGTTGGGAACCAAAAGCCTGCTTAAAGCCTCTGCAGGCCTAGGCCACCCGAGATCAATCCCACTCATGAGGGCACTAAATGCTTATGATTTAAGCTCTCCCCTAAATCTCCCACTACCTAATATCATCACCTTGGGAGTAGGACTGCACATGTGAATTTTCAGTTCAGTTCAGTTCAGTTCAGTCGCTCAGTTATGTCCGACTCTTTGCGACCCCATGAATCGCAGCACGCCAGGCCTCCCTGTCCATCACCAACTCCAGGAGTTTACTCAAACTCATGTCCATCAAGTTGGTGATGCCTTCCAGCCATCTCATCCTCTGTCGTCCCCTCCTCCCCCTGCCCCCAATCCCTCCCATCATCAGAGTCTTTTCCAATGAGTCAACTCTTCGCATCAGGTGGCCAAAGTACTGGAGTTTCAGCTTCAGCATCAGTCCTTCCAATGAACACCCAGGACTGATCTCCTTTAGGATGGACTTGTTGGATCTCCTTGCAGTTCAGGGGACTTTCAAGAGTCTTCTCTACACCACAGTTCAAAAGCATCAATTTTTTGTCACTCAGTTTTCCTCACAGTCCAACTCTCACATCCATACATGACCAGTAGAAAAGCCATAGCTTTGACTAGATGGACCTTTGTTGGCAAAGTAATATCTCTGTTTTTTAATATGCTCTCTAGGTGGGTCATAACTTTCCTTCCAAGGAGTAAGCATCTTTTAATTTCATGGCTGCAGTCACCATCTGCAGTGATTTTGGAGCCCCCCAAAATAAAGTCTGACACTGTTTCCACTGTCTCCCCATCTATTTCCCATGAAGTGATGGGACCAGATGCCATGCTGTTAGTTTTCTGAATGTTGAGCTTTAAGTCAACTTTTTCACTCTCCTCTTTCACTTTCATCAAGAGGCTTTTTAGTTCCTCTTCACTTTCTGCCATAAGGGTGGTGTCATCAATACCCAGCTGTGGATGTGACTGGTGATAGAAGCAAGGTCTGATGCTGTAAAGAGCATTATTGCATAGGAATCTGGAATGTTAGGTCCATGAATCAAGGCAAATTAGAAGTGGTCAAACAGGAGATGGCAAGAGTGAATGTCGACATTCTAGGAATCAGTGAACTCAAATGGACTGGAATGGGTGAATTTAACTCAGATGACCATTATATCTACTATTGTGGGCAGGAATCCCTTAGAAGAAATGGAGTAGCCATCATGGTCAACAAAAGAGTCCAAAATGCAGTACTTGGATGCAATCTCAAAAATGACAGAATGATCTCTGTTTATTTCCAAGGCAAACCATTCAATATCACGGTAATCCAAGACTATACCCCATCCAGTAACGCTGAAGAAGTTGAAGTTGAATGGCTCTATAAAGAACTACAAGACTTTTTAGAACTAAAACCCCAAAAAGATGTCCTTTTCATTATAGGGGACTGGAATGCAAAAGTAGGAAGTCAAGAAACACCTGGAGTAACAGGCAAATTTGGCCTTGGCGTACGGAATGAAGCAGGACAAAGGCTAATAGAGTTTTGCCAAGAGAACGCACTGCTCATAGCAAACACCCTCTTCCAACAACACAAGAGAAGACTCTACACAGGGACATCACCAGACGGTCAACACCGAAATCAGATTGATTATATTGTTTGCAGCCAAAGATGGAGAAGCTCTATACAGTCAGCAAAAACAAGACCGGGAGCTGACTGTGTCTCAGATCATGAACTCCTTATTGCCAAATTCAGACTTAAACTGAAGAAAGTAGGGAAAACCACTAGACCATTCATGTATGACCTAAATCAAATCCCTTATGTGAATTTTAGGGGGCCATAAGCATTCACTGTACAGCAGCTATACAGCAAAAGATGACTGGATCAGGGAGAATGTTCTCTTACCTCCACTCATGCTGTCTGATGCTAACCAGGCTAAGAGCTGGTCCCCTGTGCTCTCATTGCTCTTCAGAGGTTTTAAGGGAAACAGCTGTCCTCTGACCTCTGGCATGAGTCCCTGGGCTGGGGGCCGAGAGAAATTGGTTACAGAAGATATGAGCGGCACACATCCGGTTTTATTCAAAATTGTTCAACTAGAAAATTACCTCCCTCCCCAAAGCAAGGAGAACCAGAAACACAAATTCTAGAGAGTAAAACACAAGTCACAAAGAAATGGGAATTAGAATGTCACCAGACTATTCAACAGCATTGGGGTAAGCTTTAAGGTAACAGAGGAATGCCCATAAAATTCTGAGTGAAAATATTTCTCAACTTAGAATTTCCTTCACTTGGGTGGGGACCTTAGTTCCTGCAGAAGAACTCAAAGATATTGTTCTGTATATCCCTTGAGGAGGAACCAGGATCCTTCTTTAACCCCTGCACTATAGTTTCCTGATAGTTCCTCCTTTGTTTATGCATTCCCTTACTTCCCCAGTTAGCAACCGTTTGAATCTCTTCCTTGCAACCAAGGGAGGTCTAAGAGGCTTAAGACTCAAGTGGGTCTTAGGAAGCACCACAATGAACAAAGCTAGTGGGAGTGAAGGCATTCCAGCTGAGCTATTTCTGTTAAAGTGCTGCACTCAATATGCCAGCACATTTGTAAAATTCAGCAGTGGCCACAGGACTGGAAAAGGTCAGTTTTCATTCCAATCCCAAAGAAAGGCAATACCAATGAATGTTTAAAATACCACACAATTGCACTCATCTCATATGCTAGTAAAGTAACACTTAAAATTCTCCAAGTGAGGCTTCAACAGTACCTGAACTGAGAACATACAGAAGTTCAAGCTGGATTTAAAAAAGGCAAAGGAACCAGAGATCAAATTGCCAACATCCATTAGATCATAGGAAAAGCAAGAGAATTCCAGAAAGACAGCTACTTCTGCTTCATTGACTATGCTAAAACCTTGACTGTATGTATAACAACAAACCGTGGAAAATTCTTCGAGAGATGGGAATACCAGATCACCTTACCTGCCTCCTGAGAAATCTGTATGCAGGTCAAAAAGCAACAGTTAGAACCGGACTTGGAAAAATGGACTGGTTCCAAATAAGGAAAGGAGTGCGTCAAGGCTGTATATTGTCACCCTGCTTATTTATCTATGCAGAGTACATCATATAAAATGCTGGACTGGAAGAAACACAAGCTGGAGCCAAGATTGCTGGGAGAAATATCAATAACCTCAGATATGCAGATGATACCACCCTTATGGCAGAAAGCAAAGAGGAACTAAAGAGCCTCTTCATGAAATTGAGAGAGGAGAGTGAAAATGCTGACTTAAAACTCAACATTCAAAAACAACAAAGATCATGGCATCCTGTCCCATCATTTCATGGCAAATAGATGGGGAAAAAATGGAAACAGTGACAGGCTTTATTTTCTTGGGCTCCAAAATCACTGCAGATGGTGACTGCAGCCATGAAATTAAAAGACGCTTGCTCTTTGGAAGAAAAGCTCTGACAAACCTAGACAGCATATTAAAAAGCAGAGACATTACTTTGCCAATCAAGGTCTGTCTAGTCAATGCTATGGTTTTTCCAGTAGTCATGTATGGATGTGAGAGTTGGACTATAAAGAAAGCTGAGTGCCAAAGAATGGATGCTTTAGAACTGTGGTGTTGGAGAAGACTCTTGAGAGTCTCTTGGACTGCAAGGAGAGCAAGCCAGTCAATCCTAAAGGAAGTCAATCCTGAGCATTCATTTGAAGGACTGATGCTGAAGCTGAAGCTTCAATACTTTGGCCACCTGATGAGAAGAACTGACTCATTGGAAAAGACTCTGATGCTGGGAAAGATTGAAGGCAGGAAGAGAAGGGGATGACAGAGGATGAGATGGTTGGATGGTATCACCAACTTGGTAGACGTGAGCTTGAGCAAGCTTCAGGAGTTGGTGATATACAGGGAAGCCTGGTGTGCTGCAGTCCATGGGGTTGCAAAGAGTCAGACACGACTGAGCGACTGAATTGAAATGAACTGAACTTAAGCGGCTCAAGTCTTTATCCTGCAAATAAGAGACAGGGCAGGGAAAGGCTTTTGGACCCTGGAGGGCCCTGGAAGGTCCTGCTCAGTTTCACTATCGGTCAAATACAAAAGCAGAATAAAAAGTTTCAAGATAGAAAAATCAGGAAAAAATTGTGATGCAAATTTTTTCAAGAAAGTACTGAAAGATACTCTATAAAAACAAAGAAAAAGATAGGGTGCAAGAAATAAGAGATTCAAAGGAGAAGAAGTAAAGGAAAGTCTTAAGATGTTAGCTGTGCGGCTTCTAAGAGAAACTGTCTAGATCTAAGTCCAGCTCAGTTCAGTTCAGTTCAGTCACTCATTCTTGTCCAACTCTTTGAGACCCCTTGGACTGCAGTACACCAGGCCTCTCTGCCAATTGCCAACTCCTGGAGTTTACTCAAACTCATGTCCATTGAGTCGGTGATGCCATCCAACCATCTCATTCTCTGATGTCCTTGTCTCCTCCTCCAGCTCAGATTAAAAAAAAAAACAAACCATGTCTGTGTTGGGGAAGGAGGTGGTTTAACCACATTAAAAAAAAATGTAGTGAAGGTATTTTACAGAACTATTGGAAACTGTAGGAAAAATTAGTCAGTCACTCAAAGAAAATTAGCAAATTCACTCCAGATAAAAGAAAAAAAATTATATAAGAAAAAAGCGTAGTCTTAATATACCCTCTGACTCACCAGAGAATAATATTTACATTGTCACAGTCATAAGAGGAAAAAAAGTAAAAATGGGGTCAAAAATCATAAAGAGTGGAGGTGGGGAAAGAAAGCAAAAATTGGAAATCAGGTAAATCTTTGTCTATTATAACATACAAAGTTGTGGATATTGTTTAAAATAAATGACTCGGGATTTCCCTGATGGCTCAGTGTTAGAGAATCCATTTGCCAATGCAGGAGACACAGGCTTGATCCCTGTTCCAGGAAGAAGCCACATGCTTTGGAGCAACTAAGCCTGTGCAGAACTATCGAGCCTGTGTTCTAGTTTCTGGAGCCGCAACTACTGAGCCTTCACACTCTAGAGTCAGTGCTCTGCAACAAGAGAAACCATCACAATGTGAAGCCCATGTACTGAAACTAAAGATTAGCCTGCCCACCCCCCACCCCCCCCCACACACACACCTCATTGCGACTAGAGAAAAGCCCTCACAGCAACGAAGACCCAGTATGGCCAAAAAAATAAAAATAAATAAATAACATTTAAAAAAAAAATACATGACTCAAGAGGCTATATGTATTTTATTTAGAAATAGGGACATAAATACCAGAAGAAACAGTTAAGTTGAAAGTAGTTTGTTCTATAGAGGGCAATGAGGGGAGAAAGGCAGAGGAGAAAAAAGAAATGCTTAGTCCTGTAAACTTTCTAGTACTATATGAATTTTAAAATCACTCATGTGATACTTTTATAAATGTAAAAAGTCTTTAGCCTGGGCCCTTGTATATAGATATTAAAAAGAAAATTGGAGTTTCTTAGGAATGAAATATATAAATACTTAATTTTTTCTCTCTTTCTAAAAGTAGTCAGGGGACTTCCTTGGTGGTCCAGTGTCTAAGATTCTAAGCTCCCAATATGGTAGGCCCAGGTTCAATCCCTGGTCAGGGAACTAGATTTTGCATGCTGCAACTGAGAGTTCACATGCCACAGCTAAAAGATCATGCAGGTTACAAGTAAAAAAATAAAGTCGCACATGTCGCTGAGGCAGAAGGCAGATGGCCTGCCCCCCAGGGTAAAGTGATAGGAGATTCATTCCCTGTGCACCAAAACTCCAAGAGGAGAACATCAGGACAATTAAGAGAGGAGACTGGGGGTGGGGGGTAGGGGGGGGGCAGAGAATGGAATCATGTATATGGATGGCTGATTCCCTTCACTCTTCACCTGAAACTATCACAACGTTGTTAATCAGCTACACCGCAATAAATGTTTTTGGTGTTAAAAACAAAAAGAGAGAGAGGTGGCTGGGCTTTGCTCAGACCACATGTTTGTCATTCTTGGTCAGGAGACCTCCCGGACTACACTAGTGCAGAAAGGATCCATGGAGGTCAAAGGGGAGTGATGCCAAGATATGCTCATCACCCATAGGCCTTTGCGGTAGAATCCATCTTAGCTAAAGGATGTGTGCACACACATGGAAGTTTCCTGAGATATACCAAATATGGACTGTGAACTTGGCAAGTCAAAATGATTGGCTAAAGAAGAAATGTCACATGTAAGTGATTTAAACTGCCATGGGCCTCCCTCGTGGCTCAGATGGTAGAATCTGCTTGCAATGTGGGAGACCTGGGTTCAATCCCTGGGTTGGGAAGATCCCCTGGAGAAGGGATCGTCTACCCACTCCAGTATTCTGGCTTGGAGAACTCCATGGACAGAGAAGCCTGGTGGGCTATAGTCCATGGGTTCGCAAAGAGTTGGACATGACTGAGGGACTTTCACTTTTCAAACTGTCACGGAGGCTTGACTCAGGGACACTCTCTCTGAGGCTGCCTGTGTGTCTATCCACACGTACTGTACCCTTTTCCCTCCTAGTAAACACTTTACTTGTTTCACTACTCTCCATCTTTGTGGGAATCCTTTCCTGCAAACCTGAAGGGCCTGGGCCCGTGTCATCCATCACTGGTCTGGTGGTTAGAATTTGGTGCTCTCATCATCGTGACCTGGCCTCAATCACTGGCTGGGGAACCGAAGCCCCACTTCAAGTCTCTGGAGGCTGAGGACACCCAAGATCACTGTAACTAAAAAAAGATCCCACACATTGCAACAGTGACGAAGATCCCAAGTGCCACAACTGAGACCAGTTTAATAAACGAATAATACATAAATAAGTAAATCAATAGATAAAAGTAACATGTTTGTTGCTTATCAAAATGAAAACTACAAAACTGCCCACTGAAGAAAATAATCATCACCATACAGTGTATTTTTAGATAATATTTCCTAGTTTTTATTTGATTTTTTAAAAATGATCTGGCTGTGCTGGATCTTCACCACTAGGCTCAGGCTTTCACTAGTTGTGATGAGTGGGAGCTATTCTGTAGTTGTGGTCTCACTGTGGCGGTTTCTTGTGGGGGCTCGGGGGCTCGGGGGCTCAGGGGCTCTAGAGCTCAGGCTTCTGTAGTTGTGGCGCACAGGCTCAGCTGCCCCGTGGCACAAGGAATCCTCCCTGACCAGGAGTGAACTGTGTCCCTCTGCATTGGCAGGCAGATTCTCAACCTCTGGATCACCAGGCAAGTCCTGTATTCTTTTATTTTTATTGTGCACATAAATATTTTTATTTTATTACTTATTTATTGAACAGTGTGAATCTGGGGGTGTCAAATCCTGCCCATGCTATGTTGAGTTATTTTTTCCCACCCCTGACTTAATAAGACCTTGAAAGATGCTGCAATTTTCTTTTCAATTTCAGTTATGACATCAACTTCCATTTCATTTTTCTTCTAAGGCAATATCTTTTTCTGTCTGGCTTTGACTTGAGAATTTGTAGAGTACAGGAAGCGGGGTCCTCTCTTTCATTCTTTCTCCTCCCCTGTTTCAGGTCTTTCTTCTCCATTACTGGGGCCAGGAACAAGACTTAGAGAAAAGGAGGAAGGGCAGTGTATCTAACTGGGTGTATGTTGCTCTCTCTTCTCTCTTGACTTCCTAGTGTTGTGGTCAGCAATTGATTCATGGCAGAAACCGAGCTCTCCTGTGCTGGCTCTCCTGTGACAAAGATGCAATTCCAACATGCTGTATATGCTGATATTTTGAGAGGAAACACTTATGTTACCTTAAAAAATTGCATATCCAATGGTATCTAACAATTGATACACAATATCAATCACTTTCTGAAATATAGGACCAAACAATTCTTTAGCAGATCTTTTAAACCATTCCTTTTTTCTCCATTGACTCATTGTCATTCTATGTCAGAATAGAAAGAATATACACAGACTTTATACTATTGTAATATATTTTATGTTTAAAGGCCTTTCATTGATTATAATACATATGTATATCTGTATGTGTATGCACAACTATCCCTTGGTATTGGAAGGGGATTGGTACCAGGACCACCCCCCAACACCTCCATAGCTACCAAAAATCTGAGGATGCTCAAGTCCCTTATATAAAATGGTATAGTATTTGCATATACCCTACACACATCTTTCCATACACTTTAACTCATTTCTAGATTACTTATAATACATAATACAATGTAAATCTATGTAAATAGTTGTAAATACAATGTAAATGCTATGTAAATAGTTTTGGAGTGATAAATTCAAGTTTTGCTTTTGGAAACTTTCTGGAATTTTTTTCCTCAATGTTTTTAATTTGTGGTTGGCTGAATCCATGGATGCAGAACCTGCAGGAACAAAGGATTGACTGTATATGCATATATATAAATAATTTTTAAAGATTCTGATGATTTAGCTCTTAACATGAAAAAAACTCTTCTTGATCGGGTTATCATTACAACATCTATAAATTTACAATTAATCAGAGCAACATAAATATTTTACATTTTGATGAATAATTATCAAATATAAAAAGTAAAATATTAATGGGAAGGAATCTCTTAATAAGATGGATGGTGCTCCTTCCCCAATTACTTCATTTATCTGTGTCTAAATTGTTACTTATTGCTAAAATGAGCGAGGGCTCAGCATCAATCCTATGCCTATTTTTCATCTTTATAGAAATAAGCATTGAGAAAATGTGATTACATGAATATGTAGATGAAATGGAAGGGTTTTTTTTTTTTTTTTTACAGCGATGTCAATCAATTCTTTGGATGCTTTCCGAGTTATTTTTGAAAAAGTCATACAGGTCTCTTTGTTCAAAATTGTTTTTGATGAGTTACCAGTTGGCAACTGAATTAAGTGTTCTAATTTTGTTAGGCAAATAATTGGAAATCATCTGACTTGCTAAAAGATTTATCTACTTGTATTTGTTGAGTGCATCTAAACTACTGTCCTGTAGACTATTCTATCTATTTGATTTATCTGACCTTTTCCTCATGTCATTTAAACTGTTGTTACCCTGACCTCCATTTAGACCTGAAAGTTGTGAAGACTTGACTGTTTTTAGGTAAAATATAGTTGATGAGAATAGTTCATGAAAGATGCCATGCATTTCACATTGCATCACATCAAGAGGCTCATAATGTTAGGTGGTCACACTCTAATATGCCTGTGTTAATCATGGATTAATGTGATGACTTCTCAATCCTTCATTATGAGTTTTCTTTTCCTTGAAACCAGCTAGTAAATGGTGGAATGATGCTTTGGAATTATTGAATTATCCTTTCATTCTATTGGAGATCATTGATGATTTCTTCTTGAGTCAATTGCTTCCTTTTCTGGTCCTCTTTGCTTATTCTGAAAAATAAAATCCTAATAAAAACAGAAGAAAAATGCTCGCCATGTTTCCTTTCATTAGGATAAGGAGATGATACAATAGCTCTCTCCAATGGTGACAAGGTTTTAATGTGCCTTTAATTCTGTTTTGTTTTTAAATTTGCATTTTGGTTTTCTTCCTTTTGAGTATTTTGATCAATTCAGTAGATTTTCACACATTTAAAAACATTTAAATCAAATACGCATGCGTGCTAAATTGCTTCAGCTGTGTCTGACTCTGTGTGATCCTATGGACTACAGTCTGCCAGGTGCCTCTGTCCATGGGATTATCCAGGCAAGAATTCTGGAGTGGGTTGCCATGCCCTCCTCCAGGGGACCTTCCTGACCCAGGGATGAAACCTGATTCTCTTATGTCTTCTGCATTGGCACGCAGGTGTTTACAACTAGTGCCACTTGGAAAGCCCTTAAAAGAATCAGGGAAAAATTGTCCCAGTCTTAACCAGAGGTAGCTCTATTAATC
The DNA here is from genome assembly GCF_023699985.2 of Odocoileus virginianus. NCBI lineage: Eukaryota > Metazoa > Chordata > Mammalia > Artiodactyla > Cervidae > Odocoileus > Odocoileus virginianus. Next base: position 16,439,658 of record NC_069674.1, read on the forward strand.
AGGTTTTTATAAACTTTTGACATCACCTCAGCCCTGAAGTGAAAGTGTTACTTTCTCAGTGTGTCTGAGTTTTTGTGACCCCATGGATGGTGGCTTGCCAGGCTCCTCTGTCTGTGGAATTCTTCATACAAGGGTACTCGAGTGGGTAGTTCCCTTCTCCAGGGGATCTTTCCGACCCAGGGATAGAACCTGGGTCTCCCACATTGTAAGCAGATTCTTTACTGTCTGAGCCACCGGGGAAGCCCAGTCCTTGAACTCTTCTTTGTTTTTTATATCAACAAAATGTCTTTGGCATCAGTTAGTAATATTCCCTAGAATCAATCATTTCCCTAAGGAATACTGGTTCCCTTTAATGTAAACCTGTATTTAGACAACAAACTCTGGATCCTGGAAATGCCCAGTGGTATGAGAGTATTATTGCTTCTTGGACTTTTAATTGGACCAAATCAGGAAAAATATATATAAAAATCATAAATGTATAGTAGTGCAATGAAAATGAATGAATATATCTTTTACCTCTTACACTGAAAATAAAATTTAGTTTTATTTTACTTGCTTCCAAATAAAATTAACATTTGCTTTTTCTTATAATATGCATAAAACTCTTTTTATGCATATTTATGTTATTATACATGACAATAATATGAATAATGATAATAGTAATAGTAGTAGTAGTACAACTACTGGAAATTAAACTGCCAAGTAAAATTTAAAATTTCTTTGCAATCCTTTTTATCTTCTTACTCTGAATATACATTCAAAGCATGGAGTGTTAAGATATTTTAAAATAATCATTTTCTCATCAGAATTTTATTAGCAATTTGATTGGGAGTTAGGACAATTTATTTTAATTTGTTTTCAGCTTTAAGAATTGCCTTTTGTCTTCCTGGTTTAATTTGGTTTTGGATTTTTTTTTTTTGCCACACTTTATGGCTTGTGGGATTTTAGTTCCTCAACTAGGGATTGAACCCCGGCCCTTGGCAGTGAAAGCTCAGAGCACTAAGCAATGGAACACCAGGGAATTCCCTGTTTTTGGATTTTTAAAGCATTTAAGCATTCCAAAGGTCAAGATAATACAAAAAAGATTTAGTCAAAGAAGTCTTATTTTCATAGGTATTAGCTATCCTTTGCTGCATAATTAAGTACCTGAGGCTTAAAACAGCAATTATATTGCTTCTTGCCATTTTGTGAGTTTCTTTGACAGTTCTATTGTACTTGGTTTGGGTTTGGGTCACTCATATGATAGCACTAAGCTAGCACTGGGCTGGGCAGGAATCCATAAGAAGTTTTCGCTTTCACGTCTCAGGTCAGTCGCTCAGTTGTGTCTGACTCTTTGTGATTACATGTACTGCAGCATGCCAGGCTTCCCTGTCCATCATCAACTCCCAGAGCTTGCTTAAATTCATGTCCATCCAGTCAGTGATGCCATCCAACCATCTCATCCTCTGTTGTCCTCTTCTCCTCCTGCCTTCAATCTTTCCCAGCATCAGAGTCTTTTCCAATGAGTCGGCTTTTCACATCAGGTGGCCAAAGTATTGGAGTTTCAGCTTCAGCATCAGTCCTTCCTATGAATATTCAGGATTGATTTCCTTTAGGATGGACTGGTTGGATCTCCTTGCAGTCCAAGGGACTCTCAAGAGTGTTCTCCAACCACAGTTCTAAAGCATCTGTTCTTCAGCACTCAGCTCTCTTTATGGTCCAGCTCTCACATCCATACATGACTACAGGAAAAACCATAGCTTTAACTAGACAGAACTTTGTTGGCAAAGTAATGTCTCTGCTTTTTAATATGGTGTCTAGGTTGGTCATAGCTTGTCTTCCAAGGAGCAAGCATCTTTTAATTTCATGGGTGCAGTGACCATTTGCAGTGATTTTGGAGCCCAACAAAATAAAGTCTGTCACTGTTTCCATTGTTTCTCCATCTATTTGTCATGAAGTGGTGGTACCAGATGCCATGATCTTTGTTTTTTGAATGTTGAGTTGTTTTTTTTTTTTGAATGTTGAATTTTAAGCCAGCTTTCTCACTCTCGTCTTTCACTTTCACCAAGAGGCTCTTTAGTTCCTCTTCACTTTCTGCCATAAGGGTGCTGTTATCTGCGTATCTGAGGTTACTGATATTTCTCCTGGCAATCTTGATTCCAGCTTGTGCTTCATCCAGCTGGGCATTTTGCATGATGTACTCTGCATATAAGTTAAGTAAGCAGGGTGACAATATACAAGCTTGATGTACTCCTTTCCCAATTTGGACCCAGTCCATTGTTCCTTGTCCAGTTCTAAGTGTTGCTTGTTGACCTGCATACAGATTTCTCAGGAGGCAGGTAAGGTGGTCTGGTATTCCCATCAATTTAAGAATTTTCCACAGTCTAGGGCCTTGGAAATAATTGGAGGCTTAAGTACTTCAAATTTTTCTCCAAGTAGCCACTTTTCCCCTAAGATGATGTCACATCTCACAAGTTTTCCCATGTGGCTCTCTTCAGTATAGTCTGGACTTCTTTATAACATGGCAAAAGAATTCTGGGAAAGCAGAATCTTGTCAAGTCTCTAAAGTTCTGGACCTGGAACTGACACGGTGTCACTTCTGTCACATTCCACTTGTGAAAGTAGGTCAAAGGCCAGCCCACCTCTTGCTGGGAGTAACAACCTCAATGTACAGAGAAAAGAGGAATTGTAGGTGACCATGTTTAGAGACCACTGACCACATCATTGCTATCTTCTTCACCCTATCCCTCCACCACAAACATTTTTAAGATCAGTTTCTGATTTATCCTTATTATGATTCTTTTCACAAATACTAGCAAAAGTATTTGTGTATCTTGACTTCCTCTCCTTTTAAAATAAAAAAGTCAAATGATACAGCAAGTTTGCAGCCCTTGCTTTTTTCATTCACTATATCCTAGGGCTTTTTATTTTCCATTGTACATAGTGATCCTCTTCATAAAGGTAGTTTACAGAAAGTCAGAACAGAGCCTCCCAGATTGTACTTGGGGAACATTACAGCCTATCCCCATACTTAAGTATGCTTTTAAGAGAAATCTTTAAATTACTTCATGGCACTTAACAGCAAAAAGAAAATTATTGGACCATTAGTAAGTAGTGGAAAAGTGTAAGTAGTGGACAAGTGTGTTAATTATTGCTGACATAGGGGAAGAAAAAGTTTTTTCCTTGTCCCTCTTAGATACCCTGTCTGGGTCTCAAAATTAAATGGATAAAATAAATTAACAGAGACTAGCATAAAAATTCTATGAAAATTTTACATGTACATGGGAGTCTTCCCAAGAGAATGATGACCCAAAGGAATGACTAGAGTATGAGCTTTTATATGTTCTAGACAAAGAAGCAACTCATTTGTGAAGATTTGACAAGACAAAAAGGTTTAGGCTAGAGGGAGTCAATGGTGAGGAAGTAACTAGGAAGATAGTAGTTTAACACGGTTTGTTCCTTGGCCTCAAATTCCCTGTATCTTATGATACGAATGTCTTTCTGCCTCCTGGTAGAGGGAAGGTGACTCTCACATGGGAGATTTATGACTTGCTTCAAGAAAGAAGGGCTAGCTAGGTAGGGGAGATCAGTGTGGCCTTCCTGATTCTACTATTTTCTCAAAATTCCTCAGCTATTTATATTCAATATGCTTGGGTGCCATATTTGGGGGTAGTTTGATTTGAACACCATCACTGAAAAGTGCATTATTTACCACAAAATAGACAACCCATTCCCCTTAAGATCCCTTAAATCCAATAAGAACATGGCAGGATATCTCTTCAAGAGAATTGGAAATATCAAGGGAACATTTCATGCGAGGATGGGCATGATAAAGGACAGAAATGGTAAGAGAAGTAGAAGAGATTAAGAAGTGGCAAGAATGCACAGAGGAACTGTACAAGAAAGGTCTTAATGACCCAGATAACAGTGCTGGTGTGGTCACTCACACAGAGCCAGATGTCCTGGAGTGTGAAGTCAAGTGGGCATTAGGAAACATTACTGGGACTTCCCTGGGGGCTCAGACTGTAAAGAATCTGTCCATAATGCAGCAGACCTGGTTTTTGATCCCTGGGTCAGGAAGATTTCCTGGAGAAGGAAACGGCAATCCACTGCAGTATTCTTGCCTGGAGAATTCCATGGAGGATCCTGGCAGGCTACAGTCCATGAGTCACAAAGAGTCGGACATGACTGAGTAACTAACACAAACACTACAAACAAAGCTAGTGGAAGTGATGGAATTCCAGCTGAGCTATTTCAAATCCTAGAAGACGATGCTGTTCAAGTGTTATACTCAATATGTTAACAAATATGGAAAACTCACCAGTGGCCACAGGACTAGAAACGATCAGTTTTTATTTCAATCCTAAAGAAGAACAATGCCAAAGAATGTTCAAACAACCATACAGTTGTATTCATTTCTCATGTTAACAAAGTAATGCTCAAAATCCTTCAAGTTAGGCTTTAACAGTATGTGAACCAAAAAATGCCAGATGTACAAGCTGGATTTCAAAGAAAGAGAAGAATCAAAGATCAAATTGGCAACATCCATTGGAACATACAGAAAGCAAGGGAATTTCAGAAATGCATCTGTTTCTGCTTCACTGACTGTGTTAAAGCCTTTCACTGTGTGGATCACAACAAACTGTGGAAAATTCTTCAAGAAATGGGAATACCGGACCACCTGAGCTGCCTCCTGAGAAATGTGTATTCGAGTCAAGAAACAACAGTTAGAATCAGCCATGGAACAACTGACTGGTTCAAAATTGGGAAAAGGATACAACAAGGCTGTATATTGTCATTCTGCTTATTTAAGTTTTATGCAGAATACATTATGAGAAATGCTGAGGTTGGATGAATCACAGCAGGAGATTGTCAGGAGAAACATCAACAACCTCAGATACACTGGTGATATCACTCTAATGGGACTTCCCAGGTGGCTCAGTGGTAAAGAATCTACTTGCCAAGCAGGAGACTAGGGTTTGATCTCTGGGCCAGGAGAATATCCTGGAGAAGGAAATGGCAACCCACTCCAGTATTCTTGCCTGGAAAATCCCATGGACAGAGGAGCCTGGCAGGGTACAGTCCATGGGGTCATGAAAGAGTCGGACATTACTGAGCAACTTAACAACAACATCCATTCTAATGGCAGAAAGTGAAAAGGAACTAAAGACACTCTTGATGAAGGTGAAAGAGGAGAGTGAAACTCTGGCTTGAAACTCAACATTCAAACAACCAAGATCATGGCATCCCATTCGATCACTTCAGTTCAGTTTAGTCCAGTCACTGAGTCATGTCTGACTCTGTGACCCCATGGACTCCAGCACACCAGCTTCCCTGTCCATCACCAACTCCCAGAGCTTGCTCAAATTCATGTCCATAGAATCCTTGATGGCATCCAACCATCTCATCCTGTCATCCTGTTCTCCTCCTGCCTTCAATCTTTCTCAGCATCAGAGTCTTTTCCAGTGAGTCAGCTCATCACGTCAGGTGGCCAAAATATTGGAGCTTCAGCTTTAGCATCATTTAGCTTTTTCCAATGAATATTCAGGACTGATTTCCTTCAGGTTTGACTGGCTTGATCTCCTTGCTGCCCAAGGGACTTTCAAGAGTCTTCTCCAACACCACAGTTCAAAAGCATCAATTCTTCAGTGCTCAGCTTTCTTTATGGTCCAACTCTCACATCCATACATGACTATTGGGAAAACCATAGCTTTCACTAGATGGACCTTTGTCAGCAAAGTAATATCTCTGCTTTTTAATATACTGTCTAGGTTTGTCATAGCTTTTCTTCCAAGGAGCAAGTGTCTTTTAATTTCATGGCTGCAGTCACCATCTGCAGTGATTTTGGAGCCGAAGAAAATAAAATCTGCACTGTTTCCATTTTTTCCCCATCTATTTGCCATGAAGTGACGGGACCAGATGCCATGATTTTCGTTTTTTGAATGTTGAGATTTAAGCCAGCTTTTTCACGTTTCTCTTTCACTTTCATCAAGAGGCTTTTTAGTTCCTCTTTGCTTTCTGCCATAAGGGTGGTGTTATCTGCATATCTGAGGTTATAGATATTTCTCCTGGCAATCTGATTCCAGCTTGTGCTTCATCCAGTCTGGCATTTCACATGATGTACTCTGTATATAAGTTAAATAAACAGGGTAACAATATATAACCTTGAGGTACTCCTTTCCCAGTTTGGAACCTGTCCGTTGTTCCGTATCCAGTTCTAACTATTCCTCTTGACTTACCTACAAATTTCTCAGGAGGCAGGTAAGGTGGTCTGGTATTCCCATCTCTTTAAGAATTTTCCAGTTTGTTGTGGCACACACAGTCAAAGGCTTTGGCATAGTCAATGAAGCAGATGTTTTTCTGGAATTCTCCTGATTTTTCTAATCACTTCATGGCAAATAAAAGGGGAAAAATTGGAAACAGTGACATGTTTTATTTTCTAGGGCTCCCAAATCACTGCAGACAGTGACTTTAGCCATGAAATTAAATGACACTTGCTTCCTGGAAGAAAAGCTATGACAAACCTAGACAGCATATTAAAAAGCAGAGACATCACTTTTCCAACAAAGGCACATAGCCAAAGCTATACTTTTTCCAGTAGTCATGTACAGATGTGAGAGTCAGACCATAAATTTGCTGACCACGAAAAATTGATGCTTTTCAACTATGGTTCTGGAAAAGACTCGGAAGAATCCCTTGGACAGTAAGCCTATGAAACCAGTCAATCCCAAAGGAAATCAGCCCTGAATATTTATTGGAAGGACTGATGTTGAAGCTGAAGCTGTAATACCTTGGCTACCTGACGTGCTGACTCACTGGAAAAGACTCTGATCCTGGGAAAGATTGATGGCAAAAGAAGAAGGGGGTGGAAGAGGATGAGATGGTTAGATGGCATCACCGATTCAATGGACATTAATTTCAGCAAACTCTGGGAGATAGGGAAGGATGGAGGGGCCTGGCATACTGCAGTCCATGGGGTCTCAAGAGTCAGATGACTTACTTACTGAACAACAACAAGCACAGTAGTGGGATTGCTGAATTATATGGTAGTTTTATTCCTAGTTTTTAAGGAATTGCATACTGTTCTCCTTAGTGGATATATCAATTTATATACCCACCAGTAATTTAAGAGAGTTCCTTTTTCTCCATATCCTTGCCAGGATTAATTATCTGTAGATTTTTTGATGATGGCCATTCTGACTAAAGTGCAGTGATACCTCATGGTAGTTTTAATTTGTGTTTCTCTAACAATGAGGAATGTTGAGCATCCTTTCATGTGTTTGTTGGTCATCTGTAAGTCTTCTTTGGAGAAATGTTGGTTTAGGTCTTACACCGACTTTTTGATTGGGTGTTTGTTTTTCTGATATTGGGCTGCATGAACAGCTTGAATATTTTGGAGCTTAATCCTTTGTCAGTTGCTTCATTTGCAATTATTTTCTCTCATTCTGAGGGTTGTCTTTTCATTTTATTTTTAGCTTCCTTGCCTGCGCAGAAGGCGTTAAGTTTAATTAGATCCCATTTGTTTATTTTTGTTTTTATTTCTATGACTCTAGGAGGTGAGCAAAAGAGGATCTTGCTGCAATTTATGTCAAAGAGTGTTCTGCCTTATGCTTTCCTCTAGGAATTTTATGGATTCTGGACTTGCATTTAGGTCTTTAACCCATTTTGAGTTTATTTTTGTGTATGGTGTTAGAGAATATTCTGATTCATGCTCTTTTTTAAAAAATTTATTTATTTTTAATTGAAGGATAATTGCTTTACAGAATTTTGTTGTTTTCTGTCAAACCTCAACATGAATCAGCCATAGGTACACATATATCCCCTCCCTTTTGAACCTCCTTCCATCTCCCTCCCCATTCCACCCCTCTAGGTTGATACAGATCCCTGTTTGAGTTTCCTGAGCCACACAGCAAATTCCTGTTGTCTATCTGTTTTATATATGGTAATGTAAGCTTCCATGTTACTCTTTCCATACAGCTCACCCTCTCCTCTCTCCCCATGTCTATAAGTCTATTCTCTCTGTCTGTTTCTCTGTTGTTGCCCTGTAAATAAATTCTTCAGTACTATTTTTCTAGATTCCGTATAGGTGCATTAGAATAGGATATTTATCTTTCTCTTTCTGACTTACTTCACTCTGCATAATAGGTTCTAGGTTCTTCCACTTCATTAGAACTGACTCAAATGCATTCCTTTCTATGGCTGAGTAATATTCCATTGTGTATGTATACCACAACTTCTTCAGCCATTCGTTTGTCGATGGACATCTAGGTTGCTTCCATGTTCTAGCTATTGTAAATAGTGTTGCAATGAATAATGGGGCACATGTGTCTTTTTCAATTTATGTTTCCTCAGGGTATTTGCCTAGGAGGGGGATTGCTGGGTCATATGGTGGTTTTATTCTTAGTTTTTTTTAAGGAATCTCCATACTCTCTTCCATAGTGTCTATATCAATTTACATTCCCACCAACAGTGCAAGAGCCTTCCCTTTTCTCCACACCCTCTCCAGCATTTATTGTTTGTAGATTTTTTGATGATTGACATTCTGACTGGTGTGAGGTAATATCTCATTTTGTTCTGATTTGTGTTTCTCTAATAATGAGGGATGTTGAGCATCGTTTCATGTGTTTGTTGGCCATTTGTATGTCTTCTTTGGAGAAATGTCTGTTTAAGTCTTTCCCCCACTTTTTATTTGGTTGTTTGTTTTTCTGGCATTGAGTTGTATGAGCTTCTTCTATATTTTGGAAATTAATCCTTTGTCAGTTGTTTCATTTGCTATTATTTTCTCCCATTCTGAGGATTGTCTTTTACCTTGCTTATAGTTTCCTTTGCTGTGCAAAAGCTTTTAAGTTTACTCAGGTCCCATTTGTTTACTTTTGTTTTTATTTCTGCTACTCTAGGAGGTGAGTCATAAAAGATCTTGCTTTGATTTATGTCATTGAGTGTTCTGTCTATGTTTTCCTCTAAGAGTTTCATAGTTTCTGGTCTTACATTAGGTCTTTAATCCATTTTGAGGATGTGTTTTACACATAGCTTTCCAGCTCTCCCAGCACCACTTATTAAAGAAGCTGTCTATATCATGTAAAACAGATAGCAGAAACATGTATGAGGATATTCACCAAGATCTTTCTTGTCACTGAAAATATAAAAATGTGCCTTGTAGCATATTATTATTTTCCTTTATATTTTAAAATTCATAAATGTTTACTATTGTAATTCTAAGGTAAAAAGATAGATGGACATATAGTATACAGAGTCAGGCCAACCTTTGCAAATATCTGAGAGACTAAGGGTAGATCAAAGCTAGTTAGTAGTTTGTTAAGTAAACTCTTCTGGTGCCATCTCCAGCTGACAAGGGTCTAAGTTGTCTCTAGTGATAACTTTTGTCCTTCCTGGTAGAGCTGGAGAAGGGACACCTTTATAAATTTATGTCTTCCTCTAGCACAAATAGGAGGAAGGTAGAGAAGTTTTCCTGTATATGCTGCTTCTTAAATGACTTTAGCTAAAATAATTCTTACATCAGAGAGGAATGTTGGGCTTCCCTGGTGGTCCAATGGTTAAGAATCCACCTTTCAGTGCAGGGGACATGGGTTCAATTCCTGGTCCAGGAAGACTCCACATGCTGCAGAGAAAGAAAGCCAATGTGCCACAACTACTGAGTCCCTGCCCCTAGAGCCTGTACTCCACAGCAAGAGAAGCCACCACAATGAGAAGCCTGTGCACCGCAACTGGAGGAAGGCTGCTTGAAGCAATGAGGACCCAGCACACCCAAAAATAAATTAAAAAAAAAAAAGAGGAATATTTCAGGGTGCGTAAAGCAAGATAAAAAAAGAACGCTTTTGCTCTTCACCCAATTCTATAAGGATTAACCTGTTACAGTCTCTGACCAACAGTAGTAGTCTGTGCTACAGACAGAGGAAATGGTGAGAACAGGGTGCTTTGTGCATTGGACAAGCAGGCCCCCTAGATAGTTAGATGTGTATTTCAGGACAAGGATTTTTTTTTTAATACTGATTTATTTATCTGGCTGCATTGGGTCTTGGTTGAGTCATTGGGATCCTTCGTCATAGCACATGGACTCTCTAGTTGTAGCACATGGGTTTCAGAGCATGTGTGGGCCTAGTTGCTCTGTGGCAAATGTGAATCTTAGTTCCCTGACCAGGGATTGAACCCTTGTCCTTGCATTGCAAGGCAGACTCTTAACCACTGGGCCACTAGGGAAGTTCCTCAGGAAGAATTTTTAATGACCCCAGATACCTGCATCATCCCACGCATAGAAAAACACTGAAATCATCAACTAGAGATCTCTGTGCTTTGTAACTAGCAGTAATCTTTAGCAAGATATATACTTTTTTTTTTTTTTTTTGAGTCACACTGCCTGGCATGCAGGATCTTGATTTCCTGATTAGGGATCAAACATCAAATCCCCTACAGTGGAAGTGCGAAGTTTTAATCACTGGACTGCCAGGGAAGTCCCATACAAAGATGCATATTTGTCTACATGATTTCCTAGCCAGAAATCATGTATAAACTGGCCTCTCTCCTACCTCTTCAGAATAGCTTCCTCAGAGCTCCTAAACAAGCCATCTCCTGGGCTGTAGTTTTCAGTAAGACCCTAGGAAAAACTTAAACTCAGTATTCTTACATTGTGCATTCTTCTTTCAGTTGACAGGTGACATTCTGGTTTCCTTCAAGCACCCCAGAGTGGGCCAAAATACCCTGTGTGGCTGAACCACTCTGGGACCATTTTGTCAGCTCCATCTCAGGCCCATAGTCCTACCCTCTCCCCTTTCTGCTTGACTGAGCTTTAGCCTACTCACAAGGAATGCACCCAAGCCTAATAAGCCCCTTATCAGCCTCCACCCTTGCCTTCACCTGATGTGAAAACTACGAGAATGCCCTCTCCTGATCCTGATGGCTAATAGAGGCATGATGGTCATGAGATCCCCGAGGGGGAAGAAGGAAGCTCAGTTCCTGTGGGTGTGAACATGCTTTCCCCAGTAGTCAGATTCTATCTTTAGCTTTGGCCCCTTTAAATTCTCCTGTACCCACTTTGTGTGGCTTTTAGGGGTGCAGAGTGCAGCTGAGAATGCCTCTGGATTATCTTTCTCCTGATCCTGCCTGTATGTAAATTACCCCAAATAAAGTACACTTCATGGAGTTGTCTGTTTTGTTTTTCAGTCTCAAAGTTCCTTCTCAGTCCAGAGCATAAATGCAATGCCCATGCTGTCCAGCATACCCAATTTCTCACACCATTTTTCTTCCTTTCCTAATATAAGTCAAGAAAAGACATGTTGCCCTACTATGGGTTCATCATACTTTTGTTTAAGGAGGCTTCATCAAGACCAATATTATAACTTGTGCCTTTCTTAGATGTCCCATTGGTTTTCACTGTGCAGCGTAAGATTCAGATATGCCTTTCCTTTCTAAAACTGGAGAAGGAAGATTGTGAAAAGGAAAGCAGAATCACCTTGTCTGTGGGTACTTTCTCAGCATGTATCAGTTTAGGAAGTAGTACGTATGGAAACTGAAGATTCAGAAGAGCTTCAGAGAAGCTTATTGTATCCTCAACAGCATATATCCTCCTCTAAAGACTTGCTCCAGAGTGAGGAAGCTTCAGATGTTTAGTGCGACTACAGCAGGTCTGCCTACGTTACTAGGTTGATGTTTCTCCTAAAAGGGAGGCATATGAGTCACCATTCTTAAGACAGATAGCCTTACATGAAGTTGTACTATGAGCTATCACCTCCTTTCATTGTATATTTTTGTACAACGTTCACAGATAGAAAAAAATATCCACAGCTTCACCTAGGTAGTTTCTTCATGGACCAATAACCCATCAATTTGCTGAATGTGTTTCCTATTAATAGTGTTTCTTTCCTAAAATCCAGTTGTTTCATTCACTTTAACACACATACATTTTTCATAATAAAATTAATTATAGCAACTTTTCAGAGAAGCTGAACTCTTTCTACTTAAAAAATATTTGATTAATATTATACCTTATACTCTAATTGCTTATGTCATTTTTAAGATGAGAAATTATTCATTTGCCTCCAAATTACTGGCCTCATTAAACTGTTGAAATATCTTGAAATAGCATGTTAATCCTGCCAATAAATTATGAAATTTGGCTTCTAAATTATACATTTAGGATGAAACCAAGAAAGCAGTCTGTAATAGTGGGTAAGAGCAAGTGCTCTGAGAGACTGATATATGTCACTCAAATACCACTTCCACCACTAACTATTATAGTTATGTGAATGTGGCAAGTGATGTCAGCTCTCTGAATCTCTATTTCATCAGTCATAAATATGTAGCTAATCATACATATATCATGAGTTAATTTTGAGGGTTAAATGAATATTTAACATAAAATACCTGATACATTGGAAGCATTTATTAGATATCTGATAGATGATAGTAATGTATCAGTGCAAATTCTTGCTACACTCTATCTCACTGAAAAAATGATTAACGAGTTTATCTCATAACATTCTTAGATCTTTTTTTTTTCTTCTTAGATCTCTTTACACTCTTTCATTTTAGTAACAAGAACTTTCTATTGAATGAAGTTGTATAGCATAAGTGAAATTGAATCTGTTACTATCTGAATACTTTTGCCAAAATAAAAGTGTACTAGGGACTTCCCTAGTGGTCCAATGGTTAAGACTTCGGGATCCCAATGCAGGGGGCCCAGGTTCAATCCCCAGTCAGGGAACTAATCCTACATGCCACAACTAAAGACTACCCAGCAAGAGAGTGAGCGCACTCACTCCCAGATGCATGGGTTGGCAAGGGGCAGGGGGATGGGCCACCGCTTCTGCAAACTCTTTACCATCTCTTTCCACCTCACACAGTTGTCTGCCTTGGATCCTGCCTCCCTGAAACCCATTGAGGAGTTTGGGCTTTTTGAGCATGAGCTGACCTAGACTCTTTGTGTGGCGCCTTAAATAAACATTCCACTTTCCTTCACCACACCCGGTGTCGGCAGCAGACGGGCTTTATTGTGCGCTAGTGATTGGGACCAAGTTCAGTTTGGTAACACTATTATAGCACACACCACCTGGTTTTAGCTGCTCAGTTCTGTTCTCAACCATGACTAAATAGGAGCTTCTTGAGGGCAAGGATGATGCCTTTTTTATCTCTCTTATTCTGAGAGGTGCTTTGCATTGCAGCCCAGGAGGTGACAGTGAAGTTAGGCGGAGGTTATTTATGGAGTCTGTGGAAGAAAACTGCACGTGTAGCTCATGTTACACAGCCTATTACTTAGCAAGGATATATCAGGAAAGCATTTACACAAAGCTGCATTGTGCATGTGCCAAGGCAGTTCATTAGCTGAACTGCTGAAGCATGAAAGCCAGGTTTATCCAGACGTGAGCTATAATCTGCGCTACAAAACCAGCCATGGAACAGTCTTCAGGTTGTCTGCAGCAGCTGGGGCAGCCGGGCCTACAGACACATCTAAGAGCTGACTAAGCCCCAGAGCGAAGCTCAGGGTCCAGGCAGGTGACTCTGTGAGGTGGAAAGAGGCAGTGAGTTTGCAGAGGTGGTGGCCCGTTTCCCCTGCCCCTTGCCAACCCGTGCATCTGGAGATTGTGTGTGTGGTCACGCTCTTGCTCGGGGAGCTGGGATAGTTTGCTGTGCTTGGCAGAGTAACTGTGGTTAATTCTCAGTCACTGGCTACCCCTGGACACACCTGTTTATAAGTCTGTCGCTACCACATTGCTCGATCTTTTCAAGTCTTCCTGTGCAGTTGGCACCATAAAATAATTCTTTTAAAATTTGAAGACTAAGAGGAAACTAGTAACTGTTGTATGTTAGTCAGCGTTTTCCAGAGAAACAGAATCAACAGGATGTGTGTACACAGAGAAAGAAAGAATTGCTCATGTGATTACAGAAGCCGACACGTCCAAGTCTGCAGTGCAGGCCTGCAGTCTGATCACCCGGAAGAGCTGATGCTGCTGTTCCAGTCTGGAGGCAGTCTACTGAAGAATTTCCTGCTCCCTGGGGAGGTTGGTCTTTTCACTCTATTTAGGCCTTCATCTGATTGGATGAGGCCCATTTATATTATGGAAGGCAAGCTGCTTACTCAAAATTCACTGATTTAACCTCATTCCAAGCACTCTTCAAGTTGACACATAAAATTGACCAACACATGTTGAATACCTTTTCTGTGTCAGACTCTTCTAGATGCTTTGTCATTTTGTTGGATTTTCACAGAAACCCTATGAACTGTGTATCTTGTTTCCTCTGTGAGAAAACTGAGGCTTACATGGCTTAATTCCCTTATTTAAGGATATAACAGGTAGGAATTAGAAGAGTATTCTACGCTTCATTTATCTGCTTAAAAGTCTGTATTCCTTCCACCAAAAAAAATAAATAAATAAATAAATATAATATATTGAAAGAGGTCTTGTCTGTTCTGACACTTTTTTCTTCAGGAAAAATACTCCAGTTTCAACTCCTTTTTCAGAGGATTTCCCCCTACTTGGGTTTCATTGGTGGTTCAGGTGGTAAAGAAACTGTCTGCAATGCAAGAGACCTGGGTTCAGTCCCTGGGTTGGGAAGATTCCCTGGAGAAGGAAATGGCTACCCACTCCAGTATTCTTTCCTGGAGAATTCCATGGACACAGGAGCCTGGCAGGTTATAATCCATGGGGTTGCAAAGAATCAGACAAGACTGAGCAACTAACACTTTCACTTTCTCCCTCCTTTAAAAAATCTTTTATTTATTTATCATTTATTTGGCTGTATCCAGCTTGGTTGTGGCATGTGGGATCTAAGTCCCTGACTAGGGATCCAACTCCCTGAATTGGGAGTGCAAAGTCTTAGCCACTGGACCACCAGGGAAGTCCCCCCACCTCCTTATTTCTCTGCCCACCCCCACCCCACCTACATACCAGGTTTTTGGAGGCAGTCAGTTCAATTCCATTCAGCCGCTCAGTCATGTCCCACTCTTTGTGACCCCATAGACTGCAGCACTCCAGGCTTCCCTGTCCTCACCAACTCCTGGAGCTTACTCAAACTCATGTCCATTGAATTGGTGATGCCATCCAACCATCTCATCCTCTGTCGTCCCCTTGTCCTCCACCTTCAATCTTTCCCAGCATCAGGGTCTTTTCCAAGGAGTCAGTTCCTCATATCAGGTGGCCAAAGTATTGGAGCTTCAGCTTCAGCATCAGTCCTTCCAATGAATATTCAGGACTGATTTTCTTTAGGAAATTTTCAAATCTCCACCCTCATCATCATATATTATAGATATGTATTTCTAGATTAAGTAGCAGGGTTATTGCATTATACAGCTGATAGCCTGAAATGGCTTGTAAGATAGACTGTATTGTGGGCAACATTTTCCTCCCCTGCCTGGCTAGAATTTCCTCTGCAATTATCCAAGGAAGTCAGGTCTATGGACTGGAGGTGGGGCAGGGTCCTGCAACTCGCAGCAACTAAGTGTAATCAGGTATATGTGACTCCATCTGAAATTCCATTTGGTTATTCCTTAGCCTTTAGTGTTGCATAAGATCTTCCATCTCCTTTTAATAGTGTCGTGGGCTATTAAGGGCAGTTCCAAATGGATCAGAGCGTTAGAGCTGCAGCTGCGTGAGGCTGGCAGCTCTAAGTAATGAGAGATTGCCAGGGAGAGGGCTAATCTTGGAGACAGAGTAGAAGTTCGGGTCCTAACTGCAGCAAACCGCGTTGAGGATCCACTTTCACTGCCTTATTTGGAAGATCCTCATTTTCTGTCAGTAAGACGACAGCTTACTTATATTTCTTCTATTATTCGGTACATAGGTCATCATATCCTGGGAAATAAAACTCCCAACTTTCTGTTCTCATATTATTGGTCTCAGAAATGGCCCATGATAACTTGTCTCCTCTCTTGAAATTTCCCAGAAGGACCTCTTAGGAATCATAGAACAGACAGCAAGAGCTTATGCTATAGGTTTGTTCTTTAACTTGAGTATTTTCAAGTTAATAATAATAATTAAAAATTAAATTTGCCCTTTAACTTCAACTATTTTCCTCTCCCTCATACAATTATAGTCGATGACCAAGCACAGTCTTTTTTTTTTTTTTTTAAGGCAAGTTTATTTATTTATTTTTGACTGTCCTAGGTCTTCATTGCTCTGTGGGTTTTTCTCTGGTTGTGGCAAAAGGGAGCTACTCTCTAGTTGCAGTCCATGTGCTTCTCATTGCAGTGGCTTCTCTTGTTGCAGAGGACAGGCTCTTGGGCATGCAGGCTTCAGTAGTTTCAGCACGTGGGCTCAGTTGTTGTGGCTCTGGGGCTCTAGAGCACAGGCTTAATAGTTGTGACACAGTCTCAGTTGGTCATGTGGGACCTTCCAGGATCGGGGATCAAACCTGTATCTCCTGCATTGGCAGGCAGATTCTTTATCACTGAAACACCAGGGAAGCCCCCAAGCACAGTCTTATTGTCACTTTTAATTCATGTCATTAGAATTTGTGAAATCATTAGGTTTGTGAAAACAAAGTCAGGCACAGACATAAGAAATTCACATCATTCATTTCAATGTATTATGAATCTAAAAATGTTGTCTTACCAGATGGAAAGGACATGGAAATCATTCAGAGTAGAATAAAATCATAAACTAGGTTAGCTGAATACCAAACAAGTTTAAATTATAATTTTGGTGGAAACTATAGATAAATCTGACCTGGTAATTAGGTAATGTAAGTGAGTGAGACTGGGAGCTAGGGCTGTCAGTTTACCCATCCAAATGGCATACATTTAAGTGTCCCTATTGACTTAGAGACAACAGAGAAAGACTCAAAACGGCAATCCAAAAAGTGGTAAAACGTGCTCCCAGGTATTTGAAGCTGTGCATCTCATGCATCTTATGGCAGAAAGCAAAATAGAACTAAAGAGCCTCTCGATGAAAGTGAAAGAGGAGAGTGAAAAAGTTGGCTTAAAACTCATTGAGAAAACTAAGATCATGGCATCTGGTCCCATCACTTCATGGCAAATAAATGGGGAAACAGTGGAAACAGTGACAGACTTTATTTTTTTGGGCTCCAAAATCACTGCAGATGGTGACTGCAGCCATGAAATTAAAAAATACTTGCTCTTTGGAAGAAAAGTTATGACCAACCTAGGCAGCATATTAAAAAGCAGAGATATTACTTTGCCAACAAACGTTCGTCTAGTCAAAGCTATGGTTTTTCCAGTAGTCAAGTATGGATGCGAGAGTTGGACTATAAAGAAGGCTGAGTGCCAAAGAATTGATGCTTTTGAGCTGTGGTGTTGGAGAAGACTCTTGAGAGTCCCTTGGACAGCAAGGAGATCCAACCAGTCCATCCTAAAGGAAATCAGTCCTGAATATTCACTGGAAGGGCTGATGCTGAAACTGAAACTCCAATACTTTGGCCACCTGATGTGAAAAGCCGACTCATTGGAAAAGACTCTGATGCTGGGAAAGATTGAGGGCAGAGGAGAAGAGGACAACAGAGGATAAGATGGTTGGATGGCATCACCAACTCAATGGACGTGAGTTTGAGTAAGCTCTGGGAGTTGGTGATGGACAGGAAAGCCTGGTGTGCTACAGTCCATGGGGTCGCAAAGAGTAAGACACGACTGAGCAACTGAACTGAACTGATCTCATGTTCCAGTTAAACATCTTGTTGATATAAAATCTTAGCCAGCCTTGAAGATAATACCAAATGTATCTCCTTGGTATGTACTAACTTATCCCATGAAGACACAGAATTAAATATAGAGAGGATGAAGTAGACTGAATCTAATACAGTGAATATTTTTGTCTTAGGTTTGGAAATTATATATGCATATGCAGTGTTTTAATAACTTATTTGGCATTTTAGAGAGTAATTTGGCATATCAGTTTTGGGATTACAATTTAAAATATGTGATTGAATACTTGCTTAGTATATTTGATAGGATTTAAGAGTACATTCCAGATATTTAAAAATTTACAATATTAGATTTATAAATTACAGGGGTGCTTAGAAAGTTTGTTTTTATCAGACAGTTGAAATTTTTTTTAAAAAAAGTGAAATATACTGATTGTAAAAGGGCAGTTAAAATGATTACAATATTAAGTGCTTTAAAAAAAATCCTTAAGTAATTGCTTAGATTTGTGGATTTATAAATAGCATGATAAGATACACAAATTTAGGTCTAAGAAACAACTCATTTTTTGAATTTGTAGCTTTAAAAAATAAATACTGAATTTAAAAACAGAAGTGACCTCTGAAGTAATCTTTTCACAAAAGCTACCCTCAAGGGCACCAAAACACTCACATTGACTTTATTGGAGATATTAATCTCATCTTTTCATAGAATGCATTGTAAGGTTGCCTAACATATTGTCAGAAAGATAAAACTTAAAATTTTCTTTTTCCTCACTCCTTTATTTTGAAACTTGACCTTTAGTTTCCTTCAAAATCTCTATTCTTGGACTTTCAATATAAACATGGCTATGTAAGTCATATACTTGCCCTTCTATTTCTGAGAATAATAAGCACAACAGGAGATGAAACAAACCCTATAAATTACATTTTCAGTGAAACTATGGCTCAGACAGTGAACGACCCTCCTGTCAGTGCAGACTTAAGAGATGTGGGTTCCATCCCTGGGTGGGGAAGACCCCCTGGAGGAGGGAATGGCAGCCTACTCTGGTATTGTCACCCGGAGAATCCCACGGACAGAGAAGCCTGCCGGGCTACAGTCCATGGGGTTGCAAAGAGTCGGACACAACTCAGCTACTAACACTTTCACTTTCACTTCATGAGACATATATAATTGGCATACCCTAAAATACTCTAAAATTCTGAAAATAACATAACTACCTAAATTTAGAAGGGGAAGTGAAAAATGAAAGTGAAAGTTGCTCAGTTGTGTCTGACTCTTTGCGACCCCATGGATCGTGCATGGAATTCTCCAGGCCAGAATACTCCAGGCCAGAAGGGAAAAGGAGCCTTCTCCCTTCTCCAGGGGATCTTCCCAACCCAGGGATCGAAGTTGGGTCTCCAGGTCTCCTGCATTGCAGGTGGATTCTTTACCAGCTGAGCCACAAGGGAACCCCAAGAATACTGGAGGGGAAGAGGGGATAGAAATTCTGAGGTAGTGTAAGCTTAGTGACCACCTTATCCATGTTCACTAGCAGTCATGCACACAATTTAAAGATGACAAATCAAATAAGAAAATTATAAGCATTAAAATAGTAGATATGCTAGGAAAGATAAAATTGACTAATATCAGCAGTAGAAATGGAATGGGAGAAAAGAAGGAAAACACAACAATAAATTTATTATCCCACATTTTAGGTATATGAATCAAGTAAGAAAAAGGAATTTTTTCTATGTATTTTTTAACATATATTTAAAAGTGAAGAAATGAGATAAGAATTTGAAATGAGATCATTTAAGTAAGAGGTCAACTTCACTAGTTATGAGGCAAATGTAATTTAAATCATGATGCAATGCTACTATATACACATAAAAAAATGGTTAAAATGAAAAAGGGAGGCAATACCAAGTATTGGTGAGGATGTGGAGCAATTGGAACTTTCATCACTGCTGAAATGTAAATTGGTATAGCCACTTTGGTAAAACCAGCAGAATACACTAAATTGCACATAAGCACATCTGTGATTTCAGCAGCTGCACTCCTAGATATACATTCTCAAGAGAAATGCACAGTATGGTCACCAAAATAAATGTACAAGAATGTTTATAGCAGCACTATTCAAGCCCAAACCTGGAAACTACTCAAATATTCACCACCCAGAGGATGGATAATTGATGTATTCGCACAATTCTATACTATATAGCAACTAGACTGAACAAACTACAAATAGACACAATGATAAATCTTACAGGTATATTTCTGGGCCAGGAAGTCAGACACAAGAAAAGTACATAATGTAGTCTTCAATTTTTGTAAAATAAAAAGATAGGTGAAGTTTGTTTTGCCCGATGTCCGAATCCCCGAGCAGGAAGAGAGAAGGCTTCCAAGACAATGCAATTCGCAAAAAATGGGAAGTTTATTACTGACTCGAGCCAGGGCCTTCTGCCGCAACCATCGCAGTGGTGCAGGGTCAGAAAGCCCTGAGCAGAGGCGGTTACCCAAATTCATAAGGAATGCATAAGCAGTTAGTAGCTGGCTTAAGCGGATTGGTTACATGTTTGCAAAGCAATTTTATTGGTACAAACTTTTGTGGGCTTTTTTTCAAACCTGGGCGTTCGCGGGCTTTTCAGCTCTCCCTTTGTTTCTTACTGGGCGCATATTGATTGGCTGGCTTCAGGTTACCTGATGGGGGTAGGGAATCTTACTATTTCGGGGGAAGCTAAAACTTAGGTCCAGGCTGCCTGTCATGGTATTAACCCCTGGCAGCCTCACAAAGTTAATTTATGGCCTTAGTAGGATAACCTTAGCAGAACTGCAAAAAGACCAGTGAGGGTTTTCTGTGATGTTGATCATGTTTGTGATTCTTGATCTGGGTGATGATTACACGGAGGTGTTTTCACTTTGTGAAAATTCATCAAGCTTAGGATTTTGTACTTTTCTGTAGGTATGTTAAATTTTATAAACAAGTACAACAACAAAATAAAAGGAACTTAATACAGGAAATTGATTATACATGTGATGAAACAGTTGAGCAACCAAAGGCTGGTGAAGTAACTCAGAGACTAGCCGTAGTATGAAAGAACAATGCCTCCACAGCTGGAGGAACAAAGGCAGTATTATTAAAGTCTAGTTATGATTTCCTTTAAACTTCTTTTTGACTACTTCTCCACTTGGTCTTCTAGGTCTTTGGCCTGCTAAGCCCAGTTTTAGCAAGAATCCTGTTAAATTAGTCTAGTGATAATCCTTCACAGCTGATCAAATTCTTCATTCCTCATCTTGATAGCTAGGTCCTTGGTCTGCCTTTAAGAAAATTCTATTACGCCAGTTAACAAGAATTCCCCCTACTAGTTGAAGTAAGAATTCCCCCTATCCTTATCCTTTTAGTACTTTTCCATTCTCTATTCTTTCATTCTGCTTTTTGGTTATAAATCCTTAGTTGTCTTTGCTGTATTTAGAGTTGAACTCAGTTCTCTATCAAGGTCTCTCTATTCCTATTGCAGTAGTTTGAATAAAATCTGCCTTACCATTTTTAACAAGCATCTGGTGAACATCTTTTCTAATTTTCCTGTGTACTAGAGTCAGGCTGCAGAAGCTGAAACTATAGCAGCCAGATTTGGAGACCCAGAGGAAATGAAGCCAAAGCCAGAGCTGCTGCAGGTGGGAGAGAGGAAAAAAGTGTTTTTCTTCCAACTCTCTTAGATTCTCTAGCTGTGGCCCTGTAAATTAGACTGGCCAAAAACAGATGAATAAAGAAAAACAAACATAAGTTTATGAGAACGTGCATGGTTCTTACATTAGGGGAACCACTGACCGAAACTGCCCACCCTGGGCAGACAAGACAGTAACCACTTGCGTGAGTTATCTTACAACAGGAGGTCTTGGTAAGAAACAGGGAACTAACAAGCTACCACCAACTGGAAGAATTTGGGAAAGGTCAAAAGGAGAGAAGAGACACCACTCCATATGTCCTCCTGAAATGGGAGGGAAGGGGGCATGGCACAACCTTTAAAAGACATAGACACAGGACATGACAAAAATTGGTTAGAACCAACTGGCTCCAAGATGGTGGAAGATTTGACTTTCAGTGGACTTTGAGCCTCATTATATGCTTATTGTAATACATTAGCATAAGCTAGGTGACATTCCCATCAGTGCCCAGACAGTTCAGAGATTGACCACCAAAGATCAAAAAGTGAGCAGTGGCTCAATTTCTGGAAATCTCCAACACTTTCCCAAAATACTTCCACTAATTAGAATATGAAATTACCCACCACATAAAAGGTAACCATCCCATATTCCAGGGCCTCTTGCCTCTGACATGGCCCCCAATCTGTGGAGTGTATGTCTTTCTAAATAAATCCACTTCTGACATATCAGTGTTTCTCACTGAATTCATTCTGCAACGAGACATCAAAAACCTGAATTTCATTAAGTCTTGAGACCAGGTGTGTGATCTCAATTTAGAAGTCATGGATTCAAGTCCCAGTCTGGGTTTTGGTCAGATTTGAGTCCTGGCACATGGTTCAAGTCCCACTCTGAGTTGCACAGTTTCACTGCCAACCCCCCCAGAATCCTTCTCACTGGACTCTATCCTGGCTAAGCTATGTGCGTGCCGCCAGGAAGGACCCTGAGTCAGAACAATTAGCCAGACACAGCCTGGAAACTAACCCTTTTATCATAAAACCTGAGACTGACCACCACATGGAAGAGTAGCTCTTCTGGGTTCCCTTATGCTGCTGATCTCTGTCCAGGTGCCCCTTTTCAATAAAGTCTCTTGCTTTGTCAGTACATGTGTCTCCTCAGACAATTCATTTCTGAATCTGAGAATGTTGGATAGCCCCCTGGAAAGGGTTCCCTTACATAGGGAAGTGCCCAGAGATGAGTAATTCAAAGAATTGCTTCAGAATTTGGGTATAAATACTAACAAAGAGTGGGAGAGATTTGGGTTTCTGGGCAGGGGAAGCAAGTTATAGGAAGGTGACCAAGGATAGTATGGTAAGCAAGAATTGTTTAGTAAGAATTGTTATGCAGATTTAAGTCAGTGCCTTCTCCATTGATAAAACTTGTTATGAGTCCTTTTCCTGCAAAGGGAGAGGAAGATTTCCTTACAAATGGAAATTTACTCTTTAAATGTAAATTTCCTTTACAAAAGAAAAATCTGGGCCTTGTTCTTACAGCTTTCCTTGTGTTTCCTGGTTTTCAATGGCCTTTAGCACAACATAATCCACATGCTAAAGAGGCCTATTTTGCAGCAGAACATTCTGGTATGTCACAGAGGGTGGTAGAAATACTCAGACTTCTTTTATTCTCTGCTTCCTGACCTCCCATCACCTGCCAGTACCTCCCATTGGCTGAATCCAGAAGGAAACTAGGCTTCCATGGTGGCTCAGCCTGTAAAGAGTCTGCCTTCAATGTGGGAAACCCGGGTACAAACCCTGGGTCGGGAAAATCTCCTGGAGAAGGAAATGACAACCCACTCCAGTATTCTTGCCTGGAGAATCCCATGGACAGAGGAGTCTGGTGGGCTACAGTCCATGGGGTCACAAAGAGTCGGACTTGACTGAGTGACTAACACACAGAAGGAAACTAGCTGACATAGTGGAACAGAGCAGGTCATTGTGGGGCCCTCCCAGGTACAAACTTTTTCCTAGTCACCATTTCTTGTTTGCAGTACGTGAACCGAGAATTTCCAGATGTACAAGCTGGATTTAGAAAAGGCAGAGGAACCAGAGATCAAATGGCCAACATCCATTTGACCATAGAAAGAGCAAGAGAATTCCAGAAGAAATCTACTTCTGCTTCAAGGACTACACTAAAGCCTTGGACTGTGTGGATCACAACAAACTGTGGGAAATTCTTTAAGAGATGGGAATACCGGACCACCTGACCTGCCTCCTGAGAAATCTGTATGCAGGTCAAGAGGCATCAGTTAGAACTGGACATGGAACAATGGACTGGTTCCAAATTGGGGAAGGAGTACATTAAGTCTGCCACCCCTGATGTTGTCACCCTGCTTATTTAATTTATATGCAGAGTACATCATGTGAAATGTATTACATGTCACATGTGTGACATGAATGAAGATTGTGGAAGGAAATATCAATAATCGCAGATATGCAGATGACACCACCCTTATGGAAGAAAGCAAAGAGGAATTAAAGAGTCTCTTGTTGAAGGGGAAGGAGGAGAGTGAAAAAGCTGGCTTAAAACTCAACATTAAAAAAACTAAGATCATGGCATACGGTCCCATCCCTTCATGGCAAATGGATGGGGAAACCATGGAAACAGTGACAGACTTTATTTTCTTGATTCAAAATCATTGCAGATGGTGATGTCAGCCATGAAATTAAAAGACGCTTGCTCCTTGGGAGAAAAGCTATGACCAACCTAGTTTAGTTCAGTTCAGTCACTCAGTTGTGTCTGACTCTTTGCAACCCCATGAACCACACCATGCCAGGCCTCCCTGTCCATCACCAACTCCTGGAGTTTACCCAAACTCATGCCCATCCAACCATCTCATCCTCTGTCGACCCCTTCTCCTCCAGCCCTCAATCTTTCCCAGCATCAGGGTCTTTTCAAATAAGTCAGCTCTTCGCATCAGGTGGCCGAAGTATTGGAGTTTCAACTTCAACATCAGTCCTTCCAATGAACACCCAGGACTGATCTCCTTTAGGATGGACTGGTTGGATCTCCTTGCAGTCCAAGGGACTCTCAAGAGTCTTTTCCAACACCACAGTTCAAAAGCATCAATTCTTTGGCACTCAGTTTTCTTTATAGTTCAATTCTCACATCCATACATGACAACTGGAAAAACCATAGCCTTGACTAGATGGATGTTTGTGGGCAAAGTGATGTCTCTGCTTTTTAATATGGTGTCTAGGTTGGTCATAGCTTTTCTTCCAAGGAGCAAGCATCTTTTAATTTCGTGGCTGCAGTCACTATCTGCATTGATTTTGGAGCCCCCCCAAAATAAAATCTCTCACTGTTTTCCATTTTTTCCCCATCTATTTGCCATGAGATGATGCGACCGGATGCCATGATCTTCGTTTTCTGAATGTTGAGTTTTAAGCCAACTTCTTCACTCTCCTCTTTCACTTTCATCATCAGGCTTTTTAGTTCTTCACTTTCTGCCGTAAGGGTGGTGTCATCTGTATATCTAAGGTTATTGCTCTTTCTCCTGGTAACCTTGATTCCAGCTTGTGCATCATCCAGTCCAGCATTTCACATGATGTACACTGCATATAAGTTAAATAAGCAGGGTGATAATATACAGCCTTGACATACTCCTTTCCTAATCTGGGACCAGCCTATTGTTCCATGTCTAGTTCTAACTGTTGCTACTTGACCTGCATACAGATTTCTCAGGAGGCAGGTCAGGTGGTCTGGTATTCCCATTCTTGAAGAATTTCCCACAGTTTGTTGTGATCCACACACAGGCTTTGGCAGAGTCAATAAAGCAAAAGTAGATGTTTTTCTGGAACTGTTTTGATGATCCAGCAGATATTGGCAATTTGGTCTCTGGTTCCTCTGCCTTTTCTAAATCCAGCTTGAACATCTAGAAGTTCATGGTTCACGTACTATTGAAGTCTGACTTGGAGAATTTTGAGCACTACTTTGCTAGTGTGTGAGATGAGTGCAATTGTGCAGTTGTTTGACCATTCTTTGGGATTGCCTTTCTTTGGGATTGGAATGAAAACTGACCTTTTCCAGTCCTGTGGCCACTGCTGAGTTTTCCAAATTTGCTGGCATATTGATTGCATCATTTTAACAGCATTATCTTTTAGTATTTGAAATAGCTCAACTGGGATTCCATCACCTCCACTTGCTTTGTTCATAGTGATGCTTCCTAAGGCCCGCTTGACTTCACATTTCAGGATGTCTGACTTCTAGGTGAGTGATCACACCATCACAGTTATCTGGGTCATGAAGATCTTTTTTGTATAGTTCTTCTGTGTACTATTGCCACCTCTTCTAATATCTTCTGCTTCTGTTAGGTCCACAATATTTCTGTCCTTTATTGTGCCCATCTTTGCAGGAAATATTCCCTTGGTATCTCTAATTTTCTTGAAGAGATCTCTAGTCTTTCCCATTCTATTATTTTCCTCTAATTCTTTTCATTGACTGCTGAGAAGGCTTTTTTATCTCTCCTTGCTATTCTTTGGAACTCTATATTCAAGTGGGTATATCTTTCCTTTTCCCCTTTGCCTTTAGCTTCTCTTCTTTCCTCAGGTATTTGTAAGGCCTCGTCAGACAACCATTTTGCCTTTTTGCATTTCTTTTTCTTCTGTTATTAGGTATCATTATTTATTATAAAACTATGTTACTAGAATAGTGTGGTGTTACTGCAATGTAGAGAATGGGAACAGTGATATAGAATAGAAAATTTAAGCATAGACTCCTATATATATGCACACTTGATTTGTGAGATAGTTGGCACTGCAGAATTGGTCCATTTAATAAATAGTACTGGGTCAATTGGATGGCCATAAAAAATGAAAGAAAATTGAACCTCTACATGGCATCATACCAAAATTCAATTCTAGATGGATTATTGACCCAACCGTGACAAGTAAAACTGGAGCTTTTAGAAGGTAATATAAAAGTAAATCTTTATGACCTCAGCATTGGAAAAGTTTTCTTAAAATAAAAACATCAGAAAACACTCACCATAAATGTTAAATTTTATTTAAAAAGACATGAAATTTGATAAAATATTTAAAGACTTAAAAATGAGAAAGAGTTGTATCTAAAAGACATGGCCTTATGTAAATTAATAAGGAAAAAAAAACCTAGTTTAAAAAAATGGGCTAGGGCTTCCCTAGTGGTCCAGTGGTTAAGAATCCACTTTGCAATACAGGGAATACCAGCTCAATCTCTGGTCCAGGAAGATCCCAGATGCCATGGGGCAGCCAAGCCTGTGCACCAGAACTACTGAAACCTGCATGCCCTAGAGCCTGAGCTCCTCAACGAGAGAAGCCACCACAATGAGACGCTCACACACTGCAATGAAAAGTAGCCCCACTCATTGCAACTAGAGAAAGCCCTTGCACAGGAATAAAGGCCCAATGCAACCAAGTTTAAAAAAAAAACTCCAGAAGATCCAGAGGAGAGGGTCTTAACTGAAAAAAAAAAAAAAAAAAAAGTGGGGACAGGGGGAGGAGGGGACTAAATGTGCAGTCAGTTTCCTCCTGAAGAAGAAATTCAAATGACCAATGAACATATGAAAATATGCCTATCTCATTATTAATCACAAAAATGCAAATGAAAACCACAAGGACTTACTATTGTGAACCCACTTAATTGATGAAACTTGAAAATCTGACAATAACATCTTGAGTGAGGAGTGTAGAGCAATGAAAATTTTCATACACTGTTGACTAGAGTATAAATTTGATTAACTACTTTGGAAAACCATTCTTTATTACCTTGTCAAGTTGAAGATGCATGTATCTTTTATAATGGCTTTCAGACTAGAAATAACACAGATGCCTATTAATTGTATATTCATACAATGAAATTGAACTACAGGTACAGGGAATGTGGATGAATCTCACAAATGTAATGTTGAGAAAAAATACCTAGACGTGATTAAATACAAAGAGACTGTTTCCATTTTTGTAAAGTACAAAACAGATAACACTAAACAATAGATTTTGGGATGATTTCTGTGGTGGGCATAATAATTCTTCCCCAATCCCCAAGACGTCCATCTGTTTTCCCAGAATTTGTAAATATGTTACTTTTTATGTCAAAACAAACCTTACAGTCATTCTCAAAGGTAGCTATCTTGAGATTGGGCAGATTATCCTGGATTATCTAGGTAGACTGGATGTAATCAAAAGGGTCTTTTGAAGTGAGAACTGAGAGTCAGAGTAAGAGATGTATGGAATCTCTTTGGAAGGAGGACAGAGATATGGTACACTGCTCATTTGAAGAAGGAGGAAGGGGAGCTGCCATCAAAGAATTTGGATAGCTGCTAGAAGCTGGGGAGTCAAGGAGATTTTCTCTGAGACCTTCCAGAAAAGAACACAGCTCTGCTGATATACCTTAACTTTACTCAGCAAGATCTGTACTGGACTTGTAACTTACAGATCTCTAACATGATAAATTTATATTGTTTTAAACCCCCAAGTATATGGCCATTCACTACAGCAGCAATAAGAAACTAATACAGGTACACAAATGATAAAATTATAAGTAAAAGTAAAGAAGTGATTGCCATAAGTCAGAATGGGATCACCACTGAGAAGAGGTTGAAAAGGCAGTGTGAACAGGAAAGGGTCCTTGTAAGGGTGGTGGGTGTTGGCAGGGTCTTGTCTTTCCTGATCTGGGTTATAGTTACCTAGGACTTTGTTTTCTAAATACATTGTGTACTTTATACACTTATATTGTATGCCCTTTTGTGCTCATGGGTTATATATCACAATTAAAGGGGAGAAAAGTTTTCTGCTTTCACAGGTTAGAGATAAAGTTCTTTTTTAAAAAAAAAAAGAAAAGGTGACCTTAGATGATGAAAATCTTGAGAATGCTTCCTAGCAGAACCTTGGAAAGCCCAGTCATTATTACTCTTGTGCTCCTAGAAGTGCTAAAGAAGAGTAAAGACCATCAGTTTATCCAAGTGGGCTATTCAGCTATCCAGTGACTGCTCAGTGGTTCTTATACTGTAAACCCTCTGGTCAACATTTTAGCACATATAGGGTTGATGCCACCATCTAGCTGAATGTAGCTTGGAATGGTCCTACTCCTACTTCTTTGAATAGTGTTTTCACTGGCCCTTGTGATTGCAGCCTTTTTCTATTTAAACAGACTCCCATTTTGCTAGCTGCTTTGTTTGCAGAATGGTTGGCTTTAGTAGTTAAGATTCATTCACTCTTCCCTTTAGTATCCTCTCTGTTCCAGGGACCCTGCTCGGCTCTTGGATAGAGAGACAAATAGACCATGGTCCTTTCCTCATGGGAACTCTTGAGTCACAGAAGGAGATTTAAGAGTGGATAAATGATCATGTGAAAATTTCCCTTTGAGTAAGACTCTACAGAAACACAGAGGAAAGAGAATCTAATGTTACCTGAGAGATTAAGACAGGCTTCCTACAGGTGACAAATGGAATTAAAGAGTCAGTGTGGGTCCACTAGGGCTTCCCAGGTGGCTCAGTGGTAAAGAATCCACCTGCCAATGCAGAAGACACAAGAGACTTGATTTCGATCCCTGGGTCGGGAAGATCCCCTGAAATAGGAGATGGCAACACGCTCTAGTATTATTGCCTGGAAAATTCCATGGACAGAGGAGCCTGGTGGGCAATAGTCCATGGAATTCCAAAGAATAGGACACGACTGAGCGACTGAGCATTCACATGCATGTGGGTTAACGAAGAAGACTAAGTAGGAAAGAAGGTATTTCAGGCAAAGGAAGAGCTTGTGACAAGTCGGTGAGGTAAGAGGAGCATGGCCCGTTTGGGGATCTGTTTAATTCTGCTGGCTAGCTGGCACTGAGAAGCTGGGGGAGAATGCAGGGAAGAAATCTGGGCATCAGGATCAAAAACAAGGCTTCAGTGCCAAAGCACCAGGCAGAGGAGAACACTGGTTAGAAGTAGAAGCTGGAGGCACTTAACATGAATCTGAAGTCAATATCAGACATGTAGCCAGAAGAATTTTTATAAATATCAGGGGTCATATAACAACACAGAGCCTTTTCTTCAGCGATGGTTTTCTAGCTATTTACATAGCTCCCTCTAGTTTTCCCTGGCTTACTCATCCAACAAATATTTGTTGACTGTGTTCTGTATGTTGGGCACTGAAGTGAAAGTGAAAGTCACTCACTTGTGTCTGACTCTTTGCGACCCCATGGACAGTATAGTCTATGGAATTCTCCAGGCCAGAATACTGGAGTGGGTAGCCTTTCCCTTCTCCAGGGGATCTTCCCAACTCAGGGGTCAAACCCAGGTCTCCTGCATTGCAGGTGGATTCTTTTACCAGCTGAGCCACAAGGGAAGCCCAAAAATACAGGGATGGGTAGCCTATTCCTTCTCCAGCGGATCTTCCGGGCCCAGGAGTCAAACCAGGATTTCCTGCACTGCAGGCGGATTCTTTGCCAACTGAGCCACAAGGGAAGCCCATGTTAGGCACCAGGCACTGGCTATACAGCCTATGGGGTTACAGAGAGTTGGCCATGACTTAGGGACAGAAAAACAACTGGATATACTGTAGTGGCGGCAGCATTGAGCATCTATTCTTGGGCCTTGCTTTTCATTTTGTGCAACTGTGAGAGTTACCATTCAGCAAAAAGGGCCATGCTGGATTTGAACCCTATGAGGATGGAATAGAGAGGCTTCCCTTGTGGCTCAGATGGTAAAGAGTCCGCCTGCAAGGCAGGAGATGCAGATTCAATCCCTGGGTTGGGAAGATACCCTGGAGAAGGGTATGGCAATCCATTCCAGTATGCTTGCCTAATGAACCTCAGGGACAGAGAAGCCTGGGAAAGACAGAGAAGACTGGTGGGATACAGTCCATGGGGTCACACAGAGTTGAACATGACTGAGCAACACACATATACACAGGATGGAATAGGTATGCCAAATCTAAACATGTTGATGAATCAGCTTCCACCAGTGAATGTGGTTATTTTGAAAATAGTGATGATAGAATTAAAAAAAAAATAAACCTGTTGTTTACGCATTTGGTCAATAATTTAACAGTGGGTAGAACTTAATCATAGTACCTATGACTCTAATATCTAAGAACTCTGGAGCTGCCTTTCTTCTTCAGAACTGTCAGCTTACTTGGGAGATCCTATAAGATAGGATCTTGTTTAGTAGGGCTAGCAGAGGGGATCTTGGGACCTCAGGGAGCATTGAAGATAACTCTTGAGAATTAAGGAAGTTATTTTTACTCTGAATGCAATTTAGTTAAGTTAGCTACAAAAAGGGGATACAAGGATACAGAG
The DNA here is from genome assembly GCF_023699985.2 of Odocoileus virginianus. Taxonomy (NCBI): domain Eukaryota; kingdom Metazoa; phylum Chordata; class Mammalia; order Artiodactyla; family Cervidae; genus Odocoileus; species Odocoileus virginianus. Next base: position 16,470,181 of record NC_069674.1, read on the forward strand.
AAAAAGTTTTGGGTACTTTTCTTTCCACACACACACCATCTGAGATCTTAGTTACCCAACCAAGGATTGACTCTATGCCCCCTATGTTGGAAGCACAGAATCTTAACCACTGGACAACCAGGGAAGTCTGGTTTTGGTACTTTTTACATATCTCCTTTTTTTTTTTTTTTTTTCTTTTCAAGTGCATAAGGAGAGTATAAACTGTTGACTAAACTTCCAACTTAAGTGTTGTAACTTAAGTGTTGTAAGTTAATAGGAAAGATTTTCTTTTTTCAGTACCATTTTAAATGTCCTGTCATAGGGAATCTATCCATTTTAGATAAGATGCTTACCATTGGCCCAACTGGCAGGCAGAGTAGACCGTGGAGTGGGCAGGATTAGAATGATTTATATTGAACCAAATGACTGCTAGGAATCCACTGCTCTCAGCGGAGCTTGGAGAGGGTTGGGGCAGGAAGGAGAACGGGAAAAGAGGGTAATAGTACCTCAAACTCAGTCCATGGATCTCTTTTATAGTAACTCTCTTGGTGATGCTCATGCATCTAAATGTTATTAAATGTCATCGGTGGACTGACAATTTCCATGTTTATAACTAAGGCTCTGTTTCAAACTCTAGACACATATTCAACTTCAACATCTCACGTGGATGTAATAGACATCCTAACCCAACATGTCCACAACTCAACTACTGCTCTCCCACACCTCCCTGCAAAAAGTCCCGCACTCCAATTTAGCCTTCCTCTTATTCTTCATTTCCTATGTCATTGTTCCAGTGGCTCAAACCAAACACTTGGAGTTCTTCTCCTGTTCTTACTGTCTATCAGACTTCACATATGACTCATTCATAAATCCTGCTTATTTTTCCTTTATAGTGTATCTAAAGTCTGATTATTTTTCATGACCCACTGCTACTACTCTGGTCCAAATCTTATCATTTCTTGCTTTATTACTATTTCCTCTCCTTCTCCCCTTGCCACTCTACCAACTCTTCCCTCCATCCTCCACCCTCAGCCCAGCTAATATTTTTCAACCACTGAATTGAGTCTCGTTATTTCTGGGCCCAAGATCCTCCTTATAATGGTCCCCCTGGTCTTGGATAAATCTGCAACTCCCTTACCTTTCTGTTTTATCTTCTGGACTCTCCCTTTTGACTCCTTTGCTTCCGTCATAGCAACTTCCTGGCTGATCTCAGATCCCATCATTTCCTCACATGCAGTTTTCAGTGGTGACTTGTATGACATGCTCTATTAGTCAGCTTGGGCTGCCATAACAATATACCATTGACTGGCTAGTATACACAGCGGGAATTAATTTTTTCACAGTTCTGGAGGCTAGAAGTCCCAAATCAAAGTGCTGACTACCCTGATTCCTGATGAGAGCTCTCTTCCTGGCTTGCAGCATCTGCCTTTTTTGCCAAGTGAGTCATCACATCAGTTTTCCTGTGTAGTGCGCACACACACAGATGCACACACACACACAGTGAGGTCTCTTCCTCTTCTTATAAAGCCCCGGTCCTAGAGGATTAGGGTGGTGCTGGTGGTAAAGAACATGCCTGCCAGTGCAGTAGATGCTGGACTCTTGTGTTCGATTCCCAGGTCAGGAAGATCCCCTGGAGGAGAAAATGACAATCCACTCCATTATTCCTGCCTGGAGAATCCCAAGGACAGAGGAGACTGGCAAGCTACAGCCCATAGGGTGGGTAAAGACTTGGACCCGAATGAAAAGTGACATAGCACACATGCCTTATGACCAGATTTAGCTTTTCTTACCTCCTATTGACCCAGTCTCCAAATACATGAGAGGCTTTTAACACATGAGTGGTGGTGGGTAGGGAGAGGTTGGTGGGCAGAAATCAGTCCACAGGACCAGAAGAAAAAAACCAAGCCCAGAAACCTGGAAGCCTTGTATGATTTAGTTCTCACTTGCATCTCCAGGTCTCTCTCTTAACTTTCCCTGACTGTTACTTCACACAGGCTTGTTGTTCAATTGCTCAGTCATATCCAACTCTTTGTGATCCTGTGGACTGTAGTATGCCAGGCTTCCCTGTCCTTCACCATCTCTCAGAGCTTCCTCAAACTCATGTCCATTGAGTCACTGATACTATCCAACCATCTCATCCTCTGTCATCTCTTTCTCCTCCTGCCTGAAATCTTTCCCAGCATTAGGATACTTTTTAATGAGTCAGCTCTTCATATCAGGTGGCCAAAGTACTGGAGCTTCAGTTTCAGCATCAGTCCTTCTAATGAATACTCAGGACTGATTTCCTTTAGGATGAACTGGTTGGAGCTCCTTGGTGTCCAAGGGACTCTCAAGAGTCTTCTCCAACACCACAGCTCAAAAGCATCAATTCTTCAGCACTCAACTTTCTTTATAGTCCAAATCTCACATCCATACATGACTACTGGAAAAACCATAGCCTTGACTAGATGGACCTTTGTTGGCAAAGTAACGCCTCTGATTTTTAATATGCTCTCTCAGTTCAGTTCAGTCACTTAGTCATGTCTGACTCTGTGACCCCATGGACTACAGCACACCAGGCCTCCCTGTCCATCACCAACTCTTGGAGTTTACTCAACTCATGTCCATTGAGTCTGTGACACCATCCAACCAACTCATCTTCTGTTGTCCCCTTCTCCTCCTGCCTGCAATCTTTCCCAGCATTAGAGTCTTTTCAAATGAGTCAGCACTTCGCATCAGGTGGCCAAAGTATTGGAGTTCCAGCTTCAGCATCAGTCCTTCCAATGAATATTCAGGACTGATTTCCTTTAGGATTGACTGTTTGGATCTCCTTGTAGTTCAAGGGACTCTCAAGAGTCTTCTCCAACACCATAGTTCAAAAGCATCAATTCTTCTGGCACTCAGCTTTCTTTATAGTCCAACTCTCACATCCATACATGACTACTGGATAAACCATAGCCTTGACTAGACGGACCTTTGTTGGCAAAGTAATGTCTCTGCTTTTTAATACGCTGTCTAGGTTAGTCATAACTTTTCTTCCAAGGAGTAAGCGTCTTTTAATTTCATGGCTGCAGTCACCATCTGCAGTGATTTTGGAGCCCAAAAAATAAAGTCTGCCACTGTTTCCACTGTTCCTTCATCTATTGGCCATTAAGTGATGGGACCAGATGCCATGGTCTTTGTTTTCTGAATGTTGAGCTTTAAGCCAACTTTTTCACTCTCTACTTTCACTTCCATCAAGAGGCTATTTAGTTCCTCTTCACTTTCTGCCGTAAGAGTGGTGTCATCTGCATATCTGAGGTTATTGATATTTCTCCCAGCAATCTTGATTCCAACTTGTGCTTCCTCCACCCCAGCATTTCTCATGAAGTACTCTGCATATAAGTTAAATAAGCAGGGTGACAATATACAGCCTTGACGTACTCCTTTTCCTATTTGGAATCAGTCTGTTGTTCCATATCCAGTTCTAACTGTTGCTTCCTGACCTGCATACAGATTTCTCAAGAGGCAGGTCAGGTTGTCTGGTATTCCCATCTCTTTCAGAATTTTCCACAGTTTCTTGTAATCCACACAGTCAAAGGCTTTGGCATAATCAGTAAAGCAGAAATAGATGTTTTTCTGGAACTCTCTTGCCTTTTTGATGATCCAGCAGAAGTTGGTAATTTGATCTCTAGTTCCTCTGCCTTTTCTAAAACCAGCTTGAACATCTGGAAGTTCATGGTTCGCGTATTGTTGAAGCCTTGCTTGGAGAATTTTGAGCATTACTTTGCTAGCATGTGAGATGAGTGCAATTGTGCAGTAGTTTGAGCATTCTTTGGCATTGCCTTTCTTATGGCAACACACTCCAGTACTCTTGCCTGGAAAATCCCATGGATGGAGGAGCCTGTTAGGCTACAGTTCATGGTTTGGCAAAGAATCAGACATGACTGGGCGACTTTACTTTTGCTTTCGCTTTCGCTTTTGCTTTTCTTAGGGATTGGAATGAACACTTACCTTTTCCAGTCCTGTGGCCACTGCTGAGTTTTCCAAATTTGCTGGCATATTATGGGCAGTACTTTAACAGCATCATCTTTTAGGTTTTGAAATAGTTCAGTTGGAATTCCCTCATCTCCACTAGCTTTGTTTGTAGTGATGCTTCCTAAGGCCGTCTTTTTTTTTTTTTTTTAACAGAATTTTATGCATGTGTACACACTTTATTAATTTTACATTCTAAGATATACACAAGGTCAGCATTTCACAAAACTTATTATTCCAAAAGCAGTTATCATGAAACACAGTGATTATATAAGTCAATCAAGCAAAAAAAGCATCTATTAAATTTTCTTATCATGTCATCTTATACTTGTTTTCAAATAGAAGCTTGAAATATGATATAGTATTAGAATAGGAAGAGAGAATTTTACTTTATAACAATGATCACTTTCCAAATATTAGATTTTATATAAAAATAAAGAGTATACTGTCACCAAAGCTCATCTGAAGGCTAGCATCTCTTTTATTTATTCCAAAACAACCCCTGCAGAAACTTAACTTTCTAGCCAATTTAAATGATAAAAATGAACCTTGGCTTAAATAGTAAAGTGAATCATCTTGCCTCCTAGTTCTCAAACCAGTGGAACAGTTTCATTTTCCTATCCCAATTCTACCCCACCACAGAATTTCAGCCTAAGCCCCTCTTGACTTCACATTCCAGGATGTCTGTCTCTAGGTGAGTGATCAAACCATCATGGTTATCTGGGTCATGAAGATCTTTTTTGTATAGTTCTTCTGTGTATTCTTGCCACCTCTTCTTAATGTCTTCTGCTTCTGTTAGGTCCATACCATTTCTGTCCTTTATTGTGCCCATCTTAGCATGAAATGTTCCCTTGGTACCTTTAATTTTCTTGAAGAGATCTCCAGTCTTTCCATTATGTTTTCCTCTATTTCTTTGCATTGTTCACTGAGGAAGGCTTTCTTACCTCTCCTTGCTATTCTTTGGAACTCTGCATTCAGAAGTATGTATCTTTCCTTTTCTCCTTCGCCTTTCACTTTTACACAGGCTACCCTGTGTAGCACCTTATGGCACTCTCTAGAGTCCTTACCAAGAAGATTTTATGTTTACATCTTTTCAATTCATGTCCTCCCCTGTAGGAGCTCCATCCCCAGTGGTAACATCTAATGCTTCCAATCACACTTGAAGGCCAACTTGTCTTCACATGGAGACTGAACCCAGTGTAACATGGTGGTGGTTTCTGTCCTTGGCAGTTATTTCTGCTAAATGTACAGCTGAGCCAGAGAATGCCTGGCCAACAGAGGGGTCTCCTGAGAATAACAAATAATTTTGACAGTGCCCTATATTCCAGTGGAGATTACATATCAAGAGTCATAAAAATATTCATGCACTCTGACCCACTTTGGTAATTCCACAGCTGGAGTTTCATCTCAGGGAAATAATTTAAAATAAGAAAAAAAGATCTGTATCTTTTTTTATGAGGATAAAAGATTAGATAAAGTGCTTAGCATAGCTTCAGGGAAAGAGACACTCAACAAAGTGTTTATAGCACATAATTTGAAACTTCAAGAGAAAATGAGAAAGTTTTAAACTACAAATATCCTAAATTTTAGGGAATAGAGAATGCTTGGCTTAGTGTTGCTGGGACCAGCCCAACGACGAACCGACCTGAGCGAGCAGTGCCACAGAAGAATAAAGAAAAATATGACCCAGAAATAAAGTAGGGATCAAGGGGCTGATGCCATTTGCAGGCAAAAGCCCAGATCCTAATCCTTGAATGCCTTTTACTGTTAACTTCTACTTCATAATTCATGCTCTAGAGATATCTGTTCTTTACAATCTCAGATCGGGGATAAAGATATACAATGCACAGTCCTCAATCTCCAAGCTTCAGGCCTTTCAAGTCTTTGTTAAGCCCTTTGGCTATTGATGCCCTTTCTCAGCAACTCCCTCAAGGCTCTGGTTTTGGAACAGTCACTACTGGTTTTCCATCAGTCACATCAGTATGTCAACATCTTGTTTTCAAGATGTCTTTCCACGATGTACTTTTTATTGCTCCCAGCCCGTCGCCTGGGGGTGATGAGAAAGTCATTCTCATTTTTCAAAGAAGCCCTGTTAGTTATAGTGCATAGCATATTCCCTTCAAGTGTTAGTTGCTCAGCTGTGTCTGACTCTTTGCGACCCCATGAACTGTATGTAGCCTGCCAGGCTCCTCTGTCCCTGGAATTCTCCAGGCAAGAATACTGCAGTGGGTAGCCACTCCTTTCTCCAGGGGAAGTTCCCAACTCAAGAACTGAACCTCGTCTCCTGAATTGTAGGCGAATTCTTTACTCTCTGAGTCATCAGGGAAGAGAATGCTTATGAATTATAAAGTACCAATATGTTGGAGTATTTTACACTCACTGAAATAAAAAGTATGATTATTGTACAATACATGAAAAACATTTTTGAAACAAATTTAAATAAGAAAATTCGAACTCAAAGCATAGCCTACATTTTATTTCAACTAAGTAAACACTCTATACACTTTCGTGGTGATAATTGGTACTAGCTGTAGTTTGTTGAGTGTCTCTTTCCCTGAAGCTATGCTAAGCACCTTATCTAATCTTCTATCCTCATAAAAATCTTTCAAAATAAACATGATTGTCTCCAAATAACAAATGAGAGGCTCAGAGAGCTGAGGTTAATTTAATAAACAAGTAGAAGAACAGATTGTTTAATCTAGATTTATCTGACTTAAAATCTTATGCATTTTCCTCTATCCAAAGCTGCCATTCCGACCTTGGAAAGGAAAGCAAACAAACAAACAAAATAAAACACAAGCACGAAGAATCTAGTTGTCACATAAAAGTAGCATGACTCTAAGAGAAATTTACATTTTAGTGTATTTTATTATATTTTGAAACTGATTTAATAATTTCTCTAGAATTACCCAATAGGCACTCCAGATCCTCACACAAAAAGCTGAGTGATATCTGAATTACCTGAAAAATGCCAAGTTCACTGTGTACTTTCCTACACTCCATTTTTATTTGAATTTACATACCAACCACTGACCAAGAGCAACCAACTAAGAGTAGAAATACAAAACCTCTTCTGAAGGCAAAGCAAACTATAGTTCTAAGTTCTGCCATGCGAACTTCCAACACAGACAGCCTTTGAGAATTTTGTCTCTACATCAAGCCAGAAGAGGGGAGGATTACTTACCCCGCATCAGGCCAACAGAAAAAGACTTCAACAAGATTATTGGGAAAGATTAGAGGTACCTACAAGAAGGGGAAAAGGACATTTCCCTCTTCTGCTCAGCTCTTGCTTCTGCTGAACTGCTCAAGTTCATGGACTCATCCTGGTGAAGTCATTGGTATATAGAATGGTGAGAAATTTCCTTGGAGAGCTTGATATTTGTGCCCTGAAACCTGGGAGCATCCATGAGCCTAGAAACTTGTGCCTTCTCCACTGGAGAACAGACAGAAGGTAACAGGGTGGTGAACTACATATACACCATCTTGCACTGCAAGTTTGCATGTGTTTCCCTTAGGTTAAACTGACCTCAAAGAATGGTGACAAAATTCTGGGTGACCACCTAATTATTCTGTCCCAGTGGGAAGCCTGCCAGAGTGAAGAGACCATAGCATTAGGAGACTGTGGTTTCCACCACCACGGGCTCTTGCTGAGGGAGAGGGGCTTTACAAGACCACAGGCAGACAGTATGTGACTGGTGTTAGGATCCAAGCAGAGTCTTTTAAAGAGTTCATAGCCTGCATGCTAGTAAGAAAGCCAGTGTTTGGGCTGCACCAGATTACATAGCACTATGAGGCTGCCAGGGCTAACAGGCAGGGACCTAAATTTTGGTTTCCCTTGAATTGGTAAGATTCCCCACCCCAAACAGGCCGCCTGGAGCCAGCCAATCAGCAGGCGCCCAAAGGGGAACAAAGGGAACATGAGGGAAAGCGGAAAAGCCCACGAACGCCTAAGTTTGAACAAAAGCCCGCGAAAGTTTGTACCAATAGAATTGCTTTGCAAACATGTAACCAATCCGCTTAAGCCAGCTACCAACCGCTTATGCACACCCTATAAATTTGGGTAACAGCTGGGTCTCGGGGCTTTTCTGACCCTGCACCACCGCGTTGGTTGTGACAGGAGCCCTGGCTCGAGTCAGTAATAAACTTCCCTTTTTTTGCGAGTTGCATTGTCTTGGAATCTTTCTCTCTTCCCGCTCTGGGATTCGGACATCGGGCATAACATTTGGGGGCTCGTCTGGGATCCCTTGACCAGAAGAAGAGAACACTTACAGGACAGAGGGGAAGATAAATAATAACACCGGTGCTCAGGACAGGAAAGTCCAATGTAAATCTGAGGCCCTGCTGGGAAGCAGGAAGGTATCTGGCGCAGAAGAAAGCTTTCTATAAAGGGGGGAATGGATTAAACGTTCCAGCCGGCGTAAGGCCGAGGCCAGCGGACACGCTAGAAGGCAGCCAGCTCTGCGGGAAAGAAAGTTCCTCTCCCGACCCGAAGTCTGGTGAACAGTGGACGCCATTCTGTAAGGTGAACCTGCTACCGGGAGGCAAGAGAATTCAGGGGGCCCGAAAACCCAGCGCTATGTTATCGGCCGACGTTCATCTATCCGTGTGTTTGTCTTCGGCTCTCCGTGATTGTGTGTGTGCCGGCATTGTCTCTGGTCCTCCTCCTCCTCCTTCTTTCAACCTGGCTTCCTTTCCTCCTTTTGAAATCTTTGAAGACATCTGAAGTTTTGTGTCTCTATAGAAGGTTTTCTGAGAGACTGTATTCTTGTATTTAAGGGAGTGTCTGATGAGGACTGCCAGGTTTATATGTGTGTTTTAACTCTGTTCTGTGTTGTGATTTGTGATGGCTACTTTGCTTTGTCTGGCCACCATTTAGACCTGCCGCCATTTTGTTAAAACTTGATTTTCTTTCCCTGTGCCTTGAGACCAGGGCTCTCAAGAACACTCATCTAGACCATCTTTAACTCCTGAGACTGAGAAGAAAAGGAAAAAGAGTAGCCTTTAAAAATGTTATTTATTTAAGTTTTATATTGTAATATCTAATTCATGACCAAACTTAGAAAATGAAGATAGATCTTGCACTGTGTCTGTCTAAATATGTTTTGGTATGTCTTTATCTCTGGAAAATACTTTTAGGTTAATTTTTAAATGAGCTCTATTTAATTGGCTTAAGAAGGGGTAAGTGCTTACAAATCAAATAATTCTAAATTAAACAATAAATTCCAGGTTTAGGTGAACTGGGAAATATTTAGTATTAAATACCTGATATTAATGTTTGTTGACCTATCTAATATAGACATGTCTTAGAGTAATTAACATCAAGTGAAATGTTTTCATTGTGCCTAGGTTTAATCTAAGTTAAATATTATGCCTGTTACAGGTTTGTCGACAAGGAAATTACCTTGAGTAAAAAAAAAAAAAACTTCTAAAAAATGTAAATGAGGTATGAGTTTGTATATAAACTCTATTAAGAATAATTATTCTTTAAAAATATCTGTTTAAAATAGTCTCTCCAGATTGGTGTAACTTGAATTTCTAAGGGTTGTGCTAAACTAAGCATTAGAAGTCTATTAAATAATTAGGTCATTTCCAAGTGAAGTAAGATTTTGAAACATTTACTACTAAACACTGATTTCCTTTTACAGAAAAACTAAAGAGATTTGGGACTATAAATGAATAATGTTTGATGCCATTATAAAATGTTTTAAGAAAACAAGGGTTTTAAAAATTATCACTGGTATTTATGCTCACCAATCTATAAAATGCTAATATAAAAGTTAGCTCTTGGTTGCTAAAAAAAAAAGGAAGAAGTGTGCTTTCAGTAAAAAAAAGAGTGTAAAAAAAATACTAAAAAGAGTTATGCATGATCAGGATTTTCTAAAATTAGATTACAATTAGTTGAATAAATGGATTTTGTTAAAAATGACACGGTCATAAGAAAACTGGTTACAGCCAATTAGGTCCAAGGTGGCAGAACTGACTTCCACTAGACCTTGAGTCTTGGTATTTGTGCCCATTGTGACATATCACCAAGCTAAATGATACACCCATCAACATTGACTGAATCTGACCAAGTGTTCTAAAGCTTTTAATTGATCTTTTCAATAAAACTTCCTGAATTGAATTCTTTTAAATTTCCTTTGACATCTAGCTAACTTTGGGGGTGTTTCAGAGGGCCCCTGAAACATCCCAAAGAGAGATATTAAACTGTTTATTTGTTTGGTTAAATTACATGAAAAAGATTATCAAATGAGTAATAAATCCGCTCATGTTATCATGTATGAAAAATTACTAATACAGATATCCTAGAAATTATATGGAGTTCTTAACATTTTGATATGTTTTGGTATTCTGATGAAAAACCTGATGACTTCACAAAAGTTAACAAAGGACTGAATGAACCAGCGAATATGCTTATAACTTTTATGGTTTCTATCTGAGAAATTGCAGCTTTAAAGCGTGTGTTTTCCAGTAGAGAAAACCTTCCTCTTAAACTAATTATAAAAATAATTTGGTAAAATTACACATTATAAACAAAACAATTATATTTTCTCTCTATCTGACTCCTCCAGAAATTTGAAACTCTTAAGTTTCCAGTAAGTTTATCAAATGAGCTAAAAAGGTTATCTCACTAACAGGTACAAAAATCTCAAGGAATTTTTGAGACCTTAAAAAAGAAAAGAGTTCACCTAGATTTGTTAGGCAAAATCTGTGATAAGCCTTTGGTGTGAGTTTCCCAGCCCTGTTTTATATTAAAAGTTCAGTCTGAGATCCTATAAGTGTTTCAACAAAATAAAAAGTCTATGATCAATTCTGTTATGTGATATTAATGTGAAAGTTTGTTTCTGAAGCTTAGCTCAGTAATCTATCTTTGGATGAAGATCAAATGCCTCATGACCTGCAACCAGGACTGGAAAAAGACATAATTTAAGAGACTGTCTCCAACCTGGATGGAAAGACTTTTTATCAGGTCCTCTTAACTAGCTCATGCACAATGAAACTGAATGAAAATTAACTTTTAGATTAATTCCCACTTCCAAAGGCCCCTACACTGGATTGGTCTATAGAGAAGACAGCTGACCTGATCTCACCTTAAAATGATGCTCAAACAAGAGAAACTACAGTACACCAGGATGAGAAGACAACGACATCAGAGGTAGACAGCTTGTCTAAGATACTGGACCTGATTCGTATGATCGTTTATAGTGTTCTCTTGACTTCTTAGACCTTTGTATATAAATAAAATGCTTTTCTATCATAGGCCTGATTCTATGCTAGTTTTAGAAATCAATCCAATTGTTGGGTTTGTGGCCAATTACCTGTATCTAGTTCTGGGTTACCTTGGTAAATTTCTCTACTACAAGACTCTAACTGGTTGGCCCTGAGGAAATTTACTTGGAAAAATTATAGTCATATTCAGGTTACTATGATACTACCAGACAGGATCCCCTCACTGGCCAACTAATAATGCCTACTCTGACTCTGGCTATAAATTTGAGCCTTTTTCTATTCCTAAAGCTCAATCAGATCAACAAGAAAAGTTTTAGCAAAAGAAAAAGAAATCTCCCACAATTATGAGATAGATTTATATAGATAACACCAGGCTATGGTAATTTAGGTTTAAAGTCTCCTCTGTGTTAAAAACAATTAAATCATACTAAAGATAATCAGTCTAGCAACACTAGAAAACTGGGCTGTGTGCCTTATAGATGGTGGTACCCATGTATAATTTCCCTGAAATATAAAGATTTGTACAGAGTAGACTAAGTCAGACGACCTGAGATATACTGGGCTACATCTAATGGAAGCTCTTAGGTCTTACTTGTGACTTTACTAATACTGCTGGCTATGTTCTTTGTATTTCACCTGTTTTACAAAATTGCTATTTCTTACACTGCCAAATGTGTGACTGAGGCCTCTGATAAAATAATATATAGTTCCCTATGAGATCGATGATGATGACAGTGTAACTCTAGATATGGGAGAAAGCAACAAGAGGGAATGTTTTCCTGGACCAAGAGGCTAGTAAGAGAGGTGGTCAAGAGAATTTTAGATGCTGTTTTGTGGCCTAGTCCAGTAACAGCACATTGAGAGGCCGGTTGACAAAATCTTTGCCAAACCTGAGAATGGACATTCTCAGCACCATGAGATAAAGTGGTCATGAAATGCCCCCCTCAAAGTCGTGGTCAAGTTTGTGAGCAAAAAGGGGCTCTGCCAACTGAAGATTGACACTTGCCATCTACATCTACAGCGATTATATCATGGCCACCACAAGTGCTGACTTTCAACGGCCCTGAAAGGAGTTCTGGGTGAAGATCAAGAATGAGGCGTTCCGTGCTCTGGGAAAAACTGGCAGAAGAGGCCTTCAGACCGTTAGATCTTTTCAAGAGATTTTATGAGTCCCAATTCTTGCATCTTCTCATACCTAGAGAAACACTGACATCATTAATGGTGCCATCTGCTTTGGCTATTAAAAAATTTTACAATTAAAAGTCAAAATAGAGTACTCAGCTATGGTTCAGACATCCTTGGAAATAACCAGGTGTTACTATGGGTGTAATTTCAGATTAGACATTGTATTGCTAAACACTTGAGTTTTCTGAGTCATGTCAGGCTTAGATGCCACCATTCTCAAAACAATGTCTGCTGGAAGCTAGTAACTTCTACCTTACTTTTTATAAAACTAGGCAACTGGCCACCTGGCTACAAGTCTCCCTGAAATGCCAGGTCCAGACTGGGTTTCAGGCCTATTCTTCTAAAAGAAAGAGATTTACTTTGTCTATTAAAACTCCAGTTATCCCTCCTCCAGCTACTACTAAGTGGGTATGTTACAACAAAATGGCAGACCAAGAGATTGAGATTTTAATCATACAAGGTTCAGATCTAAGACTTAGAACTCAAGAATACTTCCAATTCAGTGTCTCTTCTCCAAGCTGAGGCGGTCCTATGCCCCATTTTGACAAAAAGTTATCACAGTCATAGTTGCCCTGTTCCCTAAATTAAAACTGAGCAGGACTCTGTGGGGTGGCGACTCTGGAATATAGATCTGCTGTACTGTAAAATATAGGCTTTATTCAGCCTCCTTGACATTCCCTGAGTTCCAAGGGGATAGATTCAAACAATTGCCAATCAGAAAAGAGAAAAAATACAGAAACAGAGGGGAAACAATCAAATGGTGGTACAGCCTTGAGATGGGTCCCAGTTCCTACTCAAAGAAATATGCATAACAATGTCTTTTGAGTTCTTCTACAGAACTAGAGCCCCCACCCAGGTAGAGGACGGTAACTTCAGACTAAACATAAGATTCCTGGAACACAACTCTCTTGCTTGGCCACCAGCCAATCATCCCGGTGGTGCCTCCTTTTTCTGGGGACCAGTGGTGACCATCCTGTTAGGTCTCCTGTTTGGCCCCTGTCTATTTTACCTCTGAGAGGTGCCGACAGTTTCAAACTAAGTTGCTGTTATTACAAGAGTAAAAGCTGGTTTCAGATATAAAACACCCCAACTCAGGTCAGGTATAGAGAGACTTCTGCTCTGCTTGGCAGGCCTATGCCCAGGCACAGCAGGAAGGAGTTACAGAAGAAAGAGACCTCTGCCCCAATTCCCAAAAAGCATCTTGAGTATGAAGTCTCTCAAGGGGGAGTTGTTAGGGAAAACACACTGCCTGTCTGTCCACCTAATGTTACTCAGATCTCAATATTCGACTGTCCCCACAGATGATATAGAAGACCCATGATTGGGCCTTCCACAGAAACAAAGACAGGGGGGAATGTGAGGCTGCCAGGGCTAACAGGCAGGGACCTAAGTTTCGGTTTCCCCTGAATTGGTAAGATTCCCCACCCCCATCAGGCCGCCTGGAGCCAGCCAATCAACAGGCGCCCAAAAGGGAACAAAGGGAACATGAGGGAAAGCAGAAAAGCCCGTGAACGCCTAAGTTTGAACAAAAGCCCGCGAAAGTTTGTACCAATAAAATTGCTTTGCAAACATGTAACCAATCCGCTTAAGCCAGCTACCAACTGCTTATGTTCACCCTACAAATTTATGTAACAGCTGGGGCTCGGGGCTTTTTCTGACCCTGCACCACTGCGTTGGTTGCGGCAGAAGCCCTGGCTCGAGTCAGTAATAAACTTCCCTTTTTTTGCGAGTTGCATTGTCTTGGAAGCCTTCTCTCTTCCCGCTTAGTGATTCGGACATCAGGCATAACAGCACCAATTAGGTAAGTTATTAGTCCTGTATTTTCTAATTCTCCCTCCTTGGAGAAAGAAGAAGCCAGAGGCCACAAAGAGAATAAACAGATGTGTTAGTTATCTATCACTGCCTAACAAATTATTCTAAAACTTGCAACCTAAGCCAAAAATGTGTGTGTGTGTGTGTGTGTGTGTGTGTGTTATTCATTCAGTCATGTCCGACTCATTGAGACCCTGTGGACTGTAGCTCACCAGGTTCCTCTGGCCATGGAATTCTCCAGGCAAGAATCCTGGATTGGGTTTCCATTGTCTTCCCCAGGGGAATCTACCTAACCCAGGGATCAAACCTGGGCCTCCTGCATTGCAGGCAGATTCTTTACCATCTGAGCCATGAGAGAAGCCGAAACAAAAAATAAATATGTCTTATCTCACAAGTTTCTGTGGATCAGGAATTTGAGAGCGGCTTTGCTGTTGTTGCTCAGATGCTAAGCTGACTCTTTGCAACCCCATGTATTGCAGCACACCAAGCTTCCCCTGTTCAAACTCATGTCTATTGAGTCAGTGATACCATTCAACCATCTCATCATCTGTCATCTCTTTCTCCTCTTGCCCGCAATCTTTCCCAGCATCAGATTCTTTTCTAATGAGTCGGCTCTTTGTATCAGGTGACCAAAGTACTGGAACTTTAGCTTCAGCATGTCTTTCCAATGAATATTCAGGGTTGATCTCCCTTAGGATTGACTGGTTTGATCTCCTTGCTGTCTAAAGGACTCTCAAGGGTCTTCTCTAGCACCACAGTTTGAAAGCATCAATTTTTCAGTGCTCAGCATTCTTTATGGTCCAGTTCTCAGAGAGTGGCTTATTTGTGTGTGACTGGCTCAGGGTATCTCAAGATATTATAGTCTAGATGTTGGCAGGGGCTGCAGTTATCTGAAGGCTTGACTGGGTCTGGAGAATCTACTTCCAAGGTGTCTCACTAATGTGTCTGGTGAGCTGAGGCTGGTTGATAGCAGGAGGCCTCAGTTCTTTGCCACATGGAACTCTTCATAAGGTGGCTTGAGTGTATTCAAGACAGGGTTGCTGGTATTCCCAGAGCTAGTAGCAGTAGTAGTGTAGTTGCTAAGTCATATCTGACTCTTGCGACCCAAGGACTGTAGCCTGTCAGGCTTCTCTGTCTATGGGATTCTCCAGGCAAGAATACTGGAGTGGGTTGCCATTTCAAAAAAGAAAGAACCAGTCAGAAGCCAAAGTATCACCCTTGAAATTCATGTGGAAGGGGGTTGCACAAAGGTATGAACACCAGGAGGTGAGAATCACTGAAGGGACGTATAGTTACAACAAAGCTAAACGAGGAAGAGGAGAAAGGCTTTGAACAGGACATGTGACTAAATGTATAATTTATTTTCTTAATATTTATTTATTCTGTGCTGGGTCTTAATTTTGGCATGTGGGAATCTTAGTTCCCAGACCAAGGATTGAACCCAGGCCCCCTGCATTGGTAGCCACTGGACAACCAGGCAAGTCCCTAAATATGTACTTTAGACTGCACTGGATTTTTTAAGACCTAAAAGTGAACATAATTACTGAAATGGGCTTATAGCTGGAAGTAACTGAAAAAACATGGCTGGAATGGCAGCTAGTATTGAGGTCAGTCTGTAGGAATAGACGTCCTGGCACTTTGACTGACATTCACTCTTGAACATGTATAGAATCTCCTCCAGCTATTAAAGTAACATTATCTAACATTTGAATGACATGGTAATGTTGAGTATTTGCTACCAACTCACACAGTTTAACTTGCTTGTATGTAACATTTTAGATGATTTAGGCTCTTGGCAATGTGATATGGCTACTGTCTTCCAATGTCCAGCACCAATAAATAGAAAGAGATATGGACTCCTGGTGTCTGGATTGGGAGCTTACGGAGAACCAACTGTTGTATGATTTCTAGCTGGATGGGAAGTTGGTCAGGAAGGTAGGGACTATGACAACTGAGAACCAGTCAATAAAAGGAAGGACCATCCAGAAGCTAAGAATTAGCAGCAAAGTAAGAAGTTAAGATTCAGTTGGTCAGGTCTATTGAAGGTTGTCACTTATAGGCTGGATGTTCCCTTAGACTGCAAATTGTGCTGGACCTTCCTCCATTGGAATCTTGACCCTCTTGTCTCCAAGCTTCAGGGACATGAATACTCCAAGGAAAGAGCATTTAATATCTCCAACCAAAGAACAAAGGAGGGGTATTAGCCTAATACTTGTGTAACTACAGAAAGTACATCAGCAAAATCTTTTGTTTCCACCTCAGAAGTAAATCAAGCCCCACAAGGTCAGAATGGTTCTCTGAAAACACATCCAGATCCTGTCACTGCCCTGCTAAAAACTCTTTCTGGCATTCCTTCACACTTAATAAAATCTAATTTTTTAAAAAAAGTTTTTGGCTGTGTGCATCCTGTAGGATCTTAATTCCCTGACCAAGGATTGAACCTGGAGCCTTCACTGTAAAAGTGTGAAGTCCTAACCACTGGATCACCAGGGAATTTGCCATAAAATCTAAGTTTTAAAATACCATTCCTCAAGGGATATCCCTGGTGATCCAGTGACTAAGACTCCGTGCTCCCAGTGCAGAGGGCCTGGATTCAATCCATAGTCAGGGAACTAGATCTCACAACTAGGAGTTCACATGCCATAACTGAAAGATCCCACTGCTGCAAACAAGAACCTGTACAGCCAAATCAATAAATTAATTAAAATAAATACTTAAAACATACCATTCCTCTGATTAAGAAAGGGCTAGCCAGATGGCTCAGTGGTAAAGAACCTGCTTGCCAATGCAAGAGACACTAAAATATGGGCTCAATTGATCCCTGAATCAGGAAGATCCCTTGGAGAAGGAAACTGCATTCTTCTCCAGTATTCTTGCCTGGAAAGTCCCAGGGATAGAGGAACCTGGCAGGCTGCAGTCCACAGTGTCACAAAGAACTGGACATGACCAAGCACTCACTGACTCAGAAATTCCATTTTGGGGTATATATGCTAAAGAATTGAAGGCAGAGATCCAAACAAATATCTGTACATCCATGTTCATAGTAGGATTATTCACAAATGTTAAGAGGTAGAAGCAACCAAGCATTCATCAACAGATGTATGGATAAACAAAATATGTGATACACATGTAATAGAACAGTATTCAGCCTTGAAAAGGAAGGAAATTCTAACATGTGCTGCATCATGAGTGAACTCTGAAGACATTATGCTAAGGGAAATAAGCTAGTCAAAAAAGGAAAAATAAAATAAAGTGTTATTCTCTAGCCAGAGGAAAAAAAATTTCTTACCAAGTACCCTATTACACAACCCTCTGTCAAAATCTTTCAAGAAGAAAACTGGACAAAATATTTTGGTTGCAAAGCCTCATTAATGATCAGAAAAAACTTCAAAACTTAGAAATCAGGCAGAAAGGCACTTGCATGATATTTTTAATGTCCAACAAGCCCACTGAAAGATCCTTAGGCTCTGGGCTTACAATGCATGTTGATTTAGAACCAGTCTTTTTATAATTCTGTCAAGTTGCAGATTAATTTATAGAAAATCCCAGATAAGGTGAGGTTCTTCAAAGATTTGGGTTAATTGCTTTGTAGCTCATTAATCAGTTTTGTATCTTATGTAACAATATTAGTTTTACTTTTCCTTCTTTCACTTAATCCATTTTCTCCTATTCCCTGAGAACTGGCATTGTTACCCATCTGGTTCTGTCATTAATGAATTGATTAAAAGTTTTATGTGGGCTATTTGTATGAGAAGTGTGTTTATAACATTTTTTCCAATCATATAATTTTTGTTTTCTGTTGGATTTCTGTTAGAAGTCAAAAACTTCTCTTAGATTTATTTATGCATAGTTTTTATTTTATATCCCTCTGGATCAGACACAAAAGGGAAATATAAGTGAAAGCAATTTGTTAAGGAATTTCTGAATCCTCTTTATAGTTAAACGCTAGATCCTCTACTAAACTTTCCAATGCAGTGTCAATGTCTGCGTTTTTCCACAGGCAGTGGTGATGTAACATTCATTAAAACTGTGCTTCTGAGTTCAGTTGTCTCCTGAATATTCCAATTCAGCAAGTTTGGAGGCTTGCATTTTCTTGCTTTGCATGAAAGGTTTAATTCTTATTCAAATTTGTCAGTAATGAGATATAATACAGCTTCATCTTGTGGCTCAGATAGTAAAGAATCTGCCTGCAATGCAGGAGACCCAGGTTGGATCTCCTGGATTTCCTGGAGAAGGGAAAGGCAACCCACTCCAATACTCTTGCCTGGAAAATCCCATGGACAGAGGAGCCTGGTGAGCTACAGTCCATGGGCTCACAAAGAGTCAGACATAACTGAGCAACTAAGATGCAAACACAGCTTCTGCTATAAAAATCTTTTCTTACGTTCTATAAAGCATTTTATTATTGCTTTGCAGAAAAATACAAAATTGTCTTTTTTTGTTTCTCAAAAATTTTTTTGCTTCATTATCATTGTTAACTGAAAACAAAATTCACAATAAGAGATTTGTGATTTAACTTCTATTTGAGGCCAAATGAGGACTATAGCCCAGGAAACAACCTCTCAGATAGTTCTGAGAGATTGCAAAAAAGAGGCAGCGGGGTCAGTATATGCACAATTTTAGTGAAGGAGGGGATACATAATTAAACACATGTTTTGGCAGAAAGTTGCCACTAGTCATAAGAAGGTTGCTGCTAGTCATATGGAGCAGATGTTTTCATTAATGATTTTAGTGTTTTTCTAGATAGGAGAAGATGCAAGAAATTGGGCTTATGAAACCTTCTCCTGAAAATAACTAACTACAGTACTGAAGGCCTGTTCTGCCAAGTTCTTTCTGGAGCACAGAGTGACTCATACCTGGTTTCTGCCTTGAACTCCTTTCAAGGTGTGCTGGAGATCAGCCACTGCAGTGGCTAGTGACTATATTCTTATAGAAACAGATGGAGAGTGACAATTTTTAGTTGGCACAGGCCAGGAATCCCTTGGGCTTATGGGAACCGTAGAGTCACCAAGAGTACAGAGGGAAGTGGGGCAAAGCCTCTGTGTCTAGGTGGAGTGGTTCCTGTTGGTGACTAGTTCTCAGGTAAAGACATTGAGGGTAAGACATTCCTTCTCCAAGAAAGACTCTATTCTAGCCTTGGATGTGAGGCAGGAGATAGATGGGCTCCAGGCTGGACACTAACAACTAACCTCCTGTTTGCATTTCCTGATACAGGAGTTAGGTGGTCTCCAGATTAGATATTTACAACCAGTTCTAACCCTAAGTGAAGAGGAACTAAAGAGCCTCTTAATGAATGTGAGAGAGGAGAACTAAAAGGCTGGGTTAAAACTCAACATTCAAAAGATTAAGATCATGGCATCTGGTCCCATCACTTCACGGTCAAGTTTCAGTTCAGGTTCTCAGTCATGTCTGACTCTGGGGCCCCATGGACTGCAGCACACCAGGCCTCCCTGTCCATCACCAACTCCCGGAGTTTACCCAAACTCATGTCCACTGAGTCAGTGATGCCATCCAACCATCTCATCTTCTGTCGTCCCTGTCGCCTCCTGCCTTCAATCTATCCCAGCATTGGGGTCTTTTCAAATGAGTCAGTTCTTCACATCAGGTGGCCAAAGTATTGGAGCTTCAGCTTCAACATCAGTCCTTCCAATGAATATTCAGGACTGATTTCCTTTAGGATGGACTGGTTGGATCTCCTTGCTGTTCAAGGGACTCTCAAGGGTCTTCTCTAACACCACAGTTCAAAAGCATCAATTCTTCAGTGCTCAGCTTTCTTTGTAGTCCAACTCTCACATCCATACATGACCACTAGAAAAAACCAACGATTTGACTAGACGGATCTTTGTTAGCAAAGTAATGTCTCTGCTTTTTAATAAGCTGTCTAGGTTGTTCATAACTTTTCTCCAAAGGAGCAAGTGTCTTTTAATTTCATGGCTGCAATCACCATCTGCAGTGATTTTGGAGCCCCCAAAAATAAAGTCAGCCACTGTTTCCACTGTTTCCCCATCTATTTGCCATGAAGTGATGGGACCAGATGCCATGATCTTAGTTTTCTGAATGTTGAGCTTTAAGTCAACTTTTTCACTCTCCTCCTTCATTTTCATCAAGAGGCTCTTTAGTTCTTCACTTTCTGCCATAAGGGTGGTGTCATCTGCATATTTGAGATTATTGATATTTCTCCCTGCAATCTTGATTCCAGCTTGTGCTTCATCCAGCCCAGCATTTCTCGTGATGTACTGTGCATATTAGAAAAATAAGCAGGGTGACAATATACAGCCTTGGCGTACTCCCTTTCCTATCTGGAACCAGTCTGTTGTTCCATGTCCAGTTCTAACTGTTGCTTCCTGACCTGCATACAGGTTTCTCAAGAGGCAGGTCAGGTGGTCTGGTATTCCCATCTCTTTCAGAATTCTCCACAATTTATTGTGATCCACACAGTATAAAGCTTTGGCATATTCAATAAAGCAAAAGAACTCTCTTGCTTTTTCAATGATCCAGAGAATGTTGGCAATTTGATTTCTTGTTCCTCTGCCTTTTCTAAATCCAGCTTGGACATCTGGAAGTTCACCGTTCATGTATTGTTGAAGCCTGGCTTGGAGAATTTTGAGCATTACTTTACTAGCGT
Organism: Odocoileus virginianus; assembly: GCF_023699985.2. Taxonomy (NCBI): domain Eukaryota; kingdom Metazoa; phylum Chordata; class Mammalia; order Artiodactyla; family Cervidae; genus Odocoileus; species Odocoileus virginianus. The sequence goes on from NC_069674.1 coordinate 16,491,005, forward strand.
GTAAGATGAGTGCAATTGTGCGGTAGTTTGAGCATTCTTTGGCATTGACTTTCTTTGGGATTGGAATGAAAACTGATATTTTCCAGTTCTGTGGCCACTGCTGAGTCTTCCAAATTTGTGGACATATTGAGTGCAGCACTTTCACAGCATCATCTTTTAGGATATGAAGTGGCTCAACTGGAATTCCATCACCTCCACTAACTTTGTTCATAATGATGCTTCCTAAGGCCCTCTTGACTTCGCATTCCAGGATGTCTGGTTCTAAGTGAGTGATCACACCATTGTGATTAACTGGGTCATGAAGATCTTTTTTATATAGTTCTTCTGTGTATTCTTGCCACCTCTTCTTAATATCTTCTGCTTTGGTCAGTTCCATACCATTTCTGTCCTTTATTGTGCCCATTTTTGCATAAAAATTTCCCTTGGTATTTCTAATTCTATTGAAGCGATCTCTAGTCTTTCCCATTCTGTTGTTTTCCTCTCTTTCTTTGCAGTGATCACTGAGGAAGGCTTTCTTATCTCTCCTTGCATATTCTTTGGGACTCTGCATTCAAATGGGTACATCTTTCCTTTTCTCCTTTGCTTTTTGCTTCTCTTCTTTTCAGAGCTATTTGTAAGGCCTCCTCAGACAGCCATTTTGCTTTTTTGCATTTCTATTTCTTGAGGATGGTCTTGATCCCTGTCTCCTGTGCAATGTCACGAACCTCTGTCCATAGTTCATCAGGCACTCTGTCTATCAGATCTAGTCCCTTAAATCTACTTCTCACTTCCACTGTATAATTGGGTGGGTGGGGGTGGGTGGGTGGGTGGAAACAGTGACAGACTTTATTTTCTTGGGCTCCAGAATCACTGTGGATGGTGACTTAGCCATGGAATTAAAAGATGCTTGCTCCTTGAAAGAATGATATGACAAACCTAGACAACATATTAAAAAGCACTTTGCTGACACAGGTTGCTCTCCTCAGCACAAAACAGCCCAATGAATCCAGAAGATTAGGTGTTGAGGCAGGGAAAACAAATTATTCAGAAAACTGGCTGACCAAGAAGATAGCAGACTAATGTCTCAGAGTAACCATCTTGTCGGTGTATGGATGCCAGATTCTTTTACAGAGCCAGAGAGAGAGAAGCAATTAAGAAGTAAAGTCAAAAGGCAGAAAAGAGAGGGAGAGGTTGTGAGGAAATAAAGGGCCATCAGTCTTGCAAAACATCTCTGAGAAGGGCCAAGCCTTTAGAAGGGTGTGTTAATCTCTCACTCTTTCTTTTTAAAATTTTTTATTTTTGTAGCCATTCACAGGTGGGCTGAGAAAAGAAGAGAAGGAAAGAGCAAAGGAAATGGGAAAGATATACCCATCTGAATGCAGAGTTCCAAAGAATAGTAAGGAGAAATAAGAAAGCCTTTTCAAGTGAACAATGCAAAGAAACAGAAGAAAACAATAGAATAAGAAATACTAGAGATCTCTTTTCAGCAGTGGCCACAGTACTGGAAAAGGTCAGTTTTCATTCCAATGCCAAAGAAGGACAATGCCAAAGAATGTTCAAACTACCACGCAAATGCACTCATTTCACATGGTAGCAAGGTAATGCTCAAAATCCTTTTTAAGCTAGGCTTCAACAGAACATTAACCAAGAATCTCCAGATGTACAAGCTGGACTTAGAAAAGGCAGAGGAACAAGAGATCAAATGGACAGCATCTGTTGGATCATAGAAAAAGCAAGACAATTCCAGAAAAGCATCTACTTCTGTTTCATTGATTATGCTAAAGCCTTTGACTTTGTGGATCACAACAAACTGGAAAATTCTTCAAGAGATGGGAATATCAGACCACCCTACCTGCCTCCTGAGAAACCTGTATGCAAGTCAAGAAGCAGCAGTTAGAACTGGACATGGAACTGTGGACTGGTTCAAAATTGGGAAAGAAGTCCTTCAAGGTTGTATATTGTCATCCTACTTATTTAACTTACACGCAGAGTACATCATGTGAAATGCCAGGCTGGATGAAGCACAAGCTGGAATCAAGAGACAGTGAAAGGCAGGAAAGCCTGGAATGCTGCAGTCTGTGGGGTTGCAAAGAGTCAGACACAACTGTGTCTGAACAAGAACAACAGGTAGGCAGGGTCAGAATATCTCTCTATGAACTAAGCAGAGGCATTTTAGTTTAACAGTCAGGCAGAGGGGGCAGAGTCCTTTGAGGCAGGCCAGTATGTATGATTATAGTAACAACAGCAACAAAAATCAAGTCAAAGAAAGAGTTCCAACATGGAGTCAGAATTGGTTCTTTCCTGCAATATAATGAATATTTCCCCTTCCATTAAAAAATTGTGGTAAAATATATATACAACATAAGATTAACCATTTGGCCATTTTAAGTGTACAATTCAGTGGGATCAATTACATTTACCATGTTGTTCAATCACCATCACTATCAATTTCCAGAACTTTTTCATCACCCCAAACAGAAACGCTGTACCCATTAAGCAGTAGCACCCCAAAACCCCTCTTTTTAGCCCCTGGTTAAATCTGAGCTTCCCGGGTGGCTCAGTGGTAAAGAATCTGCTTGTCAATTCAGGGGACACAAGAGACATGGGTTAGATCCCTAGGTTAGGAAGATCCCTGGAGGAGGAAGTGGTAGCCCATGTCAGTATTCTTGCCTGGAGAATCTTATGGGCAGAGGAGCCTGGTGGGTTACAGTCCATATGGTCACAAAGAATCGAACATGACTGAGCACACCTGCACGCAATCTCTGATCTACTTTCTGTCTCTATGAATTTGCCTATTGTGCCTATTTCTCTTGTGGAATCAGACAGTATTTATCCTTGGATATCTGGTTTATTTCACTTGACATAATGTTTTCAAGACTACAATGAGTCTTTTTATTTTCATTTTTACTTTTTTTTTTTAATATGAGGGGAAATGTTTGGTCTACTACCCACTTAGAAATAAATCAGTGCAGTGATGTCTTTTATTTTTGTTTTTGCTTGGAACATCTTTTATAACATGGAGTAAATGCTTAAAAATCTTATTTGTGTATTCTCCTTCCTTTGGTTTTGGCTCATGCACTTATGGCATGTTCTTTCTACAGGCACCTTATTCTATCTTCCATAGCACCCCACAGTTTCCCCTGCTCCTGAGATGTTTGCATATACTTACCAGAGTAACAAGAGCTCTTGACCTTGCATTTGGTGAAGCAGATGACATTATTCCTTGGATATCCTGTTCCTTCTCCCCAAATCTGGGATGGGAATATCTTGAAGCTGGGGTAAGAAAATGTTTTGGGTTGCCTGCTGTTCACTGCCTTCTAGTTTTATTTCACATTCAGTCATCATTTTTCTCTCAGTGGTCATAGGCAAGATTGTGACTATTCCTTCAAGTTCCTTGATAGCTCATTTAGTAAAGAAATCACCTGCAATGTGGGAGGCTCTGGTTTGATTCCTGGATTGGGAAGATCTGCTGGAGAAGGGATAGGCTACCCACTCCAGTATTTTGTCCTGGAGTATTCCACAGACTGTATAGTCTGTGGAGTCACAAAAAGTTGGACATGACTGAATGACTTTCACTTCAAGTTCCTCAGTTCCTTTTAAATGTCTTCTATCAGTTTTCATAAGCATGGTCCAGCAATGGCTAAGGTTCCTCCATGGCTCCTTCTCAGCTGGCTTACCCTGGCCTCTGCTTCCTTTATCTCTTTTGGCAACATCAACAAAATAATAGTATTGTTGAGGAGAAAGAAAATGTTACTCTTCTAGGTTCTTCTGGCTAGTCTAAGAATTAATATGCCAGGAAAAAATAAAATCTCATTTCATACGGACTGAAACTCCACATACATGAGTGGGTCAGAGAACCATATACTTGAGAAGTTTAAAGGCAGAAAGATAAAATGAAGCATATATATCATTCTGAAAACTAAGCAATGGGACAGGAGCCTGAGGCTTCCAAGGACATTCCAAGATCACTCACAGGATGATAAAGAAGAACACCAGATATTTGGTGATTAGCTATGTGCCCTGCCATACTGATGGGGCCACTTAGGTAATATTTATCTCTGGTAATAATTCTTCCCTAGGAGGGAAAAAAAATCCCCAATTTAAATTCTTTTGGGTAGTTAAGGGAAGGGTAGCTGTTTTTCTTGAATCCTCAGGGTCTTGATTACCTTTAGCTAAAAAATAATCCTCATACAAAAGTGGTACATTTGGTGGAGACTGGTTCTGAATCCTAACAGTTGTGATAGTTGTGTAGGGGAAGCTACACAAACTCTTGGCTCAAACACCATCCCAGATTATACAGGACAGATTAACAAGAGAAAAACAAAAGTTTAACAAACATGTACATTTCATGTATACATGGGAGATATCAAGGGAAACTGATTAAGACTCCATGAAATGGTCCAAGACACAAACTTGAACAACATTTTCAGCTGAAGATGAAAGAAAGATGTAGGGGAGGGTGGCAGTCTAGATATGAGAGGTTAGCAGGAAAGAAAGGTAAGATTTGTTATGCAGATTGAACTGGGTGCCTTCTCCATTGACAAGGTTCTCTTGCTGTTTAGAGCCAAACTTTTCCCCCTGGTACAGAGAAAGAAAGAAAGTGAAGTCTCTCAGTCATGTACTGAATCTTTACGACCTCATGGACTGTAGCCTACCAGGCTTCTCTGTCCATGGGATTTACCAGGCAAGAGTACTGGAATAGGTTGCCATTTCCTTCTCTGGTACAGAGAAGGAGACACAAATAGAGACTTCCTTTATAAATGGAAATTTCCATATAAAGAAAATGCTTTTAGGAAATTGCCTGGTGGTCTAGTGTTTAGGATTTAACACATTCCCTGCTGTGGCCTGGATTCAGTCCCTGATAGGGGAGAACTTAGATCCTGCAAGCCACATGGCATGGCCAAAATTTAAAAAAGAAAAATTTTTATAGGTTCTCCTGTACCAGACCACCTGACTTGCCTCTTGAGAAACCTGTATGCAGGTCAGGAAGCAACAGTTAGAACTGGACATGGTTCCAAATAGGAAAAGGAGTATGTCACAGCTGTATATTGTCACCCTGCTTATTTAACTCATATGCAGAGTACATCATGAGAAATGCTGGGCTTGGAGGAAGCACAAGCTGGAATCAAGATTGCCGGGAGAAATATCAATAACCTCAGATATGCAGATGACACCACCCTTATGGCAGAAAGTGAAGAAGAAGAACCAAATAGCCTCTTGATGAAAATGAAGGAGGAGAGTGAAAAAGTTGGCTGAAAGCTCAACATTCAGAAAACTAAGATCATGGCATCTGGTCCCATTACTTCATGGTAAATAGATGGGGAAACAGTGGAAACAGTGGCTGACTTTATTTTTCTGGTCTCCAAAATCACTGCAGATGGTGATTTCAGCCATGAAATTAAAAGACGCTTACTCCTTGGAAGGAAAGTTATGACCAACCTAGACACCATATTAAAAAGCAGAGACATTACTTTGCTAACAAAGGTCCATCTAGTCAAGGCTATGGTTTTTCCAGTGGTCATGTATGGATGTGAGAGTTGGACTGTGAAGAAAGCTGAGCACAGAAGAATTGATGCTTTTGAGCTGTGGTGTTGGAGAAGACTCTTGAGATTCCCTTGGACAGCAAGGAGATCCAACCAATCCATCCTAAAGGAGATCAGTCCTGGGTGTTCACTGGAAGGACTGATGTTGAAGTTGAAACTCCAATACTTTGGCCACCTGATGCAAAGAGCTGACTCGTTTGAAAAGACCCTGATGCTGGGACGGATTGAGGGCAGGAGGAGAAGGGCACGACAGAGGATGAGATGGTTGGATGGCATCACTGGCTCCATGGACATGGGTTTGGGTGAACTCCGGGAGTTGGTGATGGACAGGGAGGCCTGGCGTGCTGCGGTTCATGGGGTTGCAAAGAGTCGGACACGGCTGAGCGACTGAACTGAACTGAACTCTATCTGCTTTCCCTCAAAAATAATCAGCTGAAAATAATCCATATGCCCAAAGGCATATTTTGGGATTGCATACTGTTACCCTTCAATACCCATATATTTTATCCTCAAGGCAATCTTGCAAAAGAGATAGGGGTGAGGTTTATTTTTCTCACTTTACACATGAAGAAACTTAAGGTATAGAGAATTTATTTATTTATTTTTTCCATTTATTTTTATTACTTGGAGGCTAATTACTTTACAATATTGTAGTGGTTTTTGCCATACATTGACATGAATCAGCCATGGATTTACATGTGTTCCCCATCCCGATCCCCCCTCCCGCCTCCCTCCCCACCCCACCCCTCTGGGTAACTGGAGCCCATTATACAGAGTGAAGTAAGCCAGAAAGATAAAAACAGGAAAAGGCGAGGGAGGTTTAGAGAATTTAGAGGACTGCACAGATTCATGGGCACAGTGGCAGAGCAACCACTGCAACCATGATTAGTGATTGGTTGCTGGGCCCCATCTCAGCCTGACAAAGAAAGCACTCAATAAATATTTGTTAAATGAATGAATGATGTTCTTGTGTTTGTTCCTGTCTGATTGGCCATTCTGTCGACAGGCTTGACAAAAAGCCAACTATTTCTTAGAGGAAGCAGTTTCCCCATACCTACTTACTTCCAGGTGTCTCAGTAATGCTATTGTTATTTGGACAAATTTTCAATGGATAATTTACTTTATCCAAGTGTGGGAGATCTTTAACTTATAAACATTCTCAAAATAACATTAGAGGAAAATAACAAGTGAGAAAGTAGAGGACTTGGTTCACTGTTCATTCAAAAAACGCATATTTAGTAACATTTGTCTAGCACATTAAAAAAGGAAGGAAGAGGGAGAATGGAAATTGAGTTTGGGCCTAAAGGATGAAATATTTTTATAGTTAAATAGAAGAAAGCCACTCATGGATTTATGGTGATAGTGAACCATGAATTGAAGAATATGATAAATTCTTTTGCACCTGAGATTCAAAAAGAAAAAAATATTCTACAGTATATATTTCTTTCCATGCAGTAATAGAGGAGACAGACAAAAGATCTAAGCCCTTCTAAAGAAATGTAGTTTTTGAATTTCACTTTTATTTTGTAAGTTGCATTCTTTTGGAGAAGTGCAATCGCCAAAGAAAGAAAATTCTTTTCAGAGTTGCAGTCCTCAAATGCAGGCCATTTCTGCCAGTTGCTTGCAGATCTTTTCTGCCACCTGGGGAGTTGCTCTCAATTGTATTGACTTTCTGTGACCTTCCTTTATCATGCAAACCAAGGCAGTCAAATTGGCTGAGCTGGGTCCTCCCCAGTCCCCAGCAGATGGTCATTGCTCACAGCAAGTGAACGGTAGGATTATTGCTGGGCTCTGGTTCTGCCTACCACTCTATAAACCAGTACACAGGTTCAAGGTCCCAAGATTAGACAGATATTTGCCATGGCTGATATTCTGTCATTGCCTCTGGAATGAATTCCTATTTTGAAAACTTTAAATGTTTCCACATCATAAGTGAGGGCTGATCCAAAATATTATGCATTATGTAGCAGTTGGTTTGAATTCCTAAATCACTTACATGTAACAGGAAAAACGCTATTTCAGTGCCAGGCATGAGAGAAATAGAAAAAAAAAAACTTGTTAATAAAAATATCTTGAAAGTTTTTGTTTTAATGAAAAGCTATTTTTTATGTAAAGATAATATTTTCTGACTCTAAAATATCTTCTCTTTAGAAAAGCTGGAAAGCAAATTACAATGGAAAAATCTATTTAAGAATCACATCTCCCAGAGATGAGACAAATAACTTTTGGTCGAATCATATTTACTTCCAATCTCTTATCTGTATACTTGCATTTTCACTAAATTAGAACTTGCTAAATATAAATTTTTAATTTTTGCATTATTTCACTGAATAATGTTTAATAAATCATCGACAAATTTCATTGCTAATAATTCCATCAAAGTGTTTTTGAATACTGACATAGTTTATCATATAGACATCTCATTTTTAAAAAACTCAAGTTATAAAGTGTGAAAAGAAAAATTTCTATAGACAGTTTACTGATCTGCTAATTTTTACTCAGTGATTCATACTCGGGCAGCATCCGTTTTGGCAGGTAGGAAGGGGCTCCAAAGAGCTGTACAACACAGGAGATTTTAGTAGCCTAATGTGAGCAGGAACAAGCAGTGTATCCTGGGGATGTGCTGATTGGTTAGAGCAGGGTTACTTCCTTATTTGTAGCCGAGATAAGTTTCAGAGCAGGTTGGATAAACTCTGCTGAGGAGGCAAGCACTGATTGGTCAGTCTGGACCTTCCTTCTCTGGGAGCAGAGCATAGAAAGTTAAATTTTAGTTTATCGTGAATGACTCCATCCTGGGCCTACTTCAGGAATTTTAACATAAGGGGAATTTCTGTGCAACTGTTAAGGGCTTTAGAGTTTGATGATGGTACACAGTTATTACATCTAACTTCAGTTAAACATTTATGACTTTAATTTTCACCAGTTTATTAATTTTTTAAAAAATAGAATAGTATAGAGAATAACATAACCAATATCTTTGTATTCACATGACTGAGCGACTGAGCTTCACTGAACTGAACTGAATGTTTCATCATTTTTCTCTGAAAATTTTAATAAATAATTGGGACATTACCAATGTAGTTGAATGCTACTTTATATATCTCCCTGCATTTCCACATTACAAACCTCACTAGTGGAGTTGTTAGGGAAAGCACACTGACTGAAACCACCCACCCTGGGCAGGCACCATAGTAACTATTTGCATGAGTTGTTTTATGACAGGAGGTCCTGCTAAGGAACAGGGAACTAATGAGCCACCACCAACGGAAAGAGTTTGGGAAAGGTCGAAAGGAGACACCACATGTCCGACCACCTCCCAGAATCCTTCTCTCTGGCATCCATCTTGGCTGAACACGGCGTGCACCACCAGGAAGGACTCTGAGTCAGAATGATTGGCTAAAGACAACCGGGAAACGAATCCCATCACCATAAAACCCGAGACTGCAAGCCATGTGACAGAGCACTTCTCCTGGGTTCCCTTACCCTGACGGGCTCTGCCCGGGTGCCCTTTCCCAATAAAATCTCTTGCTTTGTCAGAACATGTGTCTCCTCGGACAATTCATTTCCGAGTGTTAGACAAGAGCTCCGTTTTGGGCCCTGGAAGGGGTCCTCCTTCCTGCAACAGAGTCAATTTTATTTTTTTACTTTCTGTAGACAAAGATTATATTTTATGTATCTTGAAAACTACATAATGGAATCAATGCATATGATTCTGCAACTTTTATCTATTGTCAGCATTGTCTTTTGAGATCTGTTGATCCATATAGATTGATTCTTTCCATAGAAATGGTAATCCATATTCTTCTTGTTTAAATGCTAAGTCATGTTGGATTCTTTTGCGACCCCATAGGCTTGTAGCCCGGCCAGGCTCCTCTGTCCATGGGATTTCCCAGGCAAGAGAACTGGAGTGGGTTGCTGTTCCCTTTTCCAGAGGGTCTTCCCAACCCAGGAATCAAAATCTGAGTCTCCTGCTTGGCAGGCAAATTCTTTACCACTGAGCTACCAGGGAAGCTCATTCTATCCCGTGAACATGCCAACATTTGTTTATCCATCTCCCAATTGACTGATGAGCTGTTTTAAAAAGAAATTTTCTTGTTGCAATATAGCATACTTGTCTAAGTCTCCTTATATACTTGTGTTAGAGACAATAAAAAGTGAAAAAATTTCTGTGTTGTAGGGTATGCTAATTTCAAGTTAATAGGTATTACTCCAATAATTTTTCAAACAAGTTCTAGCAACTTATATGTTCCTGTTTCCTCACATCCTTGTGAATACTTGATATTATATGACTTTAAAATTTTTGTCAATCTGATAATTATAAAATATCTAATTACATTTTATTGAGTACTTTCCTGAATACTGCAAAGATCGAAAACTTTTCTACATGTTCTTTGGTTATTCTTCATTTGTGAATTGCAAGATCAATTCTTTATCTTAAGAAGAAACACAAACCAGGACTTCCCTGGTGGTCCAGTGGCTCAGACTCTGCACTCCCAATGCAGAGGGCCTACGTTCCATCCCTGGTCAGGAAAATAGATTCCATATGCCACAACTGAAAATTCTACATGCCAGAACAAAGATCAAAGATTCTGCAGGCCACAGCTAAGACCCAGCACAGCCAAATAAATAAGTAAAAATAAAACAAATGTTATTTTTTAAAAAATCCAATGTAATTTCATGTTCTCTTTGCCTCTTTTCATTGATTTGTTCTCTTTATATTCTGAATACTGTGAAAGAAAATTAATATTTTATGGCAAGACAAAGATTTAAACATAAAAAAAATTTCTCTGCCCTTTTGCCTTCTCTCCCTCTGCTGTATCTGCATTGTGTATCTGCATTATGCATTGACCAGACCTCCCCCATCAGCAGAAATACCTGTTCAAACCTAAACAGCAACATTCTTCTGGCATTAACAAGACAATTCCTTAAAAGATGACATTCCTCCATAATCTTGTAAAGGGCCAGATCTGGATTGCATAAATTGTAAATAATACATCATTTATTATATAGCCCCTTATCTCAAAAACTTATACAATAACTGTGCCTAGACTTCTAATGGGCAGAACAGTTCTCAGAACTTTCTGAGATTATAATTCTGAGGTTACAATTCTCAATTTGGCTCGAATAAAATTTTCCATTTTTTCAGATCAACTAATTTCTTTGTTAACATAATCTTTTGTGCTTATGACAATGATTTTGTTTGAAAGTTTTAATATCAAAGTACCAAAATTTACACTTTTTTCTTTATGATTTCTGTTTTAAAAAATTTTTATTTTGTTGGTAAGAAATCCATCATTGCTCCAAAGTTTTAAAAATATTATACATTTTCTACTGAATTTTAATTTCTATTATTTTTTTATGAAAGTAGTTGCTTTATAGTGTTGTGTTGGTTTTAGGTGTACGGAGAAGTGATTCATATATATATATACACACACATACATATATATTTTCAGATTATTTTCCCTTACAAGTTATTATAAAATATTGACTAGAGTTCCATGTGTTACACAGTAGGTCCTGTTGGTTATCTATTTTATATGTAGTAATGTATCTGTTGGGCAGGGCTTCCCTGGTGGCTCAGAGGTTAAAACCTCTGCCTGCAATGTGAAAGACCGGGGTTCGATCCCTGGGTTGGGAAGATCCCTTGGAGAAGGAAATGGCAACCCTCTCCAGTATTCTTGCCTGGAGAATCCCATGGACGGAGGAGCCTGGTAGGCTACAGTCCATAGGGTAGCAAAGAGTCGGACAGGACTGAGTTACTTCACTAACGTATCTGTATACATTAATCTAAAACTTCTAATTTATCCCTCCCTGAAATTTTTAAATAATTATTTTTACAATTAAGTTTGATATTCTTTTGGAGTTTTTTCATGAAATAAAATCTAACTTTACTTTTCCCATACGATAATCCAGTTGACTCAGGGTCATAATTACTAAGTTATCCATTATTTTCCTAGCAATTTGCTTTAACATCTAACACATTTGAGCCTCATATGATTGACTGTGTTTCTGGGGCCTTTCATATATTTGTTGGGCTTCCCCGGTGGCTCAGTGGTAAAGAATCTGCCTACAATGTAGGAGACCTGGGATTGATCCCTAAGCTGGGAAGATCCCCTGGAGAAGGAAACGGCAACCCACTCCAGTATTCTTGCCTGGAGAATTCCATGGACAGAGGCGTTTGGTGGGCTTCAGTCCATGGGATTACAAAGAATTGGACACGACTGAGTGAATTAGTCCCTATATAATACTGTCTTCATTTATATGGCTTTATAGTAAATTTAAGTATCCCCTCTTTTACTTTTCAGCATTATTTTAGACTTTTATTCTTTTACATGATTTTACCAAACTGTTGACCTGAAACAAATAGACAACCAGGTATTTCTCCAGTAAATATTTGTTTATCCTGGATAGCAGAGAATTGCAATTCAGGGTCTGTAGTTATGGCGAGTCACATGCAAGTTCCTGAAGGACAAAGAAAGGAGCATGCTTTTTATAAGGAGGAAAAGGAAGATGGGAGGGCTATAGTAACCAAGGAACACATGACTTTCGATTGGCTGAGTCCCTGCCAGGAAAGGAGTCTTTCTTTTTCCCATTGGCCTCTGTTACCATCATAGGGTATGAGAGCTCCCCCTCTGCTCTTCTAATTCTATTTAGTTCAGATTTCTATTGATTAATGTTTTACAAAACCATTGAGGAGTTTAAAGATGATGTCTTCTATTCCTACTTTGCTAAGAGTTTTATCATAAATGAATATTGAATTTTATGATGTGTTTTCATCTAAATCTATTGAAAAGATTTAGCAAAGACTTTCTCTTTGTTAAATCTAACATTGTAAATTATATTGATAGTTTTTTTAAATATATATATTGGTAGTTTTGTGTTAACCATCCTTGAACTGACAAGAGAAAGTTTTCTTGATCATGACATATTGTTTTGTGGCCACATACACATTTATACTACACATCCTTTGGGATTATATTGACTAGCTCTCCTTTGTTTTTATCTATTTCATTAGTTTTCTTTCTTGTTTTTATTCTGTCATTTTCCACATTTTATTTTAGTTTGCTTGCTTATTGTTATTCTTAATATCTTGAGTGGAAATGTTAATTTATGTCTTCAAATTAGAGCATTCAAGGCTACAGATATTCCTCAGAGCATTAATCATGGCATATTTCACAAATTTGAAATGTAGGTTTTTCAGTTTGTTTTTTTGATTTCAGTATTAAATACTGCTATCACTTTGATTTTCTTTTCAAATCATGATTTTTTTTCCAAAAAATATATGCAATTATCTCTTTTTAAATTGGAATGCTCCATAACACATACACAAAAACAAATTCAAAATAGATTAAAACCTAAATATGAGACCAGACACTATAAAATTTTTAGAGAAAAACAGGCAGAACACTCTTTGACATAAATCACAGCAATATCTTTTTTGACCCACTCCCTAGAGTAATGAAAATAAAAACAAAAATAAACAAATGGGATCTAATTAAACTATAAAAGCTTTGGCACAGCAGAGGAAACCACAAACAAGATGAAAAGACAACCATCAGAATGGGAGAAAATATTTGCAAATGAAGCAACTGACAAGGGACTAATCTCTAAAATATCCAAATAGCTCATGCAGCTCAATATTTTTCAAAAAAGAAAACCACAAAGAGCCGAATAAAAAAATGGGCAGAAGATCTAAATAGGCATTTCTCCAAAAAGACATATAGATGGTCAACAAACATATAAAAAGATGCTAACACCACTAATTATTAGAGAGATGCAAATCAAAACTACCATGAGGTATTACCCCAAACCAGTCAGAATGGTCATTATCAAAAAGCCTACAAACAATAAATGCTGGAGAGAGTGTGGAGAAAAGGGAACCCCCTTACATGATTGGTAGGAATGTATTGGTGCAGCCACTATGGAGAACTGTATAGAGGTTCCTTAAAAAAACTAAACCTAGAACTACCATACGATTCAGTGATCCTACTCCTACTCCCAGTATATACTTCAATATATACTGGGTATATACTTGGAGAAAACCATAATTCAAAAAGATACATGCTCCCCGGTGTTCATTGTAGCACTATTTACCATAGCCAGGACATGAAAGCAAACTAAATGTCCATAGATGGAGGAATGTGTAAAGAAGGTGTGGTACATATATACAATGGAAAGTTATTCATCCATAAAAAAACAAATAATGCCATTTGCAGTGACATGGATGGACCTGGAGATTGTCATACTGAGTGAAGTAAGTTAGAGAAAAATATATGATATCCCTTATATGTGAAATCTAAAAAAATGATAAAAATGACTTATTTACAAAATAGAAATAGACTCATAGATACAAAAATCAAACTTATGCTTACCAGAGGGAAAGATGGGGGGTTGTAAATTGGGAGATAGGGATTGACATATACATACTACTATATATAAAATGGATAACTAATGAGGATCTAATGGATAGCACAGGGAACTCTTCTCAATGCTCTGTAATCTTCTATATAGGAAAATAATCCAAAAAAAAAATCTAAAAAAGTATATACATATGTATAACTGATTCACTTTCATGTACAGGAGAAGTTAACACAACATTGTAAATCAACTATACTTTAATAAAAATTGAAAAAGAAATGGGGGGAGTGGTTGGGGGAGGGAAAGCTCTTTTTTACACCAGAATGCCAGCTAATAAATGTAGAACAATTGATTCAATTAGAAAATTGCCATTTGACAATGAACATAGAATAATTATCTTAGAGGAAAGTCATCAAGGGAGCCTAAAATGTATGAGTGAAATGTGATGACAAACAGGATTCTCACATAGTGTCAAAATATCTCTCTGGGAGTGCTAAATCACTTCAGTCATGTCTGACTCTTTGCAACCCCATGAACTGTAGTCCTAGCCCACCAGGCTCCTCCGTCCATGGGATTTCTCAGTCAAGGATACTGGAGTGGGTGGCCATGTTCTCCTCGAGGGGATCTTCCTGACCCAGGGATCAAACCCGCATCTCTTATGTCTCCTGCATTGGCAGGCAGGTTCTTTACCACTAGTGCCACCTGGGAAGTCCATAATATCTCTCTAAAAGGTATATATTATGTCAACTGAAAGAAAAACACACAACATAAAAGCTGTAAGTTTAAGTTTTTTTCAGACTTTTACTGGGGAATGTAGCCTGGGAGACAGCTGTTCAGTACCTCTGAGAAAGCTGCTCTGAAAATGTAGAGAAAGAAGCCAATTTAACTGTGATTTTTGGCTGGGGAATACAAGCAGTCAAGGATATATATAGTGAAGTTGCTCAGTCTTATCTGACTCTTTGTGACCCAATGGACTGTAGCCTACCAGGTTCCTCTGTCCATGGAATTTTCCAGGCAAGAGTACTGGAGTGGGTTGCCATTTCCTTCTCCAGCAGTCAAGGATACATTTTGGTAAAAGATTTCTACTAGTCACAAGGAACAAATATCTCAACTTAATGATTTTAGTGCTTTTCTATGAATGAAAATATGCAAGAATCTAGATTCAAAAAATTTCCTTCCGAGATTATATATCTAACTATCTAGGGGAACTGCTTGTCCAAAGCACATAGCATCCTGTACTTACCATCTTCTGGAACCAAAATCTTCATCTTGTTTCACCTTAATTTTCTGTCAGAAGCCCAATGTACACTGTTCATTAGAGACTGCAGTGGGTGAATCTGTGTAGAATTAGATAGGGAGCAAAAATGCTCTTTTATTCTTTGTTTACAGTTAAGAAAGGGAAAACAATAACAAGTGGAGAAATTGGCAGATATCGTCTTAACCATGCAAGATCCCCTGGAGGAAGCAATGGCAACCCACTCCAATATTCTTGCCTGGGAAATCCCATGGACAGAGGAGCCTGGTAGGCTACAGTCTATGAGGTCGCAGAGTCAGACACGACTGAGCACACACAAGCACTATCTTAATCATGTGATCAAGTTGAGTTCGTTAGAAATGGTGGGGGGCAGGTGGGGATGGGGAGGGAGGAACTTCCCTGGTGGTTCAGTGGTTAAGATTGCATCCTTTCAATGCAGGGGCATGGGTTCAGTCCCTAGTCGGTTCCACGTGTGGCAGAGTGAGACCAAAAAAAAAAAAAAAAAGAAAGAAAGAAAGAAAAGAAAGAAACGAAAGAAAAATGGGATAAATCAATATTTTGTCAACTAGGTCATGAACATCTCCAATTTATACTCGGATGGTTTTATCCATTACATAACTTTTCCCCTTGAGCCATGGATTCCTGGCTTGTTTATCAGAAGCAATTCAAACCAACCAGCTTCTTCCTGTTAGCAGCATTCCATAGATAAGGACTCTCTTGCTAGCAAACCCCTTTAGCTCTTTTGTTAGGAGGTAATCATTAGCATGTTTCCAAGGAGATATGGTCTAGTCACCTGCCTTATTTCTGCTCTTACTCTCTAGGCCCCCAATCAGAGAAGAGGAGAGACTGCAGGCTGATCACTTAACCCCTTCTTTCCCATTTGTGCTAAGCAAATTCAGTTATGTCTGACTCTGTAACCCAAAGGACCGTAGCCTGCTACGCTCCTCTGTCCATGGGATTCTCTAGTCAAGAATACCAGAGTGGGCTGCCATTCCCTTCTCCAGGGGATTTTTCCAACCCCGGGATTGAACCCACATCTCTTACATCTCTTGCAATGGCAGGCAGGTTCTTTACCACTAGTGCCACCTGGGAAGCCCTTCCTTCATAGACATCACAAATATATTCATGTATTCTTCTCTATTCATTTTTCACCCTGGCATGCTTCATTAAATAGAAATTCTTGGTCTAGATATAACAGTGTTTATCAATAGTTTGCTTTAAAGTTTCTACTTTTAAAATTATGTTTATGAAATCGCTTCCGACCTCAGGTCACAAAGATATTCTGCTTTATATCCTTCTAGGAACTATATTGGGTTCAGTTCAGTTCAGTTCAGTTCAGTTGCTCAGTTGTGTCCGACTCTTTGCGACCCCATGAACTGCAGCACGCCAGGCCTCCCTGTCCATCACCAACTCCCAGAATTTACTCAAACTCATGTCCATTGAGTTGGTGATGCCATCCAACCATCTCATCCTCTATCATCCCCTTCTCCTCCTGCCCTCAATTTTTCCCAGCATCAAGGTCTTTTCAAATGAGTCAGCTCTTCAAATCAGGTGGCCAAAGTATTAAGAGTTTCAGCTTCAACATCAACCATTCCAATGAACACCCAGGACTGATTTCCTTTAGGATGGACTGGTTGAATCTCCTTGCTGTGCAAGGGACTCTCAAGAGTTTTCTCCAACACCACAGTTCAAAAGCATCAATTCTTTGGCACTCAGCTTTCTTTATAGTCCAACTCTCACATCCATACATGACCACTGGAAAAACCACAGCCTTGACTAGACAGAACTTTGTTGGCAAAGCAATGTCTCTGCTTTTTAATATGCTGTCTAGGTTGGTCATAACTCCTTCCAAGGAGTAAGCATCTTTTAATTTCATGGCTGAAATCACCATCTGCAGTGATTTTGGAGCCCCCCAAAATAAAGTCAGCCAGCCACTATCTCCACTGTTTCCCCATCTATTTGCCATGAAGTGATGATTTTAGTGTTCTGAATGTTGAGCTTTAAGCCAACTTTTTCACTCTCCTCTTTCAGTTTCATCAAGAGGCTCTTTGGTTCTTTTTCACTTTCTGCCATAAGGATGGTGTCATCTGCATATTTGAGGTTATTGATATTTCTCCCTGCAATCTTGATTCCAGCTTGTGCTTCATCCAGTCCAGCATTTCTCATGATGTACTCTGCATATGAGTTAAATAAACAGAGTGACAATATACAGCCTTGACGTACTCCTTTTCCTATTTGGAATCAGTCTGTTGTTCCATGTCCAGTTCTAACTGTTGCTTCCTGACTTGCATACAGGTTTCTCAAGAGGCAGGTCAGGTTGTCTGGTCTTCCCATCTGTTTCAGAATTCTCCAGTTTCTTGTGATCCACACAGTCAAAGGCTTTGGCATATTCAATAAAGCAAAAGTAGATGTTTTTCTGGAACTCTCTTGCTTTTTTGATGACCCAGTGGATGTTGGCAATTTGATCTCTGGTTCCTCTGCCTTTTCTAAAACCAACTTGAACATCTGGAAGTTCTCAGTTCACCTACTGTTGAAGCCTTGATTGGAGAATTTTGAGCATTACTTTACTAACCTGTGAGATGAATGCAATCGTACAGTAGTTTGAGCATTCTTTGGCATTGCCTTTCTTTGGGATTAGAGTGAAAACTGACCTTTCCCAGTCCTGTGGCCACTGCTGAGTTTTCCAAATTTGCTGGCATATTGAGTGTAGCACTTTCACAGCATCATCTTTTAGGATTTGAAATCGCTCAACTGGAATTCCATCACCTCCACTAGCTTTGTTTATTGGGTAATGTTTTCTAAATCATCTCAGAGCTGGAACAACCCTCCAAAATGCTTAGCTTTATGCACACATCCCTGGTCCAACTCTCTGTGCACAGGGCATGGGCTGAAGGATCCTTTCTGAGAATTTGTCCTCACTTAAAACTCAACATTCAGAAAACAAAGATCATGGCATCTGGTCCCATCAGTTTATGGCAAATAGCTGAGGAAACAATGGAAGCAATGACAGACTACTTTTGGGGCTCCAAAATCACTACATATGGTGACTGCAGCCATGAAATTAAAAGATGCTTGCACCTTGGGAGAAAAGTTATGACCAACCTAGACAGCATATTAAAAAGCAGAGACATTACTTTGCTAACAAAGGACTGTCTAGTCAAAGCTATGGTTTTCCCAGTAGTCATGTATGGATGTGAGAGTTGGACCATGAAGAAAGCAGAGCACACAAGAATTGATGTTTTGGAACTGTGGTATTGGAGAAGACTCTTGAGAGTCCCTTGGACAGCAAGGAGATCCAACCAGTCCATCCTGAGGGAGATCAGTCCTGAATATTCATTGGAAGGACTGATGCTGAAGCTGAAACTCCAATACTTTGGCCACCTGATGCGAAGAACTGACTCATTTGAAAAGACCCTGATGCTGGGAAAGATTGAAGGTGGGAGAAGGGGACGGAGAAAGGATGAGATGGTTGAATGGCATCACCGACTTGATGGATATGCATTTGAGCAAGCTCCAGGAGCTGGTGATGGATGGGGAAGCCTGGCGTGCTGCAGTCCATGGGGTCACAAAGAGTTGGACAGGACTGAGTGACTGAACTGATAGCCCACAGCATTTAGGGAGCCATCCAACTCCGAGAACTCTGTGAGTCATTTTGCCTTCAGCTTCCTCATGCTGCTTGGACTTTCAGTTTGGCATCTTTTTGGCATCTTGGGTTTTGTTTATAGCTTGACTATGTACCCCTCCTCCACCCCTCATTTTTAAAGTAAAGCATTTGCAGTATTTCTAGTATACAGCCTTGGCGATAGGCCATCTTTTTACTAACCTTGTCTTCTGTGTTAACCAAGCAGTTATAATTCCTTTCCCTTGTAATGACATGTTTAAGATCATTTAATAATAGCAATGGCAGAACTATGGTTCAGGCATCCAAAATGCAGCTGAGTGGCCATTGTGGGTGTGGTTTCTGACCCTTTCCTGCATCAGTTCCTGAATTTTCTGAACTGTATCAAACTCAAGGATACCACAAGCCATTTTTCAAAACAATATCTGCTAGCCAAGTACAGTCTTATGGACTCAAGTTCTCCCCTTGTAACTGTGCAACAATTTCAGACGCCAAGGAATCCGTGCTAAACAAGCACCCTTACCTTTTATCAGCTATACTCCTAATATTTTTTCCCCTGCACTGCATGGCATACAGGGTTTTAATTCCCCAACCAGGGTTTGAACCTGTACCTCTTGTTGTGGGAGCTCAGAGTCCTAACCACTGGCCCTCTAGGGGATTCCTTCCAATCCTAATTCCTGATGAACAACATACGTAACTTAGTAGTTTTTGCCTGTTAAGCCTCCTTCATTTTGTAAACCATAAGAACACAATTCAAGTGTTTCATGAGTCTGTCTCTCCCAGGTTATAGCTCTCAGCTTGAATAAAATTCTCTTCTCTCCTTTATTATGGAGTGCACATTGATTATTTGCATTGCTACTTGTAACATCATAGAATAGAAATCTCTATTCTATGGGGGATAGGAAACTTTTGCATGGAGATAACAAATACCTAAAGAAGAATTTTACTAAGGTTCTGCCTAATGTTAAATGTGATATGAATTTTCCTCAATGTATACTTTCAATCATCAGTAAAATATTATGTTTTGTTTTGCTCTCTTTTTGGTTGCCTGGCATGTGGGATCTTAGTACCTGACCAGGGATTGAACCTGCACCCTCTGCATTAGAAGTAAGAACTCCTAACTGCTAGACTGCCAGAGAAGGTCCAAAACATTCTCTTCTTATCAATGCCTTTCATCAGTAGTCTGAACTTGGATATGGCTAAAGATTGAGGCTGCTCATAGAATCCACTTAGGTTACAATTTGAGATTCAAATTCCACTTCTCATTATCTGTTGGACCTTGGACAAACTCTGTAACTTTTCAGTCTCAGAAGACTCTTCTTTCTCTTTTCTATCAGAATAATATGTATCTCACAAGACTATTGTGTTGAATGAGGATGGTTATGTATGTGACTTTCGTTCCTCTCCCCTCATGGAAAAGAATAGTAGGATGGAGAATTTTCAGGGAGCATTTGGATTCTTTAAATAACTCATGCTCCAAAACTGGGTAAATAACTCAGCCTCAATGAACCTTAGTCTCACTGTGTATAAAATAGTTTTAAGATTTCTTTCAAATAAAAAAGTTTATGATTTAAGATTCTGTAACTATATTTAGGATAAAAAGCTGATAAGGCTTCTGGGCAGTTGTTTTTCTTTGCAAATATTTAGTTAGATTTATAAATTTAGAAAATGAAGGAAGTGATTTATGAGTTAAATATTTCCCAAGTTAGCATAGGGTATTTCTTAAATTATCTGCTTATCCTCATACACAGTTATGTCATAACCAATTACAAGAGGTGTATCAAATAATTTAGTTCTAAAATGACTAATTTGAGTGGTAAATACAATGGAAGGAAGGGGGAAATCCAGTAGAGGGAGATCAGAATTGGAAAAATGTTGGGGGTGCATTGATACAATCTGCTTTTACTTTGGAAGTTTATTTATACATTTATTTCTTAAAAAGCAACAGTAGACTAACTTAAGTCTTCTTTTGTTACTATGCCTAATTTGATGATCACGGGAAATTTCTACCTACTAGTAGAAACCAATTTTATTCCTCTAGCTCAAAATGACAAAGAACCAAGGGAAGCAGAACTGATAAAGCTTCTCTCTGAGTATATTTTTACTTTTTTACAAGTCATTGATCTTCAGTAAGCTTCTTTTTGTTATAGGTGCTCTAAATTGATCCATGGTAAATGGAAAATAATAGTCTATTCTTAAATAACTGTGAACAGGAGGTTCAAAGCTAGCCTCTGTTGGAAGCAGTTGCAGAATGTTGAAGAAATCTGTACAGTCACACACATAAAGAGAACTCTGTCAGCAATGGAGGAGCAGCTGAGCTACATTGCTGCAGAAGGCCATCGATCACATTTATTATACTGCAGACAGCAGCAATTTTAAGTGAGGCTGGGTTTCCTGAATGAATTCCAATAATTCAAGTTATGATTCCTAAACTGTGTGTCATACTAATTCAATATTACTTTTAGGCTAAATAAATAAATAAAGGTTGAAATTATTAGCCCCATAATATGGGTAAAAGAACATGATTTTATTACCCTAATCATTAATAACAGCATTACAAACCAAGTGATGATTTTTTTAAAAAATCAAATAATGAGAGAAATTGTGCAAATCCAAATTACTGCATTACAGTTTCACAAATGGTCAGTTTTTGGTTTGTTTTTACACTAGAGATAAATTTATTTTGGAATATTATTTGAAACCTGAAAAATAACTTTTTTTTCCAAAGTGAAAATGCTTTTCTTTTGTTTTTGTTGATTTTAAGTCATTCATGGTCATGAAAAAGAATACAAGACATTTAAAAAGAATTTCCCTCATATAACACCTTTTGGGGATATGTGTAAAAAAAAAGTTATACATTTTCCAGACTTTTAATACAGAGGTTTCTTTCCTTCCTTCCATCTGTCTATACATCCATCCATGCCATCTTTCCATATTGAGAAGTAGAGAGGTGGATGTGAGGCAGGACAGAGGGGTTTCCTGTTCCCAGGAAGTAGAAGACTCACAAAACATATCACCAGGGCACTGTTCAGGCTCCCCTGAGGACAAAGGCAGGCAGACCTGCTGTAGGGTAGGGAGAGCTAAGTGCTGGGAGTTTGGGTCTCCAAGCCCTCATTTCAGGTCAGTTTCTGACTAATGTGAGACTATGGGCAAATCATCTCATCCTCATTTATAAAATATATGTTCTTTGCATGTTAGTATATCTTGAATTAGATTCTGCTTTATAACTTTGTTTTGAAAAAGGGATCATTAACTTTTGATAAAAGGTAATTTCTAAATTTATGAGACCAGTTAATTGGTGGATGCTCTGAAATACTCTAACCAATATGTGACGCTGTATATATGTTTTCAAGCCCCATAATGACCATTTAGCTAGCTTCCTTTAGGCTGAGTTTAAAACACTTAAATTTTGTTTTTGAGGAATAGAGATAAAACAGATGTTTCTCTTGGCTCTGAGAAAATGCTTTAAACAATTGATCATGCCTTGTCATTGATAAAATGATACTAGCACTGGGATCAGTAACACAGACAAGGGCTTGGGAGTGGTTGTCTATGCACGCAGAATTTCAAAGATGTGGGCCTCAGGAATACAGGGGGTTTTGTATGGAGCTGAATGAACCTTCCACAGTCTGAAAGACCATCTTTGGGAAACAAATATCTGGTTGCCATGGAGACACTCAAGGTGGATGAAGGATGGATTAATCAAAATACAGTAAATCCTTTTTACGAGCTTCCTAAGAAATCTAGTGTGACGTGCACCCTCTGGTCTGTCTCCTCTTATTCTTCCCTCCATCGCACAGGAAATCCACCATGGACTACAATGACACACACTGATTGTTCTGAGTTCTATGCACACACTAATAATACTCTCTCTTGCCTGAAAGGCATGGTCAAACAAGCACAAGTGCTCTTCAAACATTTATTTTTGAAAATAGTTTCTGAAATTTAAGAAAAAAATCATCCTATCCTCTCTGCTGTAAAAAGAAAAGAGTGGTTAGAAATAGCCTCTGAAAATTGATTATTTATTAACTGAACTACATTCTCTGGGAAATAAAGGACATGGAATAATTTGTGCTGAGATAGACGCTGCATCCAGATTGAGTCTAAATGCACAACTGATCTGATAAATTTAGCTTTTCAATTCAGTAAAAAATAATTTTAAAAGCCTTCTCAGTCCCAGTATCAGTTAAATAAAGCAATGAATCTAAATAAATTATTAAGTTGAATAAATTAAGTGAATAAATAAATTAAATGGCTATTCCCCTTCCTTCCCAACAAACTGACAGGCCAAATTAATCAAAATAGTTAATCCAGTTGTGGGGGACATTTCCAGAAGCCTCCAGTAAATCATTTTGGAGCAGCCAATTCAATTTTAAGCCTGGTCTTGAATAGTCACTGCATCAAGTAGATTGGATAAGCTTGCACAAAATCGAGACAATGTAAGTAGGTTTTGGATGCTCTCCAAGAACAGATAGAAGTTCGCAGTGAGGATGTCAGTTACTGCAGCTGAGGCACCCTCTACCTCTGTACCAGTACAGGGTACAGGCAGAGAGGTTTTCCACATCAGCATACCATATTTGAAACTCCAAGTGTTCTCAAAGACTGAAGGGAACAGAAGATGCAAATTCCAAAGGAACTCAGCACAAAGTAAAAAAGTGATTCTCCATTCAGGTTGACTTTGCATGGTTAGGGGTAGGGAAGGCTGGGAGTGGGTGCTACTGAATTTTGGTGGGTAGAAGCCAGGGATGCTGCTAAACATCCTACAGTGCACAGGACAGCCTCTTGAGAAAAAGAAAAACATTGACAGTGCTGAGGTTGAGAAATCCTGCAGAAGAAGAAATAGTAGCTTCTAAGCAGCACCTTAGAGTGAGCACAAAATCACAGATGTACATAAATTCTGAGCTAAGCGATAGGAATCAGCTCTGAGCTTGGAATCTGAAGACCTGAATCTCAATTGGAGCCTTGCTATTTATCTTTACCTGTGACTTGTCAAGCCTCTTTGAACCCAGTTGTTTAATTTGTTAAATGTTGATAGTAATATCAGCTTACATTATAGCAAGGATTGAGTGAGAGAACAGATACAAAAACATGGAATACAGGGTTAGTACTCAGGAAATAATGATTGGAAACAGACCAGCCAGCTTATCTTTTATGTGTGTGTGTGTGTGTGTGTGTGTTTTGAGGCAAGGCTGGTCAGTTTTGGCCAACAGTGACAATAAAAAGAAAAAAAAAATTATTCATTTTAGCTCTTGATGTACTACAAGGGAGGAAAGTTTTCTTCAACCCTCTTAGGCTAGGTCTGAAAATTAAACTCATCTAAGACAGATTAACAGGAAAAACATGTATACATTTTACTGAATTGTTAGAAATATCCGGGCTCCTCCCCTAGAGAATGAAGACCCAAAGAAAAGGATCAGAGTTCAGTTAATTTCAGTCCAGTTGCTCAGTCATGTCCGACTCTTTGCCACCCCATGAATCGCAGCACGCCAGGCCTCCCTGTCCATCACAAACTCCCAGAGTTTACTCAAACCCATGTCCATCAAGTCAGTGATGCCATCCAACCATTTCATCCTCTGTCGTCCCCTTCTTCTCCTGCCCCCAATCCCTCCCAGCATCAGGGTCTTTTCCAATGAGTCAACTCTCCGCATCAGGTGGCCAAAGTACTGGAGTTTCAGCTTCAGCATCAGTCCTTCCAATGAACACCCAGGACTGATCTCCTTTAGGATGGACTGGTTGGATCTCCTTGCAGTTCAGGGGGCTCTCAAGAGTCTTCTCCACACCACAGTTCAAAAGCATCAATTTTTCGGCACTCAGCTTTCTTCACAGTCCAACTCTCACATCCATACATGACCACTGGAAAAACCATATCCTTGATCAGACAGACATTTGTTGGCAAAGTAATGTCTTTGCTTTTTAATATGCTATCTAGGTTGATCATAACTTTCCTTCCAAGGAGTAAGTGTCTTTTAATTTCATGGCTGCAATCACCATCTGCAGTGATTTTGGAGCCCAAAAAATTAAAGTATGTAGACAAAGAAACAATAAATTTGTGATGAATTGAGAAGACAGAGATATTTGCACTATGAGTAGTCAATGACAAAGGAGAAATTAGGAAGATAAGAGTTAGTTTACAAAGCTTATTTATACATATTTCTCAGCCTCCATTTCCCTATCTCTGGTAATAAGGATGCCTTTCTTCCTCCTGGTACAAGGAGGGTACATTCATGTGGGGGATTGCTGACCTGTTTCAGAGAAGAGAAAGGCAGGGGAGGTCAGAATGACCTTCCTCTTTCTGCTGGTTTTTTTTTTTTTTTTTTCTCATCCTCCTTCTCTTTAAGATATTCAATACACAAAAGTGCCATATTTTGGGGTCATGTGTCTTTTCTTTTTCTTTTTTTTTTGGCCATGCAGGTGATATGCAGGATGTTAATTCCCCCACTAGGGATAAAAGCCGCTCTCACTGCAGTGGAAGCATGGAATCTTACCACTGGACCACCAGGGAAGTCCCATGGGTTCCCATATCTTGAATCTCATTAGTATGACAGAGGATGAGATGGTTGGATGGCATCACTGACTCAATGGACATGAGTTTGAGCCATCTCAGGGAGACAGTGAAGGACAGGGAAGCCTGGTGTGCTGCAGTCCGTGGGGTTGCGAAGCGTCAGACCCAAGTGACTGAACATTAGTAAGAAATGTTTTTTTGCTTAAAGCCTGCTGGATGTGAGGCTACAATGCAGCATTCTGCTGCCTGTATTCTGTCTTGTGTATGGCTGAACCACACTGACTCCATTTTGTCAGCTCAATCTCAGGCTCACAGTCCAGCCCCTCCCCTTTCTGCATGACTGAGCTCTAGCCTACTCACTAGGAATGCGATAAGGAGCCAGATAAGTTCTCTATGAATATTTAGCTTTGCCTTCATCTGATATGAAAACTGCAGGAATGGCTTCTGCTGATGTAGACAGTTAATTCTCTGCAGGGCATGATGGTCATGAGACCCTCCCTAGGGGAAGGTGAGGAAAACAGCCCAGGTCCTATGGACACGTTCCTCCCTTAGCAGTCAGATTAAGCTTTTAAGGTTTGGCCCCTTAAATCCCCCCTACCTCTTTCAGCAGCACAGAGTGCAGTTTCAAATGCCTCTGGATCTTTGTCAACCTGATTCTGCCTGCATATGAGTTACCCACAATAAACTCCATAATTGCACTACATGGAGTTGCCTGCTTTGTTTTTCTGCCTCAAAGTTCCTTTTCAGTTTGGAGGATGTTACTCAATATTCCCTCCATCTAACACTTTGCATTAGAAAGAAGAAGAGCTAGGAAAGGTGTTAAGGGAGAGGCAAAGTGGAGGAGTGTACCTTAGGAAAGATGGATAGGAAGCATGGCACGCAGGTATCTGATGGAACTGTAAAAATGAGGTTTTGCTGTGAGATGGGCAATGTACAGAGGAGCCTGGAGGGCTACGGTCCATTGGGTAGCAAGAGTTGGACACAACTGAAGCGACTTAGCATGCAAGTTCCCACACAGGCAATGTAACCCTCTCTTTTATATCACTGAACAACCTTCAGTAAAGTGTTACTCACTCCCCTGTGAATTGTGGGCTTGAATTCTTTTGGTTTTGTTTTTGATACAAGAAAGTGCAGCATCCTGCTCCAGAGTGAATACAAAGGACTGACACTAGTTCACGTTAAAAAAAAAAAAAATTACTCCAAACTTGGAAATAGGTCAAAAGGTAATTAATGTCATGGGCTACCCTGGTGGCTTAGTGGTAAATAATCTTACACTGAGAATTTTAGCTTGTTGGTACAATTAATTAGAGCCCAGAGATTTAATAATTTATAATTCTTAAAGCTAATCTCTTGCAATTATTTTCTTCTTTGCTTGGTAAGAAAGACAAACCTGAAGGTGATGGCTTTATTACCCTATAGGATTTTAACCACTGTATATCTTTTTCTAACTTTGTTGGTGTTGTTCAGTCCCTCCTCAGTGGTCCTCGACTCTTTACAACCCCATGGACTAGAGCATGCCAGGCTTCCCTGTCCTTCACTATCTCCTGAGTTTGTTCAAACTCATGTCCATTGAGTTGATGATGCCATCCAATCATCTCATCCTCTGTCACCCTCTTCTCCTGCCCTCAATCTTTCCCAGCATCAGTATCCTTTCCAGTGAGTCTGCTCTTCACATCAGGTGGCCAAATGATTGGAGCTTCCATCTCAGCATCACTCCTTCAAATGAATATTCAGGATTGAGTTTCTTTAGGATTGACTGCTTTGATCTCCTTATGGTCCAAGGGACTCTCAAGAGTTTTCTCCAGCTCCACAGTTTGAAAGCATAAATTCTTTTTTTTTTAATCTTTTTTCTTTTTCCATTTATTTTTATTAGTTGGAGGCTAATTACTTTACAATATTGTAGTGTTTCCTGCCATACATTGACATGAATCAGCCATGGATTTACATGTGTTCCCCATCCCGATCCCCCCTCCCGCCTCCCTCTCCATCCCATCCCTCTGGATCTTCCCAGTGCACCAGCCCTGAGCACTTGTCTCATGCATCCAACCTGGGCTGGTGATCTGTTTCACTGTTGATAGTATACTTGTTTCAATGCTGTTCTCTCAGAACATTCCACCCTTGCCTTCTCCCACAGAGTCTAAAATCTGTTCTGTACATCTGTGTCTCTTTTTCTGTTTTGCATATAGGGCTATCGTTACCATCTTTTTAAATTCCATATATATGTGTTAGTATACTGTATTGGTCTTTATCTTTCTGGCTTACTTCACTCTGTATAACGGGCCCCAGTTTCATCCATCTCATTAGAACTGATTCAAATGAATTCTTTTTAATGGCTGAGTAATATTCCATGGTGTATATGTACCACAGCTTCCTTATCTATTCATCTGCTGATGGGCATCTAGGTTGCTTCCATGTCCTGGCTATTATAAACAGTGCTGTGATGAACATTGGGGTGCACGTGTCTCTTTCAGATCTGGTTTCCTCAGTGTGTATGCCCAGGAGTGGGATTGCTGGGTCATATGGCAGTTCTATTTTCAGTTTTTTAAGGAATCTCTACACTGTTCTCCATAGTGGCTGTACTAGTTTGCATTCCCACCAACAGTGTAAGAGGGTTCTCTTGAAAGCATCAATTCTTTAGCGCTCAGTGTTTCTTATGGTCCAACCCTCACATCCATGCATGACTACTGGAAAACCCATAGCTTTGACTACACAAATCTTTGTCAGCAAAGTGATGTCTTTGCTTCTTAATACTCTGCCTAGGTTTGTCATAGCTTTCCTTCCAAGGAGCAAGCGTCTTTTACTTTCATGGCTGCAGTCACCATCCGCAGTGATTTTGGACCCCAGGAAAATAAAGCCTGTCACTATTTCCATTTTTTCCCATCTATTTGCCATGAAATGATGAGACTGGATGCCATGATCCTACTTTTTTGAATGTTGAGTTTTAAGCCAGTTTTTTTCACTCTCCTCTTTAACCTTCATTAAGAGGCTCTTTAAATTCTCTTCACTTTCTGCTATTAGGGTAGTGTCATCTGCATATCTGAGGTTGTTGATATTTCTCCCTGCAATCTTGATTCCAGCTTGAGCTTCATCCAGCCTGGCATTTTGCATGATGTACTCTGCATATAAGTTAAATAAGCAGGGTGACAATATACAGCCTTGATGTAATCCTTTCCCAATTTGGAACCAGTCTGTTGTTCCATGTCTGGTTCTAACTGTTACTTCTTTACCTGAATGCAGGTTTCTCATGAGGCAGGTAAGGTGGTCTGGTATTCCCATCTCTTTAAGAATTTTCCACAGTTTGTTGTGATCCACACAGTCAAAGGCTTTATCTAACTTAGCGATTTTATTTCAGCATTAACTTTCTATTTATTGTAAATTCTCAGTTTCTTAAATTCTCCTTTGGTTTTATTCTGTTAGTTCCTTTATAAGTTTGATGAATCTCTGACATGTGCTGATTAAGAGCTATGCTTTTTAACATTTTGAGACTGTACTTTGGCACCCACATACTGATTTTGTGTGTTAGGAAGTTTGTCCCTTCCTTCAGTTCAGTTCAGTCACTCAGTTGTGTCCAACTCTTCGCGACTCCATGGACTGCAGCATGCCAGGCCTCCTGTCGATCACTGACTCCCGGAGCTTGCTCAAACTTTTGTTCGAGTTGGTGTTGCCATCCAACCATCTCATCCTCTGTTGTCCCCTTCTCCTCCTGCCTTCAATCTTTCCCAGCATCAGGGGCTTTTCCAATAGTCAGTTCTTCACATCAGATGGCCAAAGCATTGTAGTTTCAGCTTCAGCATCAGTCCTTGCAAAGAATATTCAGGACTGATTTCCTTTAGGATGGACTGGTTGGATCTCCTTGTAGTCCAAGGGACTCTCAAGAGTCTTCTCCAACACCACAGTTCAAAAGCATCAATTCTTTAGCACTCAGCTTTCTTTATAGTCCAACTCTCACATCCATACATGGCTAATCGAAAAACCTATTTTCTTCAAGTACAATTTCTAGAAGGTAATATATTATTTATTTTTAATAACAAAATTACAGTAAGCCTGAGGTCATCTTATATAAATTCTACAAATTAACAGCCTTATATTCATTGTAGCATCATTTAAAATAGCCAGGATATGGAACATTCCAAATGTCCATTGATGAATGAATGGATAAAGAAGATGTGAGATATATATAGATATAAACATGTATATATATCATATATATTTGATACCACTAAGTCATAAAAAGGAGTGAAATTCTGCCACTTGTGACAACATGGGTAGACCTTGAACATGTCATGCCAAGTAACATAAGTCAAACAGAGAAAGACCAATACTGTGTGATTTCATACATATGTGGAATCTGTAAAACAAACCAAACAAAATAAAAGCAAACTTATAGATATGGAGTATAGATCAGAGGTTAACAGAGGGGAAGGGGTTTGGGGGTGGGTGAAATGGGTGAAGGGTTCAGCTGTATGGTGCCACGGATGATAACTAGACTTGTGGTAATCACTCTGCAGTATATACAGTTGTTGGATTATAACACTACATCTGGAAACTTACATAATAATTTTGAAAATTTATAAATTAAATTCCTGAACACACAAGAAAGCACAATTTTTAATCATAGTTATTTCTAGAATACTCAAGGTATTATGACTTAATAACTTGCTACAAAATAATTATACATTTTGCTTTCACAGAGACAAAATTTGTTTTATAGCAATTTCAATGCATACTTCCCTTGGTCTTATATCCTATAGAAATGCAATTTTTTTTTGGTGACTGTATACTTTAATAAGTTTTATTTTTGTCAAGCTATAAAATTTCATTGGCAATTATAACTGTAAGGTAACATTTATCCCAAGAGCTACAAAAAGTTATTGGAAATGTGTCCTGCAAATTATTACCACAAATATACTGCAATTTTTAAACTGGAGTATTATAAGTATAGATTTTAGAAATAAGTTTAGGATTTTACTCCTTATACATTGAATTTCCATCAGTATCATTGTCCTTACTTTGTTCACCAATTTCAACTATTAGAATTTACACAGGTGCAGCAGATTATTCTTTAAGTTATGTTTGCCATCTATGACACTGAAAGTTATATTCTTTCAGTAATTTAAAACTCTTCTTTAAAAATCATGCTATTGTATGTAATATAGAGAAAAGAAGATTGAATCTGAATTTGAGTTTTGAATCATAAATGGAATTCTCAGTTGAATTGAAACTTCTTACTCTTTTTGGTCCCGCAGAAGGGAAAGGCTACCCACTCCAGTATTCTTGCCTGGAGAATCCCCAGACAGAAGAACTTGGCGGACTTCAGTCCATGTGGTCGCAAAGAGTCGGACACGACTGAGCGACTAAGCACAACACTCCTTTTTGGTATTGCTGATATTTGGAAAGTTATCAATATCAAGAGATTCTCAATTTGTTGAGTATCAACATATTTTTCATAAACATTATTGCTTCATTTGTCTTTCAAAAAAGTATTAATTCCCTTGATGCTTCTAAGTGCATTGTGTACTTCGAATTTTTGTTCCTGCATCATTTTTAATTTAATGTCAACTTTATCAAAGCTATTACAAATCTATTACAAAGCTAACAGCTTTATCAAAGCTATTTTGGTTAGTAGTAACCAAATAAATGTTGAAATGATTATTTTCAAAATCATACCTTGGACTTGTGTTGCAGAAAATGCACCACCACAGTGGTTTTTAATAGAACATTGCATTCTTCCTTTAAGTAAGTTTCTAGTGTCATGACAACTTCACTTTCTCGCATGAGGTTTTTTTCCCCCAAAATGGCTTCAAATTTCTTACCTAAAATTGTTTTCAATAAACTCCAATATTGATGTCAAACAAATTGTATGTTTTCTATCAATTTTAAACAAAACAAACAATATATGATGTTTTCTCTTTTTTTCAAGGATTTGTTGCTATGATCCCTTATGTTTTCCATGTGTAGTTATGACACTGTCATACTCCTAGTCATTCAAATTATTTTGTCTAGATTATTTTGTTTATTACTTTTAGAATTGTCTAGATTATTTTTGTGGGCATTCTACTGAGAATTGATAGTATCTGTGTCAATAGAGCTTAACTGTTTTTCCCCAGGAAATTCTAGCTCAAGGAGATAAGATTGCTAAACAGTAAATAACTAACTTCATCATTTGCTTCAGGAAATTTCTGCACACCAATTTATCAAGGCAAACAGTTACCTCATAGTGGAAAATAGCAAGTCATAGTGAAAAGAACTATGTGCTCACCGGGGCAAACAGCTTGCTATCAGAACAAGAGTTTGTCTTTACAGACTTGATTCAAGACTTAATTTGCCCACTAATCCTAAACTATTAGGTTACAATCTTTGTCTAATCCTTACCAGTTCCCTATTTGGAAGAGCTGGCCTTAGAAGAACACAGACTGTTGAGACACTAACATTCTGTCAAGATGGCTCTCACTTGATACTGTGAGTCCAATACACTTGGTTTCCTTTGACCAACAGGTTTTTCTGATAGTTCTTGTGCAGGGAGTCAACAGTAGGGAATATGCTATGCATGGGTCTGTACTATAATTAACAGGGCTTCTTTGAAAAATAAGAATGACTTTCTCACCTCAGGTGAAGGGCTGGGAGCAGTAAAAAGTACATCGTGGAAAGACATCTTGAAAACAAGATGTTGAAGTACTGATGTGACTGATGGAAAACCATTAGTGACTGTTCCTATAACCAGAGCCTTGAGGGAGTTGATGAGAAAGGGTGTCACTAGCCTGGACATGGAACAACAGGCTGGTTCCAAATAGGAAAAGGAGTATGTCAAGGCTGTATGTTGTCACCCGCTTATTTAACTTATATGCAGAGTACATCATGAGAAACGCTGGACTGGAGGAAACACAAGCTGGAATAAAGATTGCCGGGAGAAATATCAATAACCTCAGATATGCAGATGATACCACCCTTATGGCAGAAAGCGAAGAACTAAAGAGCCTCTTGATGAAAGTGAAAGAGGAGAGTGAAAAAGTTGGCTTAAAGCTCAGCATTCAGAAAACTAAGATCATGGCATCAGTCCCATCACTTCATGGCAAATAGGTGGGTAAGCAGTGGAAACAGTGACTGACTTTATTTTGGGGGGGGGGGGGGCAAAATCACTGCAGATGGCGATTGTAGCCATGAAAGTAAAAGACGCTTATTCCTTGGAAGGAAAGTTATGGCCAATCTAGGCAGCGTATTAAAAAGCTGAGACATTATTTTGTCAACAAATTTCCGTCTGGTCAAATCTTTGGTTTTCTCCAGTGGTCATGTGTGGATGTGAGAGTTCGACTACAAAGAAAGCTGAGCCCCGAAGGATTGATGCTTTTGAATTGTGGTATTGGAGAAGACTCTTGAGAGTCCCTTGGACTGCAAGGAGATCCAACCAGTCCATCCTAAAGGAGATCAGTCCTGGTTGTTCATTGGAAGGACTGATGTTGAAGCTGAAACTTCAATACTTTGGCCACCTCATGCGGAGTTGACTCATTGGGAAAGATCCTGACGCTGGGAGGGATTGGGGGCAGGAGGAGAAGGGGATGACAGAGGATGAGATGGCTGGATGACATCACCGACTCGATGGGCATGAGTTTGAGTAAACTCCAGGAGTTGGTGATGGACAGGGAGGCCTGGCGTGCTGCGATTCATCAGGTCGCAAAGAGTTGGACATGACTGAGTGACTGAACTGAACTGAGCCGAAGGGCTAAACAAAGTCATGAAACGCCTAAAGGTTTGACATTGTATATCTTTATACAGATATCTCTAGAGCACGAATAAGGAAGTAGAAGTTAATAATAAAAGGCATGCAAGGATTAGGATGTGGACTTTGCCTGCGAATGGCATCAGCTCCCTGATCCCCACTTTATTTCTGAGTCTTATTTTTCCTTATTCTTCTGCGGAACGGCTCCCTCAGGCTGGTTCGTTGTTGGACTGGTCCAGACAAACAGTCAACATTATTAAATATATATATACTCTTATTCTAGTCATATAATGTGCTGAGCACATTCCTATAAAATTTTACATACGTGTGTGCCTTTTAGAAATAGAAAAAATTTATATAATCTGTTCTACATAGTGTGTATCAGGGGTTGTATCTTAAAATAGGTGAGGGACTTCCCTGGTGGTCCAGTGGTTAAGAATCTGCCTTGCAATGCAGGGGATGTGAGTTCGATCCCTGATTGGGAACTAAGATCCTACACGATGTGGAGCAAGCCTGTGTGCCACAAATACAGAGCCCATGGGCCACAACTAGAGAGTCTGTGTGCCGCAACAAAGGATCCACACGAACCAGTGAAGATCTTGAGGGCCACAACTAAGACCCGACACAGCCAAATATAAAATAAAATAAGTGATACTTAGCACTTCTCACTTTAATCATGTTACTCAAGGGCTTCCCTTGTGGTTCAGCCAGTAAAGAATCCGCCTGCAATGTTGGAGGCCTGCGTTTGATCCCTGGATTGGCAAGATCCCCTGGAGAAGGGAAAGGCTATCTACTCCAGTATTCTGGCCTGAAGAATTCCATGGGCTCTATATAGTCCATGAGTTCACAACAAGTTGGACACGACTGAGCGACTTTCACTTTACCAATCACTTTATTTTTACTTTACTCAAATAATATTTGATTTGCTGTGATGTTTGTATTCTCAGAAAATGTTTGACATTTAATTTTTTCACTTCTTGTGGTTTCTGACAGATGAAGAAAATTTCATTTATTATGCTTATTAAGTTCTTGGATAACCTGAATATTAGTACTGTCACACCAAAACTGTATCATCTATAAGTTTTTAACAACTTTGTGAGATATTTTATCTTGTTTTCACATAGTTTCTATTTTATAGCATTAATAATTATAGCTATATTTTAAAATCAAGTTCAATTTCAAATGTATAACACTGTTGTTGATATGCATTTAATTTTCTTCATGTTTATTTAGAGCATGTAATAAATGCTGCCAAACTTTCCAGGTGGCCCTAGTGATAAAGAACCTGCCTGCCAATGCAGGAGATGTAAGAGACTTGGGTTTGATCCCTGGGTTGGGAAGATCCCTTGGAGAAGGGAATAGCAACCCATTCTAGTATTCGTACCTGGAGAATCACATGGACAGAGGAGTCTGGCCAGCTACAATTCATAGGGTCACAAAGAGTTGGACACAACTGAAGCAACTTAGCATGCACACTAGGAATCCATATATACCCATGCACACACAAACTGTTAAAACTAAGAAACCAACACAGCAGGGTTGCAGGATACAAGATCAATATGCAAAAATTCAATTGTGTTGGGGCTTCTGATGTGGCGCAGTGGTGAAGAATTCATCTGCCAATGCAGAAGATGTGGGTTCCATCCCTGGATCAGGAAGATCCCTGGAGAAGGAAATGTCAACTCACTCTAGTATTTTTGCCTGGAAAGTCCCATGGACAGAGGAGCCTGGTGGGATCGCAAAGGGTCAGACGTGACTGAATGACTAAGCATGCAAACTTTGTACTGTTATCAGTCTTGTCAATTTTTCCCCATTCTCAATGACTTTGATATAGAGATAAAATATAGACATCTTGGAAGTTGAAAGCTCTAGTAATATTTTTGAGTGTGTGTTATTTGGAGAATTTATGTGTTATGGTCCCTAAAATTTATTATTTGTAACATAGGGTGGACAATTACCAACCAGAACTTCCTTTGGATATTCAAATTGTGTGGATTTGTACCTGCATTTACATTGGGTTTAATAGTCTTTAGGTTTTTTTTCTCTTCCAATTTAAATGAAAATTTATCAGTTGTGATTGACATGGAGAAAGATAGCAAATGCATACTGTGTCTAGTCAGTGACACCTCAGAAATACCTTCTTTTGAAACTGGTAACTTTAAGTTCTTCTCCTTTTTCCTCCTATATTTCACTTAATTTCTCCAAAAATTTGTGCAATTATACAAAAATATTTCTTTAATTTTCTCTAATGGAGCTCTGTTTTCTTATACTGATAACTTTTTAAAAATTCTTTTTTGACATCTGGAAAAAAGTTATGAATAAATTAATATCGTATAATTTGAAACATTTAAAAATAATAGGTTTGGGGAAAAATATAGTTATACAGTGTAGAAATCTGACAGATAATACCTTAACTAAATGATCAAAGTTAGCATTCCAGCAATGAGTGCAAAGAAACAAAATTTACCTATCTCAAATTGTCTCTTTGGCATTTGGATTATTTAGAGATATAAATGATCAAAAACCAAGAGACTCAAGAAGAAACGTTGGCCTTCTCCCTAACTGCCTGAAAGAATGTAGATAGAGAACTTATTCTACAGAAGGAACTATCACCATAGGTAACGACAATACAAACTAAGTATGGTAGAGAGGGAGGAACCTTGCAAAGTCTATCAAAATTCCTCTCCATGTTTCATTGTCTCTGTTGATCAGATGTTTACTTTACTGTCTCCCTGTGAGGTGCCTTCCTCCTATCTGAAGCCCCAAACCTCTACTCACAACATCCTTTTTTGTCTTTAGCTGAAGGTGGTGTTTAAGGTGAAGGCTTCTGCCATATTGGTAAATTACTCAGTTCTCCTGGGTCTCTCCCATGTATCAGTTCAGTTCAGTCGCTCAGTCATGTCCAACTCTTTGTGACCCCAGGGACTATAGCACACCAGGCCTTCCTGTCCATCATCAACTCCTAAAGTTTACTCAAACTCATGTCCATTGAGACAGTGATGCCATCCAGCTATCTCATCCTCTGTCGTTCCCTTCTCTTCCTGCCTTCAATCTTTCCCAGCATCAGGGGCTTTTCAAATGAGTCAGTTCTTTGCATCAGATGGCCAAAATATTGACCACATTCAGCATCAGTCCTTGAATGAATATTCAGGACTGATTTCCTTTAGGATGGACTGGTTGGATCTCCTTGCAGTCCAAGGGACTCTCAACAGTCTTCTCCAACACTAAAGTTCAAAAGCATGAATTCTTCAGCACTCAGCTTTCTTTATAGTTCCACTCTCACATCCATACATGACTACTGGAAAAACCATAGCTTTGACTAGATGGACCTTTGTTGGCAAAGTAATGTCTCTGCTTTTAAATATGTTATCTAGGTTGGTCATAACTTTCCTTCCAAGGAGCAAGCATCTTTTAATTTCATGGCTGCAGTCACCATCTGCAGTGATTTTGGAGACCCCCAAAATAAAGTCTGTCACTGCTTCCATTGTTTTCCCATCCATTTGCCATAAAGTGATGGGACTAGATGCCATGATCTTAGTTTTCTGAATGTTGAGTTTTAAGCCAGATTTTTCACTCTCCTCTTTCACTTTCATCAAGTGGTGCTTTAGTTCTTCTTCACTTTCTGCCATAAGGGTGGTGTCATCTGCATATCTGAGGTTATTGATATTTCTCCTGGCAATCTTGATTCCAGCTTGTGCTTCATCCAGTCCAGCATTTCTCATGATGTATTCTGCATATAAGTTAAATAAGCAAGGTGACAATATACGGCCTTGACATACTCCTTTCCTGGTTTGGAACCAATCTGTTGTTCCATGTCCAGTTCTAACTGTTGCTTCTTGACCTGCATACAGATTTCTCAGGAGGCAGATCAGGTGGTCTGGTATTCCCATCTCTTGAAGAATTTTCTACAGTTTGTTGTGATCCACACAATCAAAGGCTTTGGCATAGTCAATAAAGCAGAAGTAGGTATTTTTCTGGAACTCTCTTGCTTTTTGAATGATCAAACAGATGTTGGCAATTAGACCTCTGGTTCCTCTCCCATGTGTACATGTTGTTAAACTTTTGTTTGATTTTCTCCTGTTAGTCTGCCTCCTATCAATTTAATTCTTAGATCAGCCAGAAGAACCTAGAATAGTAGAGAAAAATTTCTCCCTCCCAGATATGAGACATGACATCATCATGTGCCTGCTGACATCATGAACTGAGGAGGAGTCAGTATCACTTGGAGACTGGAGATATCTTGGCCCCAGGCTGAGCAGTTGGAACTGGTCTCCTGTTTTCTCTTGAGATAAAGATAATGACAGGAGCAAAATTCTGCTTGAGTGAAAGATAAGAAGGACACATTTTGGGGGGGGATCAAGGAGGCCTCCCAGACCACACATGCAAAGAAATACTCCTTGGGGGTCAGGGAAGGGAGGGGGAGCCAGCCTATAGTAGGTCCTGCCAGCCTCCCAGAAAACCTTATACTGAAATCCATCTTGGATAAAAGATGTGTGTGCACATCAGGAAGCACCCCGAGTCAGGCCAAATGCTGGCAACCAGCAAGATGAATAAGAACCCAAAAAACTGGCTCCATATAAACAATGTAAGTGAGTCCAAAAGCATATGGCTCACTCCAAGCCTGCTCATGTCTTCTTCCAGGGGTACTTTGCTTCTGATAAGTGCTTTACCCACTTCACTATCTCCATCTCTTTGCTGAATTATTTCTTCAAAGAAGGCAAGGATTGAGATCCTGATTCAAGTCTTCTGGGCCTCAAGTTCTAGTGGCTGGGTTTTGGTGCTGTTATCACTGCAGCCTGGGTTCAATTCCAGGTTGGGGAACTAAGATCCTTTTCAAGTTGCTGCATTCTGTAGGCCCCCTGAGATTAATTTCTGTGGTTTTCATAACAAAAATCTTAGCCCGAATTTATCATGAGGACAGATCAGATAACACTGTGTGTCATTTTCCAAGATGAATTTTATGATACCAGATGGGTGTTCTACAATTCATTTCAGTCCAGATACTAATAACCTGGAATTAGTACAGATATGGTGAAATGGGAATCCAAGTTCTTATTCTTGGAGCCAAAGAATGAACTTCATGAATGCACAAAGGGTCACAGTAGAAGTGAATAGGATTTTAGAGAAAAGTACAAAAGCTCTTAGCATAGCCACTGAAAGAGTGTAAAGTGTCCCCCAAAAGACAGGACTTATAGCAGTTTATATCCTTACTAATATTGTTCTGTACATTTTTGGTTGGCTCCTGTCCTTAAAATACGTCACTTCTAACCAATCAATTTAAAGGTCACAATGTTTAATTTAACATCTTTATGGCTCTTGATCCTCAGATTAAGTCACCACCCTTTTTCATGCCCCCTGGCCATTTTACAATGGACCAAATGTATGAAACAAAGATTAATGATTACTAGTTGTTTTTCCCTCCAGCATATGGAACAGAAGTTAATTACTGCCCTTTCCAGGATTTGAGTGCTGATAATTTATCAGACTAAGGACACATTCCAGGAATTCAGGACAAAGGGTATAGTTCAAGGTTAATGGAGCGAGATGTTTATTGAAAATAAGACTGCGGTCTCAGAGTTCTACACTGACTGTCTAGCAATTTCTACCTCACTGGAGGTTATAGGACACAGTCCCACAAGACTGCCTCCACTTCAGATACCATCTGCAATTCTTGGGTGTCCTCAAAGCACCAAATTTCTTCCCATCCAATCACAGATTTGGGGATTCCCACAACCATGCTCCTCTGCCCAGTTTCGAAGGTTCTCTAAAATAGCTCACAGACCTCAGAAAACTGCTATACTTACAGGTACAGTTTTATTATAAAGGATACAACTCAGAAACAGCCAAATGGAAGAGCTGTATAGGACTAGTGTTGAGGAGGGAATGGGGAGCACAGAGCTTTCACACTTTCTCCAGGTGGCTATCCTCCCAGAACACTGAAGTGTTCACCAACCCAGAAGCTTGCAGGACCTTGCTGTTCAAGAGCTTCTACTAAGCCTTCATTACCTAGACATGGTTAATTATGCCAACTAAAAGTTGAAGTTGTCACTCACCATCTGCTTCTACAAGGATGAAGTCACTAGGTACTTCAACCACTGATCTCCAACACACCGTGAAAGGAGTTCAGGGCAGAGATCAGAAATGAGGCACTCTGTGTTCTGGGAAAAACTGACAGAACAGACTTTCAGATATTTGGACATTTTTAGAAGACTTTATGAGCCCGTATTCTTGCATCTTTTCATATCTGGAAAAGCACTAAAATCATTAATGGAGAAATCTCCTGGTGACTAGCAGCAACCTTCTTGTGACTACAAGTAACCTTCTGCCAAAATGTGTGCTTGATTGTGTATGTCTTCCCTTCGTTAAGATCACATATATACTGACCTCCCCACTACATCTCTGGAGCAGTCCCCCAGAGCTATCTGAGAGGTTGTCTCCCAGGCTATAGCCCTTATTAGGTCCCAAAGAAAATTTAAATCACAACTCTCACAATGCACATTTTTTTCAGTTAACGAAACATTGGTTTTTGGTGATTAAACTCAATCTCAAATGCCTCTTTACAGAGGCTGAACGTTCTATACTTCTAATCAGATGGTTGGGTTTTTTGGCAATAAGTGTCTATCCAGATGCTAGCTAGGGTCTGGAGTAACCTTATTAGCATAACAGGCACTTCTATCACTCAGCAAATCTCAAGGGTTTTAGGAGCTCAATGTCAGGAAAAAGGGACAAAGACTGAATATTTTTTCTAATCACAATATAGATGATTTACAGTGTTGTGTTAGTTTTTGGTACACAGCAAAATGATTCACATATATATGTGTGTGTGTGTGTGTATGAAAGAAATTAATCCCTTGCCTGTCACATCATTTGCAAATATTTTCTCCTCTTCTGTAGATTGTCTTCTCATTATGTTTATGTCTTTTCATTTTGTCTTTGCTGTGAAAAGCTTTTAAGTTTAATTAGATCCCATTTGTTTATTTTCTCTTTTAGTCCCATTACTGTAGGAGATGGAGCCAAAAAAAAAACATTGCTGTGATTGATGTCAAAAAATCTTCTGCCTAAGTTTTCCTCTAGAAGTTTTATAGTATCTGGGACTATAGTTAGGCCTTTAATCCATTATGAGTTTACTTTTGTTTATGGTATTAGAGGATATCCTAATTTCATTCTTTTACATGTAGTTGTACATTTTTCTCAGCACCACTTATTGAAGAGACTGTTTTTTCTCTATTATATATTGTCTCCTTTATCATCAGTTAATTAATCATTAGTACATGGGTTTATTTCTAAGACCAAACATAATGTTTTATCATACCATAACCCCAAATTGGGGGATGTTTCACAAAATAACTTGCCAGTACTCTTCAAAACTGTCAAAGCCATGAAATCAGCAACAATAAAACAAAATAGAGCAAAACAAACAAAACAAAACCAAATTGCCCTGGACTAGAGAAGACTGAGAAGCCACGTGACTAAAGGCAACGAGGGCCTCAGACTGGACTCTGAGCCAGAAGAGGACACTAACTGGGCAGCTGGTAATAGTTGAATAAGATCTTCAGGTTAGTTATTAGTATTGTTTATTGGACTCTGAGCCAGAAAAGGACACTAACTGGGCAGCTGGTAATAGTTGAATAAGATCTTTAGGTTAGTTATTAGTATTGTTTATTGGACTCTGAGCCAGAAAAGGACATTAACTGGGCAGCTGGTAATATTTGAATTAGATCTTTAGGTTAGTTATTAGTATTGTTTATCAAAGTTAGTTTCCTGGTTTTGACCATTGTATGATGGTTACATGGTTCACATTAGGGAAAAGTGAGTGACGTATATACAGAGAATGTCTTATACCATTTTTGCCACTTCTTTGTAAGTCTGATATTATTTAAAAATAAAAATAAATGTAAACAGTATGTATGCTATACACTCTAAATGTTAATAGCAGTTATTTTCATACTGATGAAATTTCCATAACATTAAGAAAATTCTTCCCATAAAATATATAGTGGGTAAACATTTAGTGATTTCTAATTTATGTCTGTGAAATGCTGCTTTTTGAACTTTTAGCATTAAATGAATATTAGTTATTATGACATAGTGATTCATTCATAGAATTTAAGAGATTTAAATTAGAATCTCAATAATATCTTTACACTACTACAACAAACACATAGCTGATGATATCAACTACAGTATGAAATTAGAGCCAGTGCTCTGGTAACAATAGTGAACTTTGTTTTTAATTTTATTATGCTCCTAGTCAATGTATTATTTGGTGAAGTATATTTAAAGTGGATTCTGTAAAACAATTCAAACAATTTTAGCCTTACTTTTTTCTTCAGGGGACTTCCTTCATAGCTCAATTTGTAAAGAATCTGCCTGCAATGCAGGAAATCCTGGTTTGATTCCTGGATCAGGAAGATTCCCTGGAGAAGGGATAGGCTACCCACTCCAGTATTCTTGGGCTTCCCTTGTGGCTCAGCTGGTAAAGAATCTGCCTGCAAGGCAAGAGACCTGGGTTCAATCCCTGGGTTGGAAAGATCCCTTACAGAAGGGAAAGGCTACTCACTCCAGTATTCTGGCCTGGAGAATTCCAAGGACTGCATAGTCAGTGTGGTTGCAAAGAGCTGGGCATGACTGAGCAACTTTCACTTTAACTTTCTTTGCATTATGAATAGCAATTGCTCAAAGATCAAAGAAATACTCTTTTATAATCAATTATACTCATTATACCTAAATGTTATATTTCTGCCGTGGCAAACGTTAAGTCATCACTTTCAAGTCATCTACTTTATAATTATTTGTTCTAATGCCATTTTCCAATCATCAGGTGTAAGTAGTTTTCTACAAGGGTAAGCTGGTCTTTTAAATGTGTTTTCCAGTGGTCCCTGCTAAGTTGCTTCAGTCGTGTCTGACTCTATCTGATGCTATGGACTGTAGCCTGCCAGGCTCCTCTGTCCATGGGATTCTGCAGGCAAAATACTGGAGTGGATTGCCATTCCCTTCTCCAGGGGAATCTTCCCGACCCAGGAATTGAATCGGTGTCTCTTATATCTAACCTGCACTGGCAGGAGGGTTCCTTACCACCAGCACCACCTGGGAAGCCACTGGACACTAGATTTCCCAGAGGACCGCATTTGTGGGAGTCAGATTGGGTGAGGCGACAAACTAGACTGGGAAACTGAGGATGGAGTGGTCTCTGAGGATGAAAGTTGACTAGAAAGTGCTGGAGACTGAAGTTAAGGGTTAATGTAACTGGGAAGTCTGGAGTTTGTCTTCAGAGCAGCCAGGAGAGGTTTATAGCAAGGGATTTCCCTGACAACTGCCAGAAGTCTTCTATCTCTTTGTGCAAAAACAGCTCAAATGGGTTTGCTTTTTCTCACACTTGCAGGTCATGCTCTGGAATCGGAGTCCTCCATGATTACAGTCTTTCATGGGTAACATGCTTCCTTCCAATGTGGCCAGTGTCCTTGGGAAGCCAGGTCCATGGCAGAGCCTAGGCTGGGGAGTCAGATGATTCAAGGGACTCTGTTTGTATGGGGTTACACTACTACCAGCAAAAATAATGTGAGATGTCTACATTCAGACATTTAATAAAGGCCACGAGGGAACCATGAGGTGAGAACAACCTAACATCACAGCTGTAATGGAAGGGGAAGGGCTGGATTATAGTCTAATAGCACCTAACTGAAAAAGTGCAAATATCCACCCTGAATAGAAAGTGAAAGTGTTAGACACTCAGTTGTGTCCGACTCTTTATGACCCCAACAACTATAACCTTCCAGGCTCCTCTGTCCATGGAATTCTCCAGGCAAGAATACTGGAGTGGGTTGCCATTTCCTTCTCCAGAGAATCTTCCTGACCCAGGAACTGAACCCAGGTTTTCTGCATTGCAGGCAAATTCTTTACCATCTGAGCCACCAGGAAAGCTCTATATTTACATACAATGGAACACTATATAGTAATGAAAGTGAACTTAAGATACGGGCAAGTTTAAGACAAAGGCAGTATCATAAAAAGTATTCATTGAGAAAACTGATTTAAAAAAATTATAAAATTCCAAAATTTTTAAAAATTTTAACTGGAGGAGAATTGCTTTGCAATGTTGTATTGGTTTCTGCCATACAACAATGTGAATCAGCCGTAACTATATATATATGTGCCCCCTCCTTCTTGAGCTTCCTTCCCACCACCTCCCTAGTTCCAGGTTTACACACTCTAAAAAAGTTTGAGACTACTAATAATTTTTGTATACACGTAAGCTCCCTAAGTAGATTGTAAACTTGAGGACAGACAGGGAATATTATGCTTATTTAATTTCCCTCTTCAACACAAAGCATGTGGATAAAGGAATAGGAATGAAGTAATGGATGAACAAATAAATAAATGTAAAAGTGATAGAAATGCTCCATTTTCTCCTGGTCACTGTCATTTGCAATTGTCCTGATCTAGTAGGTTCTTTTTAGTTTGTCTGGATAACGTCTGGTATGCATACCAAAAGCCAGAGTGAGATGAAACTCTACTGTCTTGAGCTGAGCTGTTGGCTGAAGTCTAGAAAGTGGGTTAGGGCTCCTGGGAAGTTCTGTTACATCGAAAGCCCTCTTTAGTTTTAAAATATAATGATATCAAAACAAAGATTAAGTGTTGAGTGAAGGGAGAAAGCAAGGACACCGAGGAGTATAAGCCAAAGACACTGGTTCTCTTTCTGGTATCCCACTTAGGGGACAAGTGGCAAGTGGCAACACTCAATCTCCCTTGTGCTCAGTCATGTCTGACTCTTTTGCAGCCCCATGGATTATGGTCCACCAGACTCCTCTGTCCATGGGATTTTCCAGGCAAGAATACTGGAGTGGGTTGCCATTTCCAATTCCAGGGAATCTTCCCAACCCAGGGATCAAACCTGTGTCTCTTGTGTCTCCTGTACTGGCAGGCAGATTTTTTTTACCATTAGCACCACCTGGGAAGCACATTCCTCAAATGGGGTCAATAATACAATAATTCTCATGAGGATCACCAAGACTATGCATGCAGAAATGAATGGTTAAAAAATGGTTAGACATTTCTTAGTTAGACAGTGGTTAGACATTTCTTCTTCCTCATGTTGGGGAGGAAAACATTTCCCTCTAACCTTCTAGGTTTCTCTGACTGGTGTAAGAATTAAACCAACATGACACAGAGTAGTAGGAGAAAATGAAACAAAAGTCTAATAACATGTATGAAAGGTCACGCTGACTGCCCCCGCCAAAATGTCCCAGATAAGTACCAGGTACAGACATCCACCAATCAGCAGCCCGTTGCCAGGCAGACTGATGGACTCTAAGGTGCCAAGACTCCGGCCAATCAAGAAAAACCGACATGGGACAAAAAGCCA
The DNA here is from genome assembly GCF_023699985.2 of Odocoileus virginianus. Lineage (NCBI taxonomy): Eukaryota > Metazoa > Chordata > Mammalia > Artiodactyla > Cervidae > Odocoileus > Odocoileus virginianus. Next base: position 16,535,337 of record NC_069674.1, read on the forward strand.
ATCAGCACCCTAGAGCCTGACTCCAAGCATATTCGAAAAGGTCCCGCCGCTTCCGTATCCGCCAGGGTATATAGGTGCCGCCCCCCTTCCCGCAGGTTGCAGACTCCCTTTGTCTCTTCACTGACCCGCCCCCGGGAGTTCTGCCCGAGAGCGACCGCCCAATAAAGGCCTTCATCAACGGTCCTTAGAGGTGGCTCTTTCTTCCCGCGGCGTTTTCTAACAATGTATATATGGGAAAGATCCAGGGAAACTCACCAAAATGGTCAAAGCCCTCACCTTAAACACCACCTTCAGCTAAAGACAAAATAAGATTTTGAGGGTGGGGAAGTCAGTTATAGAAGGTGACCAGGAAAGCACAGTAAACAAGGATAAGGTTGTTATATACATATTTGAGTCAGTGGCTTCTCTATTGATATATTTTCTAGAGATTTGGTCATTCTCTTCTTCCAGGTACAGTGATGGTGACACCCTTCCAAAAGAAGATTCTCCTCACAAATATAAATATGTCTTACAAAAGGACAACACCTACTGGATTTTCAGGCTTCCTTGGATCAGATGGTAAAGAATCCACCTGCAAAGCAGGAGACCTGGGTTTGATCCCTGGGTTGGGAAGATCCCCTAGAGGAGGGCATGGCAACCCACTCCAGTATTCTTGCCTAGAGAATGCCCATGGACAGAGGAGCCTGTAGGCTACAGTCCATGGGGTCGCAAAGAGTTGGACACGATTGAGCGACTTAAGTACACACTACTTGGTTTTCAGAGTTGTTCTAATGTCTGTTGTTTCTTAGAAAAAACTAGCTTAAAACAGTTGATATGCCAAAGAGAGATATTTCTCAGTGGCAAATTCTGCTCCCCTGCGTTTGCAAAGAATTTCACTTGTATTCCTGTTTTTTGTCTCAGGGTGACTTTAAAGATTGGAAAACAAAGGAGTTCTTCACGAACAGTTAATACAAAGAAACCATTTATGATTGCTGGGCAGTAGAGCATGATTTACATTTTCCAAATTCTAAACTGAGAGGTCAGAAATGGTTTCTGGACATTTCAGCAACACTAGCAGCTCCCACAGATATCAGGTTTTGTGTCTCCTTCTCATTCATTTACTATATAGATTCCCATCATTGCTTTAAATATTAAAAAAAAAAAAAAACCCTGATGGATGAAATACATATATAGAGAAGGATATAAAATATAATTATGCTAACTTGGAGTTCTTAAAGAAGCTGTTGCTCAGAGTACCTGGTTGTTGTTGAAATTTCCTGATCCAGACCTAACAGGTCACCCACTGCCAGTAGCAGGTTTTTTCTGGGATAGGCTCCAGTCCACTGGGATGAGTGGTGCCAAAACTGAGCAGGACCATGAGGGCCCCCCCCTGGATACAAAAGCCCCTTTATGTGCTTAGTTTCTTGTTTGTAGAAAAGGACTTCCCTAGGACTTCCTAGTTTAGTTTCCTAGGACTTCCCTGAGTTCCAAAGAGCAGACTCAAGCAATTACTAATCAGGAAAGTGAGCAAATACAAGGGGAAAAAAAAAAAAAAGGAAGAGCAAGGATAGTTTAAAGAATAGGTCAGTGATAAAAGAATCCTAGTTCCTCCTTGAGGGATATTCATAATAATCTGATGCATTTATTTGAGTTGTTCTGCAGAAAATAAGACCCCTATCCAAGTATAGAAAGTGATTACATGATGACCATAAGCATGGAGACTTCAGACTAGTTGGAACCAGAAAGTTGATGGTTAAGATTCTTGAAACATCAATCTGTTACCTCATCACCAATTAATCAGAAGAAAGTTCCTGAGCTGCAACCCACACCGTAAATGTTGCCTTTAAAGATCCTTCCCTGAAAGCCATCAGGGCATTTGGGTCTTTTCGAGCATGAGCTGCCCATTCTCCTTGCTTGGCAACCTGAAATTAACACTGTAATTTCCTTTAGAGCAGCCCAGCATCAGTAGATTGGCTTTGCTGCATGGCAGGCAATTGGACACATGTTCTGTTCAGTAATGTTGCTGAGACCCACAGTTCAGGGCTGAGGGGCAGAGGAGCTCCTGGGCAGGGCTGTGTGTACTTCACAATGTGTTTCCTCCAATATGCCTCTCTTCCAGTTCTAAGAAGGGGTCTTTGACTTGCACCAGTGGGACAAGCAGAATGCAGAGGTGTGGAATGTGTTGTCTTCAATGTCTAAACAACTCCACCAGATGCTGTGCTTTTGACTGAGGTCAGGAGTATTAGGTGTGAAACAAAACTAATATTTTATGGCAAGACACAAAACATTTCAGCATGAGAAGTTTTCTCTGTCCTTTGGCTCCCACATAGCTCAGCTGGTAAAGAATCTGCTTGTAATGCGGGAGACCTGGGTTTGATCCCTGGGTTGGGAAGATCCTATGGAGAAGGGAAAGGCTACCTGCTCCAGTATTCTAGCCTGGAGAATTCCTGGAGAATTCCATGGATTATTCCATAGGTTCGCAAAGAGTCAGACACAACTGAGCAACTTTCACTTCACTCTGCTCTACTGTGCATTGCGTATCTGTATCACACATCAACCAAACCTCCCCAAGGGGAGAAATACCTGCTCACCCATATAAAGCAACATTCTTCTAGCACCAAGATAACTCTTTGAAGGTAACATTCCTTCTTCATCTTGTAAGGGGTCACATGACCCACCAGTCTGTATCTGCAGATCTGGATTGTGTAAACTGTCAATAATACATCATTTAATATATAGCCCTCCATTAAAAAAAAAAAAAGTATATGACTCTGCTTTGACTTCCAATGGGTGAAACAATTCTCAGAGTTTTCTGAGGTGCTGTTCCTAGCTTATAATCCTTAAGTTGACTCAATAAAATTTCTTTTTCTTTGTTAGATCAACTGATTAATTTTTCATTGACATAGGTATAGTCAGAAGCTTCTCCTTAAAGTCAGTTGGAATGTCTCATTGGACTCCATCCCAAATTGCACCTAAAAAGATGACATGTTGAGCTGGTCCTACAAACCCTTTGAGGTTAATGACCCAGCCAACTGAGGTCATTGTCTGGACTATGTTGTCCCAGATCAGGACAACTCCTAGGCTATTACTAGGTGCTAGTACAGACAATACATGACCAGGCATCTGTGGTGTTGCCAAGGCCTGACCAGCCTATCCTAAACTGGGTTAACATTAACTCAACCAACAAAATGAGGCAGGCACAACAAAGTTCCACCTCAAATGGAAAAATATATACAAGACTAAAACTACCTGGGACCCCAGGGGTCACATGCTTGCATAAACATGTGACTCACACCTTAAAAGGACAACTTCTGGGTGTAATGAAGCCTCTGCTTACCCCAGTAGTCTGTTGGGGACCATGTTTTTAAGAGGTTGCCACAGAAGGTGTGGCCTGGTTCATAGGTGGAAGATGAAAGTTTGATGGGGTTCATTAGCAGCTGTGAGAATGGACACATCATCACCAACCAAGGATCAGACCCAATGAGCTGAGCAGGTGGCTGTGTGGCTAGCTATGCAGGCTATTTTCAAATCCCCTCCATGATACACCTTCACGGACTCCTGAGTCACGGTATGGTCTCCACTATTTTTTTTTCCTCTACTATTTAAATGTACAGAGCTGGGCACGATTGTGGTGGACTTTTAGCACTGAATGAAACAAAAGAAAGTTTAAACTTTCTTCCTTTAAAGCCATGAAGAGATAAAAATTAAGGTTCGGGGCAGTTGATGGGAGAGAAAGGAATGATGGAGAGAAGTAGAAAAGTAGGTCAGGTTCCTGGGTGCTCATCCTGATGCCACAGCTCACCCAGGGTGAACTTGTACCTGCCACTTTATTTCCCTGAACCTCAATTTCCTCATATCCAAGGTCTCTCCCAGCACAAACATCCTACAATTGAGAATAAAATAACTAATAGACATTTTTATCTTCTTAAATCTTACTCTAAATGTATTTTATGATGTTTTTCTCATTAGAATTTTAAGATGTTTTTCATGCATAGGTGCAACTGGTGTGTTCCTGGGATGTGGCCTGGTTTCTCATTTGTGAAGCAGCAGCCCAGTGGAGGAGATTGGTCACCACTACCCAAGAAGAGCCTGAGGCAGGAGGAGAGCAGGGATCGTGTTGATTTGAAGGTGGTGGATGTTAGAGGAAGTCATGGAGAAGAGTTCAGTTCAGTTCAGTTCAGTCACTCAGTCATACTTGACTCCTTGTGACCCCATAGAATGCAGCACACCAGTCTTCCCTGTCCATCACCAATCCTGGAGCTTGCTCAAACTCATGTCCACTTAGTCAGTGAAACCATCCAACCATCTCTTCCTCTGTCATCCCCTTTTCCTCCTACCTTCAATCTTTCCCAGCATCAGGGTCTTTTCCAGTTAGTCAATTCTTTGCATCAGGTGGACAAAGTATTGGAGTTTCAGCCTTCAGCATTAGTCCTTCCAATTGAATATTCAGGACTAATTTCCTTTAGGATCGACTGGTTTAATCTCCTTGAACCTGAGTTTCCTCACCTCCAAGGTCCTGAGACCTTGGAGAAGATGTGACCACCAATTAAGCTTTGAGCTGGACCAGGGTAGTGGGAGGCTTCTCCCTCTCTCCCCTGTCCTTGGAATGTATGCTCTGTCTACTATTCCTACAGTTGGAACTATTTTCAATAATGCATCCTGGATAGAGCAATGTGGTCTTGAGAACAATTGGACTGAATGTGACTGAAACTGTTAAGGTCTCTGCACAAAGTTATGAGATTCTAGCCGTGGGTGCAAAGATGTATTGTCTCTCAGTGCCCAAGACAAGCCTTACAAGTAAGTTCCCTTTCTTATTCAATCCACTATCCATCAGTATTGATTGCTCTGCCGCTTTCTTCAGTCACTTCTTGCCCTCCATGCACAGGGGCCAGTGTGAGGACCCACATGGGGCTAGGCAGTTCTGTGGCACCATCAAAAATTAAGAAACATGTACCATCAAGTAAACCAGTGTGATGATTTATAGTAAGAAATATATATCTGGGTTTTGTCCCTGTTTCTGTCGCAAAGGGCCTAAAACTCTTACATTTTCTAGGTGATAACTCTCCATAATTTTTGTTATACTAATGGAGCGACTTTTGGAAAGCCTTGGGTCACCTAAGGATGGGGGCTTGTCACCAGAAGAATCAACTAAATGCTTAGAGGGCTGGGTACCTGACCTCTAGGGAGGGCAGAAGAGCTGGAGCTTGAGTTTAGACGCCAATAGCCAATGATTTAATCAATCATGCCTGTGTAATAAAGTCTCCATAAAACCTCACAAGGACGGGGTTTGGAGACCTTCCAGTTGGTGAACACATGGAGGGACTGGGCGGCAAGTGGAGCATTCAGAGAGAGTATGGAGCTCTGAGCCCCTTCCCACATACCTTCCCCTAGGCACCTCTTCCATCTGGCTGTTCATGAGTCATGTCCTTCTATAATAAGTTGACAATCTAGTAAATAAACTGTTTTCTTGACTTCTGTGGGCCTTTGTAGCAAATTAATTGAATACAGGGAAGGAGTGGTTGGGACCTCCAATCCGTATCCAGTTAGATGCACAGCTGACGAACCTGGACTTGCACTTGGTGTCTGAAGAGGGCTGAGGGCTAAGCGCTTAACCTGTGGGATCTAATGCCAACTCCAGGTAGATAGTATCAGAACTGAGTTGAATTGTGGGACATCCAGTTGGGGTCAGAATTGCTTGGTGATGCAGGAACTCCCTTCCCTTGTACACACACACACAGGAACTGGGCACAGAATCCTTAACTAGTTAACAGGCACTCAGAATAACATGGGTTGTCAATGAGGCAGACTGATGCAAGCAATCAATGTAAGGGACACACATATTTAGCTGGGAGTGCTGGATGGGAGAAGCGGTGTCCCTGCAGCAGGTGGTGTCTGCTACAAACTTACTCTACTTTGGAACTGTGCTCCCTCAATGGCACATGTTCACGAAACAAGTTTGACTCCCTCCCTCCACACACCCTGCCTTCCTATTCCCTGACTACTCCAGACTAATTTTGTCAAGTCTTTCATTGTCTCATACTCCATTCCTTAATGTACATAGAGAAACTGGTATATGTAAACATACAGAGTGCCTTTTTCCCCATTGTGCTTTTCTTTTTAACTAAATGTCCAATGTTGTGCTTTAATCAAATGGAGGTGTGTTGGGGAAAAAACCCTGACAATGAAAAAAAAAATACCCCTAATGCCTTGTTTTTTCCATTAGTGGTATGTCTCAGTTAGTTTTTACTTTAAATTCCAAAGAACTATTCTGTAATGGCAGTAATATAAACAATTTCAACAACAATCCTAGAGAATCTTGTTTGATTGGAGAATTTAAATATTTTTATTGATTTATTATAAAACCAAAGATAAAGTTATTACTTCTTTTGGTATGTAGCTGCTATCTGTAGAGCAATCTGCTCTTAGAGGAGGAAGGCATTACTTTAAAACAAAGAAACCCTACATAGGTTTCTCTTTAGGTCAATTTTCTTATTACTTAATTACATTTCTTGTCTTAAAAAAACTTCACAATTGCTTATATTGTAAAGGAACGATTAAAATGTGAATTAATCATATTAAACTTAAGTTTTCCTTAAGATTAGCTATTGTTAGCTGTTTCAAAAAAGATCTTTATTTTTGTAATTTGATATTTTTAAAAATTATCATTGGAGTACTGTTGATTTATAATACTGTTGTAATTTGATATTTGAATGGGAAGAATGCCCAGTTAACTATTTTCAGTTAAAAATCTCTAAGGGATACATGACTGCTGCTCTGTCACAGCCAAAATCTTTCACCTGATATTCCTTCAAAACAACAAATATAAGGAGAAGTAATCAATCTTTGTATTAGTCACAAATCTAAAACTGTGACTGCGTGGGCACTGGGTCAACTTCAGTGCATCCAGTTTGCTGATTTTGGCCTGGATCTGCTGACTTTCAGAAGCCAAATCCTTGAAAGTTTTGGCATCAAACGTTTTCGGGTTTTGTTTTCTGTTTGTTCATTTTGCATATTTGGGGGCATCACAGATTTTTGGCATTACCACTTGCAGTGGTTTTATCCATAAGTACAACCAATTTGCATGAATATCTTAGATTTAAATTTTTAAGTTAAAATTTATGTGCTTATCGAGTAATTATGATAGGCTGAGGAAAAAATACTTACCAGTATTAAGGTTAACTTCTAGTCTAAAATTTTTGCTCAAAACACATGTGAAGCACAATTAAATTATTCTGAAGAAAGATTTTTTTTTTAAAGCAGGATTTCTTTCTTTCTATTAATTACTCTCTTATTCTATGTTTAGAATGGAAAGGTGGGCGCTATTACCCAAGTGCAGATGGAGGAACAATTAACAGTTGACCTGCAAAGGAGAGGGAGGATTTGTCTTAGCCTTTTCAGGGTCATAGGGCTTTGTAAGGATGCTCATCAGACCTTCTTGAACCTCGGTGATGTCACTGAGAAATAAATATTCTGTCACTTTGAAAACATTCCTGAGGTGGGTCAAGCATGATCTAATCATAACACAATGGATTCTTTTTATGAACATCAGGAGAAAACACTCCATGCTAAAATGAATGCCTTGCACTATCTACTCCCATTTAAAATGGAAAGCCTGGGAAATTCACTACCAGCATGTATGACTCACCCACTAACCAAAATAGCATGAAGTTGATGCTGGTGACAGCCAAAGTCTTCTTTCCATTCATCTTTAGGAAAACTCTTAAGAGAGAGTCTGCTTTGAAATTTTTATCTGTATATTTATTTAACAATCATTAAAAGAGATTTTGTGGCGACTGTATTTTGCTATTTCCTTCTCTTTCTTCTGTTCCTCTTTCTTCCCCTCCTCCTTTTCTTTCCTCTCAGAAGTTTCCATTTAAATGATGGTAATACATTCAGTGCCATCTATGGTTGTCCTTGGTTTGGAAATTGAATTTGGGTCACAGGTAGAGCTTTCCAGCCTTGCAATTGTGGAAATTTAGACCTGGGTTGGTCCTGAATTTTTAGGTACTGTCTGTATCAAAATTGTAACTCTGGTTTTCTGATTTCACAACCTGTACTCTTTCAATCACACCATTATTCTATTTTTATGATGGGATCTTTGTGTCATTTACATATCACCTTCAACTGGGAACTACTAAGTATTGTGGGGTTCCCCATTTGGAGGGACAAGGTTAATCCAACGGAATGTATAAATTTTCTGGGCCAGGTGGGTTTGGGTTGGGACTCATTTAGAGGAGCCACTTTCCTTAAACGGTTACATTACTGAGAAAAGCCAAGTTTGGCCTTACAGAAACAGGGCTAAGGTAAAGTCTGGGACGAAATGGAAGAAAAACAGTGCTACAATAAACAGCAAAATTACCTGGGACGGTGTTGTGGGTTGAATTCCATTCTCCCAAAGGATATGTTCAGGTCCTCATCCCTGTACCCATGAATGTGATCTAATGTGGAACTCAAGATAAAATGGGCTTCCCATTCAAGATGGCAGAGTAGAAGGATGTGAGCTCATCTCATCGTGTGAGAGGATCAAAATTGCAACTAACAACAACAACAAAAAAAATTGCAACTAACTGTTGAACAACCATTCACAGAAGAATGCTGGAACCCACCAAAAAAAGATACCCTGCGTCCAAAGACAAAGAAGCTGCAGTGAAATGGTAGAAGGGGCACAATCATGATAAAATCAAATCCCATACCCGCCAGGTAGGTGACCGACAGAATGGAGAACAATAATACCAAAGAAGTTCTTGCAGCTTCCCAGCCTGGGGATCCAACAAAAGGCCTGAGAATATCCAGGGAATTTGGCCTTGAGGGCCAGTGGGATTTGATTACAGGCATTCCAGAGGCACAAACAAAATTTTGCAAGCACAGACCCAGAGGAGAGGAGCAGTGACTTCCCCAGGAGACAGAGCCAAAACTACCTGCTACTGTTGGAGGGCCTCGTGTGGAGATGTGGGTCAGCAGGGGCTCACCACAGGAATGTGGGCATTGGAAGTTCCCCCTTGGCATAAACCCTCTTGGAGTTTGCCATTAACCCTACCATAGACTATAGGGCTGGGTTGCCTCAGGCCAAACAACTACCAAGGAGGGAGTGCAAGCCCACCCATCAGTAGATAATTGGATTAAAGCTTTACTGAGCAAGGCCCTGTCCACCAGAGCAAGACCCAAGTTTTTCCCACCCCCAGTTCTTCCATCAAGAAACTTATACAAGCCTTTAGCCTCATCCATCAGAGGGCATGCAGAAGCAACAAGAGGAAGCACAGTCTCATAGTAGCTAAAACAAAAACCATATTACAGAAAGTTAATCATGAAGAAAAAACAGAAAGTTATGTCCCAGATGAAGGGACAAGATAACAATCCCAGAAAAGCAACTAAACAAAGTGGAGATAGGCAACCTTCCAGAAAAAGAATTCCGACTAATGATAGTAAAGATGATCCAGGATTTTGAGCAAAGAATGGAGGCAAAGACTGAGAAGATGCAAGAAATGTTTACCAAAGACCTAGAAGAACTAAAGAACAAACAAACAGAGATGAATAATAAACTAAAAGGAATCAATAACAGAATAACTGAGGCAGAAGGACAGATAAATGATCTAGAGGACAGAATGGTGGAAATCACTGCTGCAGAACAGAATATAGAAAAAAGAATGAGAAGAAATGAAGACAGTCTAAGAGACCCCTGGGACAACATTAAAGGCACAAACATTAGCATTATAGGGAACCTAGAAGACAGAGAGAAAGGACCTGAGAAAATATTTGAACAGGTAATAGCTGAAAACTTCCCTAACATGGGAAAGGAAATAGTCAACCAAATCCAGGAAGCACAGAGAGTCCCAGGAAGGATAAACCCAAGGAAGAACATACTGAGATCCATAGTGATCAAACTGACAAAAATTAAAGACAGAGATAAAATATTAAAAGCAACAAAGGTAAAACAACAAATAACATACAAGGGAACTCCCATCAGGCTATCAGCTGATTTCTCAACAGAAACTCTACAAGCCAGAAGGGAATGACACAATATATTAAAAGTGATGAAAGGGAAGAAACTAAAACCAAGAATACTCTACCCAGCAAGACTCTCCAGATATGATGGAGAAATCAAAAGCTTCCCAGACAAGCGAAAGTTAAGAGAATTTGTCACCACCAAACCAGCTTTACAACAAATTCTAAAGGAACTTCACTAGGCAGGAAACTCAAGAGAAGGAAAAGACCTACAGAAAATAAACCCCAAACAATAAGAAAATGGTGATAGGATCATACATATAACTACCTTAAATGCAAACGGATTAAATGCACCAACCAAAAGACACAGACTGGCTGGGTGGGTGAAAACATGTTCATGTATGCACTTCTACTTACCAACATCACTCTGCTGGACTCCCCTCCTAAATTGTATGTAATTATTTTATATTGTTAAGTTAATCATGCTCCCATCATGGCTTATAATTTTAATTACCTTTTATTTTTTGTCTGGCTACTGATTGTGAAAACTGATAAACATATTTTTACTACTGTGATTATGTAACTATAACTCACTTAATACCATTGTATCATGATTGGCCAACAGAAAAATAAGAGAACTCTATATAACCAACACTAGGATCTACTAGAAAAACCTGTAATCACATTTTGAAATCCAGATGCATGTCAGAAATTATCATGAAAAATTTTGAAAAATACAAATGCTCAGGTATTGCTTTTTTTCTCAAGAGCTCCAGATATGTTTCTGAGTAATCATATTTAAAAACACCTGGACTATATGGTGACCTTTCACTTTAGTTTGTTTCTGTTTTTCTATTTCATGTTCAGTGCTCCCATTTCATTTATGTTCTCCAATTTCTCCATTTCTTCTCTCTTTTTTAAAATGTTCTTTCTCAAACCTTTATCAAGTATAGTAGAAAATCTCTTGTATACATATATATATATATAAATATGTATAATACATATTTTAGAAAACATGAATTTTTGCCTAACTAAAAAAATTATGACATTTTGATTACACTTGTTTGACTTAGTATGGATAGAATGCTAGATTTCTAATTTAAAAATAGATATGCAACAAGCAAAGAAAAAAAAAATAAAATGGTGTCATGCTAGATTAGGGTGAGCCCCAATTCAGTGACTGGTGTCCTTATAAAAAGAGGGAAATATGGACGCAGAGAGAGACACAGAGAAAGCACCATGTGATGATGAAGGCAGAGACTGGACTGATGCATCTACAAGCCAAGCAGAGACAAGAATTGTCAGCAAACATCAGAAACTAGGGAGAGATGTGGAAAGACCCTCCCCTGGAACTTTGCTAACACCTTGATTTAGGCCTGCCAGCTTCCTTGTTTTCTGTGAGACAATACATTTTTATGGTTTTAAGCTACTCTGTTTATCAGTTCAGTTCAGTCACTCAGTTGTGCCCTACTCTTTGTGACCCCATGGACTGCAGCATGCCAGGCCTCCTGTCCATCACCATATCTAGAGTTTGCTCAAACTCATGTCCATAGAGTTGGCGATGCCATCCAACCATCTCATCCTCTGTCATCCCCTTCTCCTCCTGCCTTCAATCTTTCCCAGAATGAGGGTCTTTCCCAATGACTGTTTATGGCTCTTAGTTAAAGCTGGTCTAGGATACTAATACAGAGGGTTACAAGTAGGATGAAAAAAAAGTACAAGGAAAGGGTTGAATGAAGTGTTTCAGAACTATGGAAGAAAGGAGTTTCATGCTGTGGTTATATTTGGATCTGCCAGATACAGTTCTTTCTTTTGCCAGTTTTATTGAGATATAATTGACATAAGACTTTGTGTAAGTATAAAGTGTAAAATGATGATTTATTATACATATGTTGCAAAATGACTGCCACAATAAGATTACTTAACACATCTACAACCTCACATATTTACCATTTATTTATTTTTTGTGATGAGAACTTGTAAGATTTACTCTCTAAGCAAACTTCCAGGAATACAATATAGTATTGTTAACTATAGTCACTGAGGATGTTAGATCTTTAGAACTTATTCATATTATAACTGGGTGTTTGTATCCTTTGATTACCTTCACCCTTTCCCCCCCACCCTCATTCCATCAATGCATTTCTTTATTAGCTTGCATTTTGCACACTTGGGAATTTGTATCAGGGACCTGAGATTGTCTGATAGCAAGAAAAAACTCTTTATTAATCATTATCAGTAGACATAAGAGGATTTTGTATATAAAAAAAGCAGAATATGCAAACACTGATCTTTAAAAAATATTTTTTATCAAATGATTTTTAAATCTTTTAGGGGTAAATAATCATCCCCTGCCTTATTTCTGCTTTACCTTTAATTTCCACTCTTCAGAGGAAGTCATTCTAATTCATTCAATTGTTTAATGTTTTCCCCACATTTTAATATAACTGTTAAATTATTAAAATACTATTTCTTGACTTAGGAATTTTAGGTATTATTTATAAACCTCCTAGTATAGAAAGAGACATTAGCCCTTAGGATCCTTCCACCTTTTTACCCCAATGTCTTCTTTCTCTATCCCCAATATTATTTTTCAATTTTGACTCAGATAATCCAGGTGTATAAGCAACTTTAATTTCCCTTTAGTATGTAACATACTGTATTCACAGGTCCACGGATTAGAATGTGGACATCTTTGGGGGACCATTATTCTGCCTACCACAGGGGCATATTCTTGGTTACCATTATTCTGTAAGACAGATAGGAGAAGGGGCCTGGGAAGTAGAGTTATACCTGGTGTATAGATTAGTACTTAGTTTCCCTTATTCAGATAGCATCCTCATCTGTGCCTTTTGTCCTGAGTCCAGAGTTCAGAGCATCATCTCCAGAGAGTAAATTCAAGTCTTCTGCCAAGGTCGCAGAAGGGTAGAGTCCTAGCTTTGTAGGGATAAGGAGGGCATCAGTTTAGTTCAGTTCAATTCAGTTGCTCAGTCATGTCTGACTCTTTGCAACCCCGTGGACTGCAGCATGCCAGGCTTCCCTGTCCATCACCAATTCCCAGAGCCTGCTCAAACGCATGTCCATCAGTCAGAGATGCCATCCAACTATCTCATCCTCTGTTGTCCCCTTCTCCTCCTGCCTTCAATTTTTCCCAGCACCAGGGTCTTTTCCAGTGAGTCAGTTCTTCATACCAGGTGGTCAAAGAATTGGAGCTTCAGCTTCAGCATCAGTCCTTCCAATGAATATTCAGGGCTGATTTCCTTTAGGATGGACAGGTTGGATCTACCAAGGGACTCTCAAGAGTCTTCTCCAACACCACAGTTCAAAAGCATCAATTCTTCAGCACTCAGCTTTCTTTATAGTCCAACTCTCACATCCATACATGACTAGAGGAAAAGCCATAGCTTTGACTAGATGGACCTTTGTTGGCAAAGTAATATTTCTGCTTTTTAATATGATGTCTATGTTGGTCATAGCTTTTCTTCCAAGCAGCAAGCATCTTTTAACTTCAAGGCTGCAGTCACCATCTGGAGTGATTTTGGAGCCCCCAAAAATATCTCTCACTGTTTCCACTGTTTCCCCATCTATTTGCCATGAAATGATGGGACTGGATGCCATGATCTTAATTTTTTGAATGTTGAGTTTTAAGTCAACTTTTTCACTATTCTCTTTCACTTTCATCGAGAGGCTCTTTAGTTCTTCTTCACTTTCTGCCATAAGGGTGGTGTCATCTGTGTATCTAAGGTTACTTATATTTCTCCTGGCAAGTCTTGATCCCAGCTTGTGTTCATCCAGTCTGGCATTTCACATGATGTACTCTGCATATTAGTTAAATAAGCAGGGTGACAATATACAGCCTTGATATGCTCCTTTCCCAATTTGGAACCAGTCTATTGTTCTACGTCCAGTTCTAACTGTTGCTTCTTGACCTGCATACAGATTTCTCAGGAGGCAGGTAATGTGGTCTGGTATTCCCATCTCTTACAGAATTTTCCACAGTTTGTTATGGAAAGTCACAGTCAAAGGCTTTGGAGAAGTCAATAAAGCAGATGCCTTTCTGGACTTCTCTTGCTTTTTTGATGATCCAATGGATGTTGGCAATTTGATCTCTGGCTCCTCTGCCTTTTCTAAATCCAGCTTGAATATCCAGAAGTTCATGGTTCATGTACTGTTGAAGACTGGCTTGGATAATTTTGAGCATTACTTTGCTATCATGTGAGATGAGTGCAATTGTGTAGTAGTTCGAACATTCTTTGGTATTGCCTTTCTTTGGAGTTTGGAAGGAGGGCATAGAGAGACCTAAATACTTTTTTCATTTTCATTTATTTCACAATATTTTAATTTCTCTAAGACTTCTTTGATTCATTTTTTTAGAAGCATGTTGTTTAATATCCAAATATTTTGGATTTTCCAGCTACTTTAATTTCTAGTTTAATTTCACTGTGGTCTGAAAGCTCATTTCATATGATTTCTATTCTTTTAACTTGGTTGGAGTGTGATTGGCGGCTTAGAATATAGTAATCACTGGTGAATATCCCATATGAACTTACCAAAAATGTTTATTCTGTTGCTGTGGATGAAGTAGTCTATAAATGTCAATTAGAACCAGTTGATTGATGATGCTGTTCACTTCAACTATGTCTTAACTGATTTTCTGTCAATTACTGGTAAAGGAGAGTTGCAGTCTACAACTATAATAGTGGGTTTATCTATTTCTCCTTATAGCTCTATCAGGCTCTGTCTTACGTATTTTAATGCTCTGATATTAGATGCATACACATAAAGAATTGTTATGCCTTCTTAGAGAACTGACCCCTTTGTCATAAGGTTATGCCTCTCTTTGTCCCTGATAATTTTTGTTATTCTGAAATCTGCTTTCTCTAAAATTGAGACAGCTACTGCAGCTTTATTTTGATTACTGTTAACATGGTGTATCTTTTCCTTCCTTTAGTTTTTACCTATTTTTATCTGTATAGTTAAAGTAGATTTCTTGTACATAACATGGTTGGGTTATTTTTTTTTAATCTATTCTGTCTTTCTGTATTGGTATGTTTAGACCATTGGTATATTTAACCACTCATATTTAAAGTGATTATTGATATAGTTAGATTAATATGTGGCATATTTAGAACTATTTTCTATTTATGTACTTTCTGTTTTTAATCTTTCCCTCTTTTCTGTTTCCTCTGGTTTTGAGTATTTTATAAGATTCCATTTTCCCTCCTCTTGGCATATCATTTATACTTCTCCTTAAATTTTTTTTCAGTGTTCGCCCTAGAGTTTAAACTATGCATTTACAACTAATCTAAGTTCACTTTCAAAATAATATACATACCACTTCACATCTAGTGCAGATACATTATAAGAGAGTATTCGATTTCTCCCTCCCATCCCTTTTAACAGTGCTGTCACTCATTACACATATCCATACACTATAATCACCTAATACACTGTGGCTATTATTATTTGGAATGAACATTAATCCACTAGATCAATAGGAATAAGAAAAAAAATTTTAAGTTATTTTCCCTTGTCTTTTTATTTTTTTCCTTTTTAACTTCTATTCTTTTCTTTATAGATATCAGAGTTCCTGACCTAAGTAATTCTTTTTGCTACAGAACTTCTTTTAACATTTCTTAAAAGGCAGGTCTGTAGGCAAGAAATTCTTGTTTTTGTTTTTCTGAGGAAGTCTTTATCTCTCTACTTTTGAAGGAAATTTTTGTTGGATACAGAATTGTAGGGTCTTGGTTTTGGTTTTTCAATACTTTTAAGTATTTCATTGACTCTCTCCTTGTTTGCATGGTTTATGAAAGAGGTTGATGTAATTCTTATCCTCATTTTTGTATGTGTGCTGAGTCACTTCAGTTGAGTCTGACTCTTTGCAACCCTATGGACTGTGTAGCCTGCCAGGCTCCTCTGTCCAGGGAATTGTTCATGCAAGAATACTGAAGTGGGTTGCCATGCCCTCCTCCAGGGGAATTTCCAAGCCAGAGATCTAACCCATGTCTCTTAAATCTCCTACAACCGAACTGGAGTGGCTTGCCATTTCCTTCTCCAGGAGATCTTCTCAAGCTAGGGATTGAGCTTCCCTTTCCTGCTTTGCAGAGGATTCTTTACCATCAGGTCACCAGTGAAGGCCTCTGAGCCATCAGGGAATCTCCTCCTACATCAGCAGGTGGATTCTTTATCACTAATGCCACCTGGGAAGGCCCCATTCTTGCACAGGCAAGGTTTTTTATCCCTCTGGTTTCTTTCAAGAACTTGTTTTGCTTTCTGCAGTTTGAATGTTGTCCCTCAGTGTAGATTTCTTCTATTTATCATGTTTGGTGTTCTTTGAACTTTCTGGATTTGTGACTTGGTGGCTGTCATTAATTTTGAAAAATTCTCAGCTATTATAACTTCAAATATTTCTTCTTATCCTTTCTCTCCTTCCTCTGGTAATTCCATTTTGTGTATTCTATACCTTTTGCAATTGTTTCCCATTTCCTGAATTTTCTGTTTTTTTTTTTTTTTTCTCTTTGCATTTCAATTTTGGAAGTTTCTCTTAATATCTTCAAATTCATCAATTCTTTCCTTGTCCATATCCAATTGACCAATAAGTCCATTAAAGATAATCTTCATTTCTTCATTTCTGTTACAATGTTTTCATTTTTATTAAACATGATTCTTTCTTAGAGCTTCCATTTTTCTTTTTTTGGGGTGGCGATAAACAGTCTTTATTTCACCAGCAGATGAATTCAGGTCATCTCAGGTTTGGTAACTGAACAGATTACAATTTTTAAATTGTAAAATTAAAAAAAAAATGATTGTGAACATAAATATACACAGGCCTTAGAAACTCGTATAAATATAAATGGACAAATACATATCTTTGTTGTTATTTAGCTGCAAGTCATGTCTGACTGTTTACAACCCCATGGACTGTTTGCAACCCCACTAGGCTCGCCTGTCCATGGAATTTCCCAGGCAAGAATACTGGAGTGGGTTGCCATTTCCTTCTCCGAGCTTCCATTTTTCTTCTGACATTATCCATCTGTTCTTGCATGCTGTTCACATTTTCCATTACAGCTCTTAGGATAACAATCATAATTATTATTTCTGCCTGGTAATTCCAATATTTCTGCTCTATCTGAGACTGGTTTTGTTGCTTGCTTTGTCTCTTCAGACTGCATATTTTCTTGCTTTATAGCATGCTTTCAAATTTTTTGTTGAAAGTTAAACAAATTACCCAATATATTGGGTAATAGGAACTGAGACAATTGGTCTGTAGTGTGAGGTTTTATGTTTATCTGAGTAGACGTTAAGTTGTGTTTAATGTTTGCTATAACTGTAGGTGTCAGAGAATTCAACTTTCTCTAGTGTTTTTGTCTTTCCTGTTCCTTTGGGCTTCCCTAGCAACTCCTTCTTAGTAAGATTCTGTTTCTTACAGTTCTGTCAATTGTAATCCCTACTTTTATTCCAGAATCCTGTTTATATGGTGATAAGGTGTTGCATAAAGGAAATATCCTGTACTTTTATGATTGAATCTTATTTTTATTTTCTTAGTGTGCCTGTATCCCTGGATTGCAACCTTCAGAAGAATTTTTATAGCTTTCACCCTTTCTTTTTATGTGAGACAGGAAGGCTGGAGAAGGACAGAAAGGCTGTCTAACTGCCTTTTGTCTAGGACACATTAGGCTCTGATAAAGCACTGGTTTCTCTGAGAGTGAACTCTTTTTTTTACGGAGAATAAAACTTTTTGTCTGGATTTATTTATGGTGGTTAGTTTTCTCCTCCCCCTAAGCATGAGGAGATTTTTCTGTGATTTTCATTATGAGGATCTGGTGGGGCTCCTGGAGATAAACTCATGAAAGTATCAGGGGGCACCCTGAGACTGGGCCTCTGAAAGTTTTTAACTCTCAAGCCAGTCCTTGTTCAATCTCCAGTAATTAGTCAATAACATCTGAAGTATTCCTACAGGCTTCATCTCTAGTGGCTTCTGTTCCATGTAAGCTGTGACCCACCTGTCTCTCCAGGTTTTGGAGTGCGAATTTGTCCTGCAACCTCAACTTTCTGATGGTTTTAAGAAGAAAGATTTATTTTCAGTTTGTACAGATTTTTTCCTTGTTTTGAGGATGGGAGTGATGACTTCCAAGCTCTTTGACACATTGGAATGGAAGCAAACCAGGCTTGCATTTTTCTGCATAAAGTCTTTCTATCAATTTCTTTTTTAGATCACCATTGGCAGGGCTTGGGCTCAGACAACATCTAAGGGTAGCTTTCCAAGGTGCTGTCATCTACAAGTAGGAGCTTGGGGTTTTTCACTTTCAAACAAGTGGCTCTGCCAGATGGTGGTTCTCTGCCAGGTATCTCTGAACCATGGATGTGTTGCAGCTTACATCTGAGGCAAACTCCAAGCATAGGATCACTGCCACTTCATTCATTCATTCCTACTTTTATTCAACTTTTCATCTATTTTCAGACTACCCGCATCCCACATATGGGGGATCCTGGTGCCTCAAATCCCTTAGATTGTCTGGGTTTCAACCTTATGAATCAGGAGCACTCCTAACCACTTCTGGTTTGGCACTGTCTGATATGAATCAATTTTTGCTTAAATAAACTCTTAAGTTTAAAAAGTAAATAAAACAGAAAACCATTGTGAATCAGTTTGCTTAAAGTCAGCTTCCATATACCCTTGTGCCTTCAGGTCCTCTCTGGCTTGGTAAACCAGTTACTCAACTTTCATTTTCATTCCAGCTCCCAAATTTTGGTTGACATCCTTCCCCCCACCCCCGGTCTCCTATTCTTGTTGCCCTTTCAGGTTTATGACTCATACGGCTTTACTATTATTCAGTGAAGTTTCTGGATGAGCAGAGGCAAATATGTATTCAATTCACGTATTTAATTGGAAATATTTTTTTCACTAAACTGACCTAACAGCATTCTTGATGAAGACAGGCTAGGGCAATGTTACCTGGGGGATGGTGGAGAATGAGGAATCTGATCAGATTAGATATTAAGGGTAGGGATTCTGGCTAAACTGACTTCACAGGGTTCTTGCTAAAATTAGACAATTTAAAGACGGACACAGAAGGTCAAGGTCAGCAGGTGTACTTGAGATGAAGGCTCAGAGAAACCTCACTGAAGTTTAGCCAAGGAGAGAATCCTTGTCACGAGTTATTTTTTTTTTTTTTTCTTTTACAAATGGTTATCACCAGAATGTAAATATTCCTTAGACAACTTTTTATCATTTGCACTGGAGAAAGATAAAGGCCAGTCCAGCATTTTTTACTTCATCAAGCTTCTTTTTAGATATAACTGTAACTTACATTTCTGTCATTATTGTCAGCCTGATAAAATCAAAGTTGATATTTTCTGATTTCCACAGAATTCTGTCATTCATTGTCTAGTGTTTCCTAGAGCCCAAAGCTCTGCTTTTATAATGTGTTTGATGGTTTTGTGTAAGAGAAAAAGGAGAATTTTCAGGTAAAAATGGCTCTGTGATTAGGTGCTAGATGAAGGGGCCAAGGAACCTCATAAATTCTTCAGCAGCAAGCTGCAGGCTGAGTCCCTGCTGCCTTTGTGTTTGGAATTTAAAACTATTCCCAAGGTATGTAGGAGCATTGCTCTCTGTTCACAGACTCCCTCCTCTATAACATGGTGATTTCTCACCATGCGTTATCAGATGCATTTTGCTTCTGTTCTATTTGTTCTGATTTTTTTTTTAAAGTAATGCCTGCTTTTCTTTCATCTTTATCATCTCTTTATTTTATCTATTTTAGTTCAGCTGCTATGTTTTGTTGTCTCTATTATGAAAGTCCATTCTGGTGTAATAAAGGAAAGCAATGCTTTCTTTTGTCTCCTTGAGAATAAGCTGAGTATATTTTATTTAAAAATCTTGTGCTTTATGAAATAACTCAACTGGAGATGGGGTTGTGTGAGATTTTCACATGAGTCTTTCCTGTCTTAATCTTCTATTGTTTGTAATATTGTGTTATTTTTGTTTGCAATACTAGGTTAGTTTGTTTTTTTGTCCTATGTTTTTATTTGTTTATCTTTGTTGAAATTATCTAAATGTTTTCCTTGGTGGGGAGAGTGGGTACTGGTTTTAAGATTAGTGAATTCAAACTTGTTTGACCATAGAGTTATCCAGGGACAATTGAAAATTTTGGTTGTGGGTTTCCATTCACTTGGAGGTCTCTTCTCTTTCAGAGTGGAGGCAAGATTATCCTAAGGAGTGCCTCCACAGTGTTTTCTAAGAGCCATTCAGCATTTTTTAGTTCCCTTTGTAGATGCAAATTATCAGTTCAAATCATCTAAGCAAAGAAAAAAGACCTCTCGAAATCTCATCTGAGTAGAAAATCTCCTTGGGAGTGAAGTCCCGGTTCAGAGAACAAAGAAAGAATAGACCAGAGGTTTATTTACCTTTCACTGCTTCAGGGATTCAGAGGCCAGCAAGCACACAGATGCAAAAGAAAGCTTAGGGCTAGACATTCTTTTTTTCTACTCTTTCTTCTTCTTTTGTGAGATGCAATAAACAGACCTGCCCAGAGGCAAGGGAGCTAAGGAGTTTATAAACTTGGGATGGGGCAGGGGTGGGAGGGGAGCAATGCCATGGTAATATTATAAAGGCCTTTGTTACTGATTAAGGTCAAGGGAATGGTGAAATACAGACTCCAGAGAGGAGTCCTATGGGAATGCAATCTAAGAGAGTTTAGCTTGGGAAGATGCATAGTAACTTTCCCTCTTGGGGGGATTAACAGAATGGAGAGGTCTTACCCTTAGGAGATTCTGATAAGCCAGACTTGGAATGGGATCCTTCCCCAATATCCCATCTCCTCTTGAGAATCATGGGCTACATTGAGAGGAGAGTATTATTCATAACAGCTAAGGTTAAGACAAAAGAGGACTTGGGCGTCTATGGAGACTTCCAAGCCTGAACCAAATGTCATTCTTAAAGGCAGGTGATGAGTCTTATTTTTGTAATCACAAATGATGGTGTTGTTGTCACCAGTAAAGCCTACTGACAATTCCCAGTAATGTTAATAAAAATAGAATCTGGGTAATAAAATAAAAAGCTTAACCTTTTCCCCTTTGTGCTTAGTGTAGTTTCACTTGCTCATAGTGTACCACGTGCAGGGGCTTTGCATCTGGCACTTCAGACCAGAGTTCCTGTGTGAAATGGCTGTGCCTGACATCTCAGCTTAGCAGGCTGTGTGCAGAAATGCTGCACCCAGCACTTTGACCTGGAATGCTGTGAGCAGCACAGCTGTGCTGACCCGCAAGAGCTCCAATCCCCTCCCTGCTGACAAGAACGCTATAAGGCAGCCCTACCAATGGTCTTTGAGAGAGAGCATGGACTTTAGAGTGCAAGCTCACACCTCTCCATTCTCTGATCAAAGAACAAAGCTTTCCTTTGCTTCTTAACTAAACTCAGCCTCACTCTATTGGTGTAACTGACACTAGGCAGGAGAACACTTTTGGAAGAGCCAGGGAGGGTTGATAAATTTTTGGTGACTCAGATGGGACTGATCGTAGCCCTTCCACCTGGACCCACCACCAGGCTCTGAACTCACTAGACACTGTAGAAACTAGAGAGGATAACTGTTATATCCTTGAGGCAGTCCTGTCAATGTAAAAATATAACTTAAAGGGAATCCAGGCAGCAGGAAAGGAACTGGTCAATTGGAAAAAAATAAAGGAAATCAAACAGGAGCCAACAGAAAATGCTTTGGCATTCCTAGAGTGTCTCAAAGACTGTCTCCAAATTTATACTACCATTGACCCTGAGTCATTGGAAGGGAATGCAATGCTGATGTTGTATTTCATTTCCCAAAGTGCTGCTGATATTAGATATAAAATTCAGAATCTGGAAATAGAACCAGATAGCCCTATCTCTTGTCTGGTGGAGGCTGCCTGAAAAGTGCAGGTATTAGTCACTCAGTCATGTCCGACTCTTTGCAGCCCCATGGATTGTAGCCCTCCAGGTTCCTGTGTCCATGAAATTCTCCAGGAAAAAAATACTGGAGTGAGCAGCTGTTCCCTTCTCCAAGGGATCTTTCCAACCTAGGGATCGAACTCAGGTCTCCTGAATGCAGGTGGATTCTTTATCATCTGAGCCACAAAAATAAGACAAAAGTAGGAGATTGCTGACTGGGTGTTTAAAAACAAAGCTACAGAGGAGGAAAAGTCAGAGGATAAAAACAGTTGGAGGTAAGCCCACACACCGGCTGTTACCCTCCAATGTGAATTAGTCAGCATGGGAATCTGAACTAACCGCCCATAGAGACCTCTGACTCTGGTGAGTGACCACTGGCCCTTACCGAGGGAAAGCAAACCAAAGAAACTGGGTCCCAGTCTGTGTATCATATGTAAACAAGAGGGACACTGGAAGAGATAATGTTCTCAGTGTCCTTGAAGGGGGACACAGTCATTACCATTAAAAACCTGTCACCCAAAATCATGCCACCCACTACCGAGAGGAACAGGTCTCCTGAGCATGATTATACAAAACACCATCTCTTCAAGTTGCTCTGACTTAGGAAGTGAGTTTCTCTCAGACACCAACGAGGTATCTGGTTCACAGCTGGGAACAATTTTATGAGAGTAAAAAAAAGGATAGTGGAATAAGCAGTGGCATCTCAGACAAAGTCACTGAGGTACAAAGCCTACCTCCAGGACTTCACCCCCAAAGGCCAAGCGGATGGCCCTCACCTGAGCCTTGGAGCTCAGGACAGGGAAAATCTTAGATACTTACACAGACTGCTAGTGTGCGTATGCCATCCTATATGCACACAGGGCTATCTGAAAGTAAAGAGTTGTGCTTAATGTAGAGAAGGAGCAAGGGAAACATGGCTTAAACATGGAGACTCCTAGAAGCAGTGCAATTTCTGAAACAAGTGACAGTGATTCACTGTAAGGGTCATCAAAACGGGCAAACAGAGGTAATAAATATGGGAAACAATGAAGTAGATGGAGCTTCCAAAAGGGCAGCCCTAGAACCAGTAACCTGGCAACTACCCCTCATACCTAAGAGGACAGATCTATCCAATTACTCCCCAGTCTATACTAATGAAGAAATAGAGAAAGCCCAGAAATGGGGCTTCAGTAGAGACCTAGGAGGCCATGGGTGGCTAGTTAATGGGCATAAATAATACTTCCTTCCCCAAACTGAAGCTTATTGAGCCATCAGAGAGGTTCATCAAGGAATTTACTACAGGGGGGAAGCCTTATATAATTGGTTGGTTGAAGTCATGGAAACTCTTGGCATGAAAAGTATGATCAGTTGGATAGTTGAGACATGCCCCATCTGCTCAAGGAATAACCCCAACACTGGATCCCCAGATAAGGCCCCCAAGATAAGGTTCATTTAGATCACAAGGACATATCCTGGGGAAGATAGATTGTTTTCACTGTCCTTCTGAGAGTACCAGGCAATTTCAGGTATCTCTTGGTGCTAGTGGACATATTTCCAAGGTAAGTAGAGGAGTTCCCCTACTAGAACAGAAATGGCAGCAGTACTGGCTAATGCATTACTAAAAGAGAAAAAAGCCAAGATCCCGACTAAGTGATAATGGTCCAGCATTTGTGTCTCACATGGCAAAAGGGACAAGTGCCCTGGGTATAAAATGGACCCTACACTCAGCCTGGAGACTCCAATCACTGAGGAAAGTAGAGAGATCTAATCAAACCTTAAAATGAACCTTAGTCAAGCTATGCCAGAAGACTTGAGAAAATTGTATTAAATTATTCCCAGCTGCCCTGATATGCATGCCATTAGTATCCAGATATAAGTTAAATTTAAGTGTGTTTGAACTTGCATATGGTAGGCCCATTCCCAAAGCCTTAGAGAAGGGACACCTTAGCTCCCTTGAGATGGAACCACTTCAGTATGTCCTCCAGGTAGAAGAATCCATGAAAGCCCTCATGAAATATGGTAATCAGGTGTGTCTGCACCCACTGACTTAGCCCTCCACTACTAAAGGGGAGGAGACGGAGTGTATCTAAAAACCTGGAAAACGAGCAGCCACAAGACTGCCTCCCTTTTTTTTTTTTCTTTAAATGTTTTCTTTATTGAGGTAGAGTTGACATATAATAAACTGCACATATTTTAAAGGGTGCTACTTGATAGTTTTAACACATGTGTATAACTGTGAAGTTCTCACCATAATCAGGATAGAGAATACTCATCACCCCTCCATCACCCCTAAAATTTTCATCATGTTCTTTTTAATCCCTCTTTCCCCTTATTCCCAATGTAGTTACTGATCTGCTTTCTGTTACCATAGATTAATTTCTATTTTTTAGAAATCATCCTGTTTTCTAGGAATCATCTAGCATGTGCTATGTTTTTTGTTTGTGTTTTGGTCTGGCTTCTTTCACTCAGAATAATTATTTTGAGGTTCATCCATGTTGTTGCCAGTATTCGCTGTTTATTGCTTTTTATTGCTGAATCATATTTCATTGTACTACAGTTTATCCATTCAACCATTCAATTGTTTTTTAAAATTAATTTTTATTGGAGTATAGTTGATTTACAACACTTAGTTTCTGCTGTACAGAAAAGTGAGACAGTTATACATATACACATATCCACTCTTTTTTAGGTTCTGTTCCCATATAGGTCATTACAGAACACTGAACACTGAATTGTTGATGAATGAAACATTTGTGTTGTCTCCAGATTTTGACTGCTACAAGTAAAGCTACTATGAACTTTCAAGTGTGTCTATCTTTTTACATTTGCTTTTCTCTTAGACTGACACTTAAGAGTGGAATGACTGGATCATATGGTAGGTATATATCTAACTTTTACCATTGGTGTCACCTGGGAAGCCCTAATCTAACTTTTAAGAAACTGTCAAACTGTTTTCCAAAGTGGTTGTACCATTTTATACTCCCTCAATAGTGTATGAGAGTCCCAGTTCTTCCATATCCATGCCAAGACTTAGTATGATCAGTTTCTTTTTTTTAATTAATTTAATTGGAGGATAATTACTTTACAATATTGAGTTTCTTTTTAAATTTTAGCCATTAATTAACCTATGTATGTTGTGGTATCTCATTGTAGCTTTAATTTGCATTTCCTTAATGACTAATATTGTTGAGCATCTTTTCATGGGCTTATTTGCCATCCTATATCTTCCCTATAAAATATCTCTTCAAATCTTTTGCCCACTTTTTATTAGGCTGTTTTTGTTTTAACAGTTCTTTATATATTTCTAGATACAAGTCCTTTATGAGATATATGCTTTATAAATATTTTCTTGTGTTTTTAAAAATAAGCTTTTAGTTTTAGAATAGTGTAGATTTACAGAAAAAATAATGCAGAGAATTCCCACATATCCCACACCCAGTTTTCCCTGGTGCATTAATGTGATACATTTGATACAAGTAATAAACCAATTGTTGTTCAGTGGCTAAGTCCTGTTTGACCCTGTGTGACAGCCATGGACTATAGCCTGCCAGGCTCCTCTCCACGGGATTTCTCAGGCAAGAATCCTGGAGTGGGTTGCCATTTCCTTCTCCAAGACTGCCTCACTCTTGAGTGGAATGCACCCCACTTGGTAATCCTAACCCACCCATTCTGCCCTGAAGTCACAGGGATCACTCCATGGGCGCTTCACACTTGAGTGAAGAGGGGCCCCCAAGGCTGGACCTCAGAGAGATAAGCTGGGGCCATGGACACCCTTGACTAGTCCTATGAATCTCTCTCAGATATGAAGCTTCTTTTCTAAAAAACAACAAAAGTGTGGCTCCCAAAGCAGACTACTAATTGTAGGAATCATTGCTCTCTTGAGGGTTCTAGTGACCTTGGCAAGGGGAATCTTATAAAACTCTGTCACCATAAAAAGATAACAGCCAACATGGTGTTGGTGGCTGATGAGACCAGCCTCGACTTCGGGTTAAGTCAGTTTGCTCCTGACGGGTATAGTCCTGGGTAATCAGATTGCCCTAGATTAACTGTTAGCTGCTGACAAGAGAGGAGTCTGTCCACCAGCCAGTATGTTGTGCTGTTTTTGCATTGATGTAAGTGGCCTGAATGAAGAAAGAGCAGACAGACTGCTGGGAGAAGCCACTTGGCTAGCAGAAACCTGGTTGCCAACTCTGGCTGAACAAACACAGATGCCTGTGGGGATAACAGGACTCTGGAGCCTCACTTGGTTTGTACTTCTCCCGGGCCCCCCTCCATGACCGTTATTCTCTTGCTAATATTTGGGCCTGCATCCTAAGCTGTCTCCTGTCCTGTCTCTAAAAGGTCAGAATCCATAAAACTCCTAATGGTGGGTGCGGGGGTTACAGAGAGTTAGGCCTGCGGCCTGGTGACGACCACACAACCTGTGCTCCTCTAACCACGGTTATGACAATGGAAGCCCAAACACAGGAGGAAGCGGCTGCAGATGACTCATCGCCCCTCAGAATGAGGAGCAGGACGGTTAAAGAGTGATTTGTCACCAGCAAAGCCCATTAACAATTCCTGGAGAATTAAAATAGAATCTGGGTGACGAGTCTAACCTTTTTTTTACCCCTTGCACTTCCTCTGTTTTCAGTTGCTCCTGGGGTGCCGGGGTCAGAAGCACCTTGTGTGAAATAGCCGGACAGGTACCTCAGCTCACAGGCCCTGGAGAGCTCTGAGCGCAGTAATCCATTCAAGATGGCGGCAGTGGCGGCAGCGGCAGCAGGCTGTGTGCTGTCTCGATGCAGCATTCTCTGATGCACCAGCCTCAGGAGAGCTTCATCCCCTCTCCGCTGACGAGATCCCTTCCTATAAAGCAGCCCCACCCGGAGCCTGTCCGGAGAGTGTGTTCTAGAGCCTGAACTTTCGCCTCCCAATGCTTTTATCCAAGAATAAAACTTAAAGACTCTCCTGGCCTCCTGTGGTAAAGACTCTGCACTTGGACTGTAGCGGTTTGTGGGTTCCATCCCTGGTTGGGGAATTAAGAAAATAAGAAAAAAGAAAGCTTTGCTTCTGAACAGAAGGAGGCCTTGTTCTGTTGGCTTGAAGACCAGGAAGCAGGAGGATCGTTTTTTGGAAAGCGACTAGGGAGCATAGGTAAGTTTTCCTTGTCAGAATAGGAGATATGAGTATCACTGAGAAATAATGAGAAACATGTCTCTATGATTAGATCTTCACGTTGAAATTAAAAATGTTTCGGCATACAAAATGTGGTACAGTATGTTCAATTTTCTTCTCTTCTTAGGAATGGTTACTCGATATTTGAAGAACCCTAATTGTGAAAACACACTCTGGGTGTGGTAGGTTAGTGTTTGAATTTCTCAGTTCAGAAGCCATATTGCGGAGGAGTTTGGTTATAGGTTCCAGCCTTCTTTATCTTATATCTCTTCTGGGGTGGTTGTTAATTAGCATAATGAGTTAGAAATAATTTCTCATTGGTGAGATAACTTCTCTTTGGCGAAATGAGTTTCAGACAAGTTTCAATTATGTGGACTGATCAAACGTGTTTAGATGTATTCCTGCCCTTGCATAAACAGCATGAAAGGAATCTAGCCAGCCTAACAGTTTACACACTTTGGATTATCTCTCCACGTTTGGGATGCTAAACTGTGTCTTGGACTTTCATGGAAGGATTCTTGCACCTGGCTTTGATTTGCAGCTCAGTCCTGCCCCAAAGCTGGAACCTCGTTCTCCGGGCCTCTGGTGCCTGTGGAGTGCTATTGGGCACCTAACAGGCTGGAGTACTGAGGGTTCATCAACTTGCTAAGCTGCTCATGTGATTGTCTGGGACCTGGTTACTAAATATTTATACATGCGGCAGAATGTGGTTTGAAACTTGTTTTCATTATCACATACTATCTGGAAGTGAGGTCCCTGTAGGTATCACCTGCCTCTAGTTATTGAAAAGGATGGAGATCTATCATAAAGCCAACAATAACTGGGCATGACCAAATTGACCGAGATGCACGTGAAACAGCACTGTAGCCCCGTCCTTGCATCCTTCATGGTCTTTAGTCACAAATGCATGCAAGTGATTGGATGAGTATCTTAATATTTGTATTTCTTTGGAAAGTCATTTCTTCTTTGTAAGATTACTCCTTCATAGTACCAAATAGAACCTAATATATGCATTTGATTCAGGGAATTTGGCAGAACTAAAAGAGAAAGAACAAAAATCTAGAAAAGGTCTAATAAAATAAGTATAATAATAGCATTGAGGAGGAAGAAAATCTTCCCTTTTACCCTTCTAGCTTCTGTGACTGGTATAAAAATTAAATTGACATAAAACAGCTTATGAGGATTTAAAAAAGGAAAACATTTAACCGCATATATACACACAGAAGCCGCATAAAAATATGAGATTTCAAATGTGGCCAGATGATTGATATTTATATAGCATTTTGAGATAAGGAAAGGGACTGGCGTTTGGGGTGTCTAAATGGGGAGGAGGCAATTCCCAGTATAGTGACAGGAGGAAATGTGTGGTGGATGAAGTTTGCCATTTTTGAAAAATGTTCTCTATGATAGTATCTCTCTTTCTGGTACAAACATTCTTTCTAATGGAAGTTTCCTTTATTAATGTAGATTTTTTTCTTGCAAGTGGGGAGATTTATACTTTCTTTTAGGCAGTTAAGAGTTTTTACTGAGTCTGTTGGCTCTTGATTGCCCAGCTCAAAACAATCTACATGCCGAAGTGGCATAACTTGGGGTAGAATATTCTGAACCCCTTCAATAGTAATAACTTTTTCCTTATTGCAAAGTTAACTCTTCCTCTTAGTACATAAAAATACATTCCATGTACATTAAAGAAATAGATATAAACACTTTAAAAAAGTTATAGAGGAAACTGATAATATTTAATTCTGTAATGCCTATCGAGAATCACAAAAAGATACGATTGAGAGACTTCATCAGGTAAAAGCAAAACACTGAGGCAAGACAAAAGATATCAGAAAAAATGTTAAAAAGCAACAATCTGGCAGAAAATGTTTGTAATGTGTAAAAATAAAATCAGAAAATAATGATTTGCAACTGCACTAATTAAATGATGACAGAGATGATGGTTCTTAGTCACTTGGAGGGTGTGTCTATCTGTCATCGATTTCAATATCATAATTTTTCCTCACTTAATGACATAATTTGAATGTATTTCCATGTTATTAAGTACACTTCTAGATGTAATTGTTAAAAGCCCCATAGAATTCCATTGTGCTGAGTGCAAAGTACAAATTGCATTTACTGCTGTGGCACTGCTAGGGAGGAAAGTGACCTGGTCACTTTGCTCAGGGATCTTCCTCCACCCTTCCCCCAGTCAGTGACCCAGGCACCTGTAAGTCAACACTGGAGAAATGTTTATGAAGTGGTGCCAAGTTATTGGCCTTCGTGGATGGTGTATTCTTGTCTCTTGACCCAGTGCTACTCTTGGTTCAGTTTCATCAAAATCTTAGATAAAAAGATAGAAAAAGTGCAATAGTATAAAACCAGCAAATACATGAAAGTCCCATGACTAATTTTCTCAAATTACTTATTTTCTCAAATCATCTTTCTTGTCAATAATTTCATAAAATAACAGGAAACTGAGTTTGACATATAATCATATTTATTAACTCTTCTCTTCTGATACCCTTAATTAATACTTCAATTCATAAAGAATACTAGGTAAAAATTGTTTTGAGTATTTTTTAATTTATAAGTTTTGAAAGTTTATTGTCTGTTATCACAAATATAATTAAAATTTATTTAACATTACAATGAGTTAAAATTCTCTTCTTTGGGAAGTTCATGATTTCAAATAATTTTTTCAAATAAAATGTTAAAAGATTTTACATTTATAAGTGAAAAATAAGATTGTTTTAATGAAATTAAAATACGTTCTAAAATACATTTTATTGTTTTTATGTTTATGACATAGTGGTAAATTCTCTTGATTAAAAACTAGAAAATACGTAAGTGTGGAAGAGAAAAAATTCCAAAGTCTCATAGCTGTTAATATTTATTGTATTTCTTTTCAGTCATTTTCTTAGCTGAGGTTCCTTTCTTCTACCCTTGATGATTATTATTACATTGCTTATACAGTGTAAATTCTTCATTTTTCATGTCATAAGATAATGTGGTTTTTAACAGAATTTAAATTTTCTAAGAAGGATCTTTCATCCAAAGAATGCACATTTAAGATATGGCTGCTCTATCTAACAGCCAGAAACAACACCAGGCTGCAATAGATGTGTTTATAAATGAGTCCCCGTTCAGAACAGAACCTTTTAGGAATTTAGAGAAGACATTTGGATAACATAACTCCTTTCAGCTCTGTTCCCAATGGCAAAGAGAATGGCTTTTGGCAGCCTGGCTTGTGATATACTGCCAATCACTAGAGGCAACACCTGGTGATTAATTTAGAAAATCTCATTACTTTTGACTGATAGAAAAGGAAAAAGATAGTCTCCATTTTATAAATATTTGGTTTACTATTAAAACACATCCAAAACATATTTTATGGGAAGATACTATTTATGTAAAATACATCCTTCCAGTAGGTTGGCAAACAGACATCTTCTGTCTACAGATCAGTGACAATTATGTACTTCCCTTTTGTCCAGACAGCTCTCAGGATCATTGTACCTGCAACTGGCTTCAAGCACTGAACTGGGCATTTTTATTTTGTTTTAACCTCAGTCCAGAGAGGAGTCACTCACTCCATCATGCATTTCCCTTCAATGAAGTCTAGCCTCCCTAGAGAAAGCCTGCTATGGAAGGCGTGGCCTTCTCAAATATCACTGCATAGTCTGCTTTCTGCAGATGCAATGAATAATGCACATAAAATATAATTAATGCAACTGACCCAAGGTATATATCTCTGGCATTGGGATTCCCTTCCCAGAAGTAGAAACCCTAACTCTGTGAAAAATGAAAAGCACATAGTACAACCATTTCAAAGCAAAACCCCCAGTGTGCACAAAACACTGCTTTGGATAAAAAATGGCAGCTGCAGGAGCTGGAATGGTAGCTGGTTGCCATGGTTACCAAGGCTCTGATTCAGCCACCATATGCCACCTGGTGTTCTCACTCTGAAAAAGCAGGTCTGTGGTGTCCTAGATTGGAGATGGAGCTATGGCCACAGTTCTGAGAAATAGTACTAGCTTTGGGTATGAAGCACTGTTTTATCTGTTGTTAGATTTGGGGTCTAAAGCTTTATCACTTCAGGCATGGTTTCAACTTGGAAAAGGAAATACATACACTCTCCTCCTTTGTAAATAATCCATTTTCTCTCGTGGAAACACTACTATATGGATATTCATTCTCAAAGATCTTTGTCCTCTCTTCAGGGAAAATTTGCTCCCCAACATACTAGGTCATATAATATTGCAATAGCAACAAACTCAAATAATTATTGCAGAACAATAGATGATACAAATTCTTAGGCACCCAGAATCATTAGTACCTTATTTCCTTCTAAAAGTGCTAGTGGCAAATAATAGCTCTATGACTTCATTTTCATGTCAGGTTGTGTCCAAATATTATTTATATAAATAGATGATTAATATATTACAAGTTTATAATATTTTTATCTTTTTCTACAATAGAAGATAGAGATTCTTAGTATCTGTCTTGGGCTTTATTGAAAATGTTCATAGTCACTGGGTAGTTGTCCTTATGAAGTAGTAAATAAATATATAACATACTGTCTAATAATAATGTCATATAAAATTTTCAGTCCTTACCATAAGTTTTGAAGACTTCATGTTTGATTTTGTATATTGTTGATAAAGACGCCGACTGAGTTTAGCAATTGCCAGTGATTTAACTTTGAAATCAACATTTCATGTTGTACTACTTTCACATTTTAAGAGCGATTAAAAATGATTATTGATTTTATATCAATGATCTGAGCGCTCAGAATTGTATATGTTATTTTGCTGTCATTTTTGCCAGAGCTGAGGAAATGATTATCAATATAATAAGTAAGTGGGGTAAAAATAGCAATTGTTACTCTTTACAACTATTGCTATATTGTGTCAGGGTTTTTAATACTGTGCAATTAAAAGAAGTTTGATATAGAGATTGCTGTAACATTTGATAACTTCTAAAATTTGGAGGTTCATCAAAACATCCTCATTATTCTAATTAATTGATTTTATGATAGTAAATGGGCTTCCCTGGTGGCTCAGATGATAAAGAATCTGCCTGTAATGCAGGAGACCTGGGTTGGATCTCTGGGTTGGGAAGATCCCCTAGAGGAGAGCATGGCAACCCACCCTAGCCTTCTTGCCTGGAGAATCCACGTAGACAGAGGAGCCTGGCAGGATACAGTCATGGGATCACAAAGAGTCAGACACAACTGAGTGACTAAGCACACACACATAAATGAGAGTAAATATTACAAATTTTAATTTATAAACTGCATTATGTCAATTAATTTTTAGCTTTGTTTTTCTTATATATTGGGCTCTCAAACTCAATTTTTTTCCCCCAAAATGGGTTCTACTGCTAAAAAAAAAAAATGTCTGAAAATCACAAAGACTTGATAATGTCAGGACCCTAGTTAAATATGAAAAACCGTTTTGGAGAGAATTGACCCAATCTCAGTAGACAAGTTGGTTGAGGGAATTTCATGGAATTTGACCTCCCTTCTGGTCAAGTAGAAGTGCCAGTAGTTGTAATCATCTCCCCCCAAAACTCCGTTAACAGTCATTCCACATTTCCCCAAATCTCCCAAAGCTAGTCAACCACTAATCTGTTTTCTGTCTTTATGGAATTACCTGTTCTGGACATTGCATATAAATGGAATCATATTTATGATTAACACATTGAAAACAGAAAGAATAAAATGTTGGTATCTGATCCAAAGTTAGAAGAGAAATATTCTAATTCTCCAAAATACATAAAAGATACTTGCTCTATATCATAAATTAGGTGAGAAATGGGCAAAAACTGTTCAAACTACCTTTGAGTTTTTTACAAAGAAATAAAACACTTTAATTCTCAGTGTTTCTAAAATTTTAAATTATGACACAGTGACTAAATATTAGTTCTTTTTTCAATTACTATGTATTTATAATTAAGGATAAGAGAATTTTCAATATTTTGACAAAAATTTTAGACATCACAATTATTTTTTTCTGTTGATTGATAGATTTTTTTTTTCACAGTTTTACCTTGCCTGGACTTTTTTTTAAATAACCCCACATGCAAAGAGACCTCCCTGGTGGTTCAAATGGTAAAGAATCTGTCACAGTGCAGAAGACCCGGTTTCAGTCCCTGGGTCAGGAAGATCCCCTGGAGAATGGAGTGGCAGCCTACTTCAGTATTGTTACCTTGAAAATTCCTGGACAGTAGAGCCTGGCAGGCTACAGTCCATGGGGTCCCAAAGAGTTGGACATGACTGAGCAACTATGGCATGCAAAGGGAAGATTACCTGTAGTTGATACACTGTTGTTTATTGGTATAAATTTATGTACGTTTATTATTTAAAATGCTGTGCTGTGCGAAGTCACTTCACTCATGTCCAACTCTTTGCAACTCTATGGACTGTAGCCCGCTAGGCTCCTCTGTCCATGGGATTCTTCAGGCAAAAATACTGGAATGGGTTGCCATGTCCTCCTCCAGATTATTTTTTAAAATGTAATATTATTAATGTTTTTCCACATTAAACTTCAAGCTTCTGTGTTATGCCTGGCCCACAGAATTTGCTTAATTTTATATATAAATATTTTCTTTTTCCTGATTACCTCATTTCATTGTACATGTTTGTTTATATTTACTTTTGGATACAACCTTTGCCTTATATATTGGTAAACTGGATGCTTTAAAATTTTGCAATTTTTAAAAGGTATTGTAAGCATTCTGCTCACTGTGTGTGTATATGTGTATGTAAAATAGAAATAGTTTGAATCTAAATTTCTTTTTTATCTCCTGCTCACTCTGAAAGGAAAGCAATCATCTATCCCTTTCTAAAAATTGAAAATTCAAGATATTAAAAAGTATTGTTACATATAAAAAGATAAATTTGAAATGATCTCTAGATACAAAGTAAATAGTCAAAAATCAACAACTTTTCTTTATAATAGCATTTCAGTTAGGAATGGACATTTTAAAAAATTTAGAGTAGCAACAAATTATAAATTACCAAGTATAAATTAAACAAGAAAGATGGAACACATCTGAGGAAAACTATTTTACTGCAGGACTTTAAAAAAAAAGCTGGAATACAAAGACATATCTTGTTCCTGGGTGGGAAGATATGATACAAAGCTGTCAATATTTCTCAGAAAAGTATATAAATTGTATGCAGTTCCAAACAGAATCACAGTAGAGCATTTAGGGGGATCTGTTTTTGATCTTAAGGGAAAAATGTGATAATTACCAAGAGATTGCTGAAAAAGAATAATAGGGAACCCCTAACTCATACTAAGTATACTAAAATATAAAGCGACACTAGTTAGTAGTTTGAATAAAAGAATAAACAGATAGATCAGAGGATTAAAAAGACCCAGAAATAGACTTGTGTACATGTGGGAATTAAGTGTATAATGAATGGAGCATTTAAAATTGGGAAAGTATGGCTCTTTGAATATGATGCACTGGGACAGTTGTATTTACATTAAAAATGTGGTTATGACTATTCTGCATAGCAAATGCAAAAGTATTTTCAGATGAATTAAAAATCTAAATGTAAGCACACAAAGCAACTAGAAATGATTAGAAAGATTGAGGTGATTTATATAATTTTAGGAGAGGGTTAAAAAGTCAGAATGTCTAAAGGTAAACACTAACAGTTTCAACTGTATGACATTTTATTTCATGTATGTTCTTCTTAGTTGGACTTAAGGTACAGGGGTTGAGTTAATCACAAACCTTGTTTTATGGCACATTATTAGGGTGTGTGAGGCACCTCTTTTGTTTTTTTATATGTACATATATATGTGTGAATTGTTATTTATCCCTTTTCATTTTCTTATTCCTCTCTCTATGTAAGTAACCATTCTAATATTTAAAATGCATATTCTTTGTTTGTATTGCTCTAACATGGGTAACACTGTTTAGAATCCATGTCTCTAATTATGTAAATTGAATCATTACAGATCTCATCTTGTTTCTTATTTTTTTATTTATTTATTTTTCTCTCTCAGTACTGTGTTTTAAAGATCCATATTGCTATATTTATATTAGGCTGTTAAAATTAACCTGTTGCATCTTCTGGCTGCATTAGTACTCCACGTATTTAACTGTATTTTACTCATTCTCTCCTCTGCCATGGGCATCCAGATTGCTTTTGACACCCAACTAAAACAAACAATGCTTCCATGAATATCCTTGTGCATAAAACCTTATGGACATGGATGGGGATTTATTTGGGATAAACACTCAGATGTGGAATAGCTGAACACAAGATACTGCAGACTTGAGGAAGTGCCAATATGACAATATTGGTAGAATACACTTCCATCAGTTCAGTTCAGTTCAGTCACTCAGTCATGTCTGACTCTGCAACCCCATGGACTGCATCACTCCAGGCCTCCCTGTCCATCACCAACTCCGAGTTTACACAAACTCATGTCCGTTGAGTCTGTGATGCCATCAACCATCTCATCCTCTGTCATCCCCTTCTCCTCCCGCCTTCAGTCTTTCCCAGCATCAGGGGCTTTTCAGATGAGTCAGTTCTTTGTATCAGGTGGCCAAAGTGTTGGAGTTTCAGCTTCACCATCAGTCCTTCCAATGAATATTCAGGACTGATTTCCTTTAGGACAGACTGGTTGGATCTCCTTGCAGTCCAAGGGACTCTCAAGAGTCTTCTCCAACACCATAGTTCAAAAGCATCAATTTTTCAGCACTCAGCTTTCTTTATAGTTCAGTTCTCACATCCACTACTGGAAAAACCATAGCTTTGACTAGACGGTCATTTGTTGGCAAAGTAATGCCTCTGCTTTTTAATACACTGTCTAGATTGGCCATAACATTTCTTCGAAGGAGCAAGCATCTTTTAATTCCGTGGCTGCAGTCACCTCTGCAGTGATTTTGGAGCCCAAAAAATAAAATCTGTCACTGTTTCCACTATTTCCCTGTCTATTTGCCATGAAGTGATGGGACCAGATGCCATGATCTTAGTTTTCTGAATATTGAGTTTTAAGCCAACTTATTCACTTCCATCAGAAGTTCATTAAGTCCACTATCCTCCAATTTTTCTAATTTGCTAAGTATAAAATGATCTCATTACCTTTACAAATATATATTTAAAATGTATATCCTATAGACAGCATAGCTGGGTCTTACATTTTTACCTAGTATGAAAATCTCTGCCTTTTATTTTGAATTCTCAAAAAATTACATTAACTACAATTATAAATTTGACTGGGTTTGCACCTACCATCTTGCTATACACTTTCTATTTGCTCCATCTGTTTTTTTATTCCTTTTTCTTCTTTTTCTGCTTTTTGAATTTACTGAATGTTTTTATTAAATTTATCTCTACTATTGACTTACTAGCTCTGCACTTTTTTTTTAAATGGTTGTTTTAAAGTTTAAAACACGCTTGAGAGTTTAACTTGAAACAGGCTATTGTCAAATGACTTCATTTTCAAGATAAAAGCCTTGTTACAATGTACTTTCATTTCCCCTTTGGCTAGCTTGTTGGCAGCTAGTATAGGGGTTTTGTCTGCATATTCTGTCCTTGACAAGGCTGACTACTGGTACTTAAGAACTTCATTGGTTTGTGGATTCTCCAGAAGAATTTGAGAGATTAGTCATGGAGTGTTCACAATAGCTGTCTCTGTGTATGCGCTGCCTGGGTTCCTCAGTTAGCCACCACCTTTTGTCTATCACTTCCTTCACAGAAATTTCTCAGCTTTCCCCTTCTGGTAAAATGAACTCCAAGTGAAGCTGTTGCTGCTGCTGCTAAGTCGCTTCAGTCGTGTCCGACTCTGTGCAACCCCATAGACGGAAGCCCATCAGGCTCCCCCATCCCTGGGATTCTCCAGGCAAGAACACTGAAGTGGGTTGCCATTTCCTTTGCCAATGCGTGAGTGAAGCAGGTTTGTCCAAAAGGTGTTAGTCTCTTCCAGACACAGTCTTATCAGTTGAGTGTCAGTTTGGGGTAATGGAATGACCATATATGAACATTTTCACATTCGGCTATCAGTTAGTGGAGGAAAGCACGAAGGGATGAGGACAGCCACAGATATTAAAATTGGGAACGTAAAGCTCAGCAAGAAAAGTAGCTTCACTAAGTTTAAATAAGCTCTTTTTGATGTGCCTGTCTTAATGGAGTATTTTAACTGTTATTTGATTCATCATCAGAAATAAATTATGGGCCACACGTTGGCAGTTTTTGAAACTTCTCACCAGAGTAGAATCCTTGCAGAAATCAGTGAAATCCAGTGTCCTAGATCCTCTTTGATGAGTTTTGACATCAGGCTTTGTTTCTGAAACTTTGGAAGGTTGAAGAGTAAATTTAATAGTTGAAAAGTGGTAGTGTTGCCCATAGAAAGGGTTAACCTGAAAGGAAATGGAGGTGAGATGATTATTAAACTTAAGCTTGAATGTAAATCCTATATAGTGGTTGTGAGTCTTGATTTGAAGGCTTTGGCAGAACACCGTCTATACCCACTGTCTTTTTTTTTTTTTTTTTTTTTTTTGACTGCATGGCATGTGGGATCTTAGCTCTCCAATCGGAGATTAAACCCACAACTCTTGAAGTTTTAACCACTGGACAACCAGGGAAGCCCCACCCAATGTCATCTTCAATCAGAGAATCTCAAATTACAGAATTCATGGGAAACTGTTTGCTTTGGTCATGATCTGTTTCTGAAGCCTTCTTAGTGGGTCTCAAGATCAGGTCCCTAGCCCGTTTGTGTGGCCAGTTTGTAGAATCTTAAATTCTTCTCTCTCCATCTACTTTTCCTTCTTGTGGTATAATAAATACAAAATGAACTATATCACTTTAGCCACTTTTAAATATACAGTTCATGGGTATCACCTACACTGTTGTGCAACCATCACCACTATCCATCTCCAGAGCTTTCATCTTCGCAAACTGAAATTCCTTACCCATTAAACACTAACTCCCCATTTTGCCATGTCCCTCTCCCCAGTCCTCTGGCAACCATGCATCTATTTTCTATTTCTGTGAGTTAACAGTTCTAGATACCTCCTTTAAGTGGAATAATTCAATATTTGTCTTTTGTGACTATTTCACTTAACATGATGTCCTCACAGTTCATCAGCATGTCTAAACTAGTCTGTAGAGGTGTATTATTGGTTTCCTTTTTGGATATGTGGCTGTCAGCTCTTGGGTATATAACTGAGCACATAAATTAGCTTAATAAAATAGTAATACTCAATGAGATCAGAATGCATCAATGTGGAATCTGTCAGCAGAGAGTGCAAGCCAAGTCTCAAGGGAACTTTAATAACAATCTAATGTAGTGAGAGTTTATGGAGATTTTGAAATATGATCTCATTATCATTGGGGCTAGAGTAAGCTTCTTTAGAAGCTGGGCAGTATTGACTTTGACATTTTATTCAGCTCAGTCACTCAGTCGTGTCCGACTCTTTGCAACCCCAAAAACTGCAGCTAGCCAGGCCTCCCTGTCCATCGCCAACTCCCGGAGTCCACCAAAACCCACGTCCATTGAGTCGGTGATTCCATCCAACCATCTCAGCCTCTGTCGTCCCCTTCTCCTCCTGCCGTCAATCTTTCCCAGCATCAGGGTCTTTTCAAATGAGTCAGCTATTTGCGTCAGGTAGCCAAAGTATTGGAGTTTCAGCTTCAACATCGGTCCTTCCAATGAACACCCAGGACTGATCTCCTTTAGGATGGACTGGTTGGATCTCCTTGCAGTCCAAGAGACTCTCAAGACTCTTCTCCAATGCCACAGTTCAAAAGCATCAATTCTTCAGCACTCAGCTTTCTTTATAGCCCAACTCTCACATCCATACATGACTACTGGTAAAACCATAGCCTTGACTAGACGAACCTTTGTTGACAAAGTGATGTCTCTGCTTTTTAATATGCTGTCTAGGTTGGTCATAACTTTCCTTTCAAGAAGTAAGCACCTTTTACTTTCATGGCTGCAATCACCACCTGCAGTGATTTTGGATCCCAGAAAAATAAAGTCAGCTATTGTTTCCACTGTTTCCCCATCCATTTGTCATGAAGTGATGGGACTGGATGCCATGATCTTAGTTTTCTGAATGTTGAACTTTAAGCCAACTTTTCCACTCTCCTCTTTCACTTTCATCAAGAGGCCCTTTAGTTCTTCTTCACTTTCTGCCATAAGGGTGGTGTCATCTGCATATCTGGCGTTATTGATATTTCTCCCGGCAATCTTGATTCCAGCTTATGCTTCCTCCAGCCCAGCATTTCTCATGATGTACTCTGCATATAAGTTAAATAGGCAGGGTGACAATATACAGCCTTGACATACTCCTTTTCCTATTTGGAACGAGTCTGTTGTTCCATGTCCAGTTCTAACTGTTCCTTCCTGACCTGTGTGTAGGTTTTTCAAGAGGCAGGTCAGGTGGTCTGGTATTCTCATCTCTTGAAGAATTTTCCACAGTTTTGTGATCCACACAGTCAAAGGCTTTGGCATAGTCAATAAAGCAGAAATAGATGTTTTTCTGGAACTCTCTTGCTTTTTCAGTGGTCCAGCAGATGTTGGCAATTTGATCTCTGGTTCCTCTGCCTTTTCTAAAACCAGCTTGAACATCTGGAAGTTCACGGTTCATGTATTGCTGAAGCCTGATATTGAGAATTTTCAGCATAACTTTACTAGCCTGTGAGATGAGTGCAATTGTACTGTAGTTTGAGCATTATTTGGCATTGCCTTTCTTTGGGATTGGAATGAAAACTGACCTTTCCAGTCTTGTGGCCACTGCTGAGTTTTCTAAATTTGCTAACATATTGAGTGCAGCACTTTCACAGCATCACCTTTCAGGATTTGAAATAGCTCAACTGGAGTTCCATTACTTCCACTAGCTTTGTTTGTAGTGATGCTTCCTAAGGCCCACTTGACTTCACATTCCAAGATGTCTGGCTCTAGCTGAGTGATAACATTATTGTGATTATCTGGGTTGTGAAGATCTTTTTTGTACAGTTCTTCCGTGTATTCTTGCCACCTCTTCTTAATATCTTCTGCTTCTGTTAGGTCCCTACCATTTCTGTCCTTTATTGAGACCATCTTTGCATGAAATGTTCCCTTGGTATCTCTAAGTTTCTTCAAGAGATCGCTAGTCTTTCCTATTCTGTTGTTTTCCTCTATTTCTTTACATCAATCACCGAGGAAGGCTTTCTTATCTCTCCTTGCTATTATTTGGAACTCTGCATTCAAATGCATATATCTTTCTTTTTCTCCTTTGCTTTTTGCTTCTCTTCTTTTCACAGCTATTTGTAAGGCCTCCTCAGACAACCATTTTGCTTTTTTGCATCTTTTTCTTGGGGGTGGTCTTGATTCCTGTCTCCTGTACGGTGTCATGAACCTCTGTCCATAGTTCATCAGGCACTCTGTCTATCAGATCTAGTGCCTTAAATCTATTTCTCACTTCCACTGTATAGTCATAAGGGATTTGATTTAGGTCATACCTGAATGGTCTAGTGATTTTCCCCACTTTCTTCAATTTCAGTCTGAATTTGGCAATAAGGAGTTCATAATCTGAGCCACAGTCAGCTCCCAGTCTTGTTTTTGCTGACTGTATAGAACTTCTCCATCTTTGGCCGCAAAGAATAAAATCAATCTGATTTCGGTGCTGATCATCTGGTGATGTTCATGTGTAGAGTCTTCTCTTGTGTTTCATTAGTTGGTCTTTTTCCTCTGATAGCTTTGAAAATGATGTGAACTTTTCAGTTAAATATGAGTGCTTTGCATACATTTATAAAATAATTTACCTGTAAAATGAACTTTCACTATTATTGATTATATTATTATATTATATTATATTATTATTTCCAGACAGGAAAATAAAATCTATAAGCTTTTGTATCAGCATATTGGCCTTTTGGGAAACTTATTTCAGTTCAGTTCAGTCACTCAGTCATATCCAACTCTTTGCGACTCCATGGACTGCAGCACGCCAGGCCTCCCTGCCCATCACCAACTCCCAGAATTTACTCATGTCCATTGAGTCAGTGATGCCATCAAACCATCTCAGCCTCTGTCATCCCCTTCTCCTCCTGCCTGAAATCTTTCCCAGCATCAGAGTCTTTTCCAATGAGTTAGTTCTTCGCATCAGGTGGCCAAAGTATTGGAGCTTCAGCTTCAGCATCAGTCCTTCCAATGAACACCCAGAACTTATCTCCTTCAGGATGGACTGGTTGGATCTCCTTGCAGTCCAAGGGACTCTCAAGAGTCTTCTCCAACACCACAGTTCAAAAGCATCAATTTTTCAGTGCTCAGCTTTCTTCACAGTCCAACTCTCACATCCATACGTGATTGCTGGAAAAACCATAACTTTGACT
Organism: Odocoileus virginianus; assembly: GCF_023699985.2. Classification (NCBI taxonomy): domain Eukaryota; kingdom Metazoa; phylum Chordata; class Mammalia; order Artiodactyla; family Cervidae; genus Odocoileus; species Odocoileus virginianus. The sequence goes on from NC_069674.1 coordinate 16,576,643, forward strand.
AGATGGACCTTTGTTGGCGAAGTAATGTCTCTGCTTTTTAATATGCTGTATAAGTTGGTCATAACTTTTCTTCCAAGGAGCAATAGTCTTTTAATTTCATGGCTGCAGTCACCATCTGCAGTGATTTTGGAGCCCAACAAAGGAAAGTCTGTCACTGTTTCCACTGTTTTCGCATCTATTTGCCATGAAGTGATGGGACCAGATGCCATGATCTTAATTTTCTGAATGTTGAGTTTTAAGCCAATTTTCACTCTCCTCTTTTACTTTCATCAAGAGGCTCTTTAGTTTGACTTACTTTCAATCAGAATATTTATTTATAAGTAATTATTAAAATGTACATCAAAACTTGAAACAATAAAATGAAGTTCATTTTAAATGTTCAAATGGTTCATTAGGTAGGGGTTTTGGGTCTCATGCTATAGTTTCAGCTTTTTAAGGGTTTATGAAAATTACAAATAATGCAAGATTTTATCAGTAATTTTTTCCTTCCAGAAACTAGAGTACATAATTATCTTTCTATTGACTATAAATGTTTAATTTCTTTTGGATCCAAATCAGTAAAAGTTACTTGTTTGCAAAATAATAGATAATGCATTTTCTTCCATGGTTTTAAGCTTAATAATGTGTTTTTTTGGATGTTGGACTATCTCCAATAGTTTTATTGGGCTTCACAAAGACATAGAAAATTTCTTTATTTTTATAGCATGGCAAATTCATAAACAACTTTAAAAGCATAATATCTACTATTAAGTATAGATGTTAATTCTTTAACCTCTGATAATGTGGCATGCTTGGGTCAATTATCTGAATGGAATGATTTGTTAGTAGCATAATATTTTAAATAAAATATTTTGTTGTTTGGTCCCTAAGTCATTTCCAACTCTGTGACCCCATGTACTACAAGATGGCAGACTTCCCTGTCCTTCACTATCTCCCGGGGTTTGCCAAACTCATGTTCATCTAGTCAGTGATGCCATCCAACCACCTCATCCTCTGCCATCCCCTTCTCCTCCTGCCCTCAGTCTTTCTGAGCATCATGGTCTTTTCCAATGAGTCAGCTCTTCACATCAGGTTGGCCAAAGTTTGAAGCTTCAACTTTAACATCAGTCCTTCAGAGTTTAGTATCAGACAAATTAGAAAGAGAAAAGTTTAGGTTTTTTGGCCATACCACGTGGCTTATGGGGTCTTATTTTCCAGACAAGGGATTGAACCTGGTCCTCACTGGACTGCCAGGGAATTCCCAAATTTAGAGTTTAAATTGAAGCTACTACTGTAAACCATAAACTTGACTTTCATAAATTAATAGTGAAAGAGGCTTATCACAGTTTGAAAGGCCCAGAGTTTGGGGGTTGCTATAATACCTGTTAAGAAAGGAAGGTCTGTTTAGGATCTGGCTTTTAAGACGTGGCTTTTGAGATTTTCACCTATAGCTGCCAAATTTTGTATCCAATTGACAGGGAAAATTAAAATGAGAAAAAACAAGAACTAAGTAGCTCTGTTTGTCCATGACTACTAATTATCTGTTGTCAATAAAAAAAAAAGCACAGTGTGAGAGTTATGAGTTGAGTTTTACTTGGGGTAAAATGAAGACTACAGCCCAAGAGACAGCTTCTCCGATATCTCTAAGGAACTTTTCTGGAGGTAAAGGTGGGTGAGGAGAGAATGTAGGCAGTAGAGGAAATCTAGAAAACTCAAATTAATTGCCATTTTCATTAGGAAATATGTGATTTTAGTGAAAGGGGATAGGTGTGGCAATCAAGCAGACATTTTGGCAGAAGGTTGCTGCCAGTTACCAGGAGCAGATGTCTCTGTTAATGATGTTAGTGCTTTCCTAGATATTCAGAGATGTATGAAATTGGGCTCATAAAATCTTTTCTTGAAAGATTCAGAAGGCCTGTTCAGCCAGTTTTCCCAGAGCACAGAGTGCCTCATTGCTGATCTCCTCTCTGAACTCTGTTAGGGTGTGTTGAAGGGTCAGTGACTGCAGTGGTTAGTGACCTAGTCCCTGTAGAGGTGGATGGTGAGAAACAATTTTTTATCCACACTATCACCTTATCAAATTTTAAGTTGGCAAAAATAGTCCTGTATATTTTCATTTAAAGGCATCTTCATCCTTGAATTTGCTGATCGCCATTCTGTAATTTTTGTAAAAATAAGAGAGGGTAAGTTAATCTGTTTAGTGACCAATGCTTCATGTCTTTATCTTACTTAGTAATTTTTCAGGTATCCAAAGATGAGTCTGTAATTAATACAATTTAATATTAGTTTAAGTACTTAAAACTAAGGATTTGGAATTATAATTTATGCTGACACATTAAGCCTATAAGATTTATAGCACTCCAAGAATTCCTCTTATAAAGAATTATCTATTATAATTCAACTTATTTTGACAGTTTTAATATTTTATAATCTTATATGAATTGGCTTATTGTCCATTCAAATTAGTAGAGTAAATCTAAAAAACTCAAGTTAACCAGCTCTTTTTATTAGAAAATAAACCAAAGAAAATATGCTAAATAATTTTATACTGGTAAAATCAGAGAAAAGAGTTCTTTCTTTCTTTCTTTCTTTTTTAAAATATTTATTTATTTGGCTGCACCAGGTCTTAGTTGAGGCATGTGGGGTCTAGTTCCCTGTCCAGGGATCAAACTCAGGACCCCTGCATTGGGAGCACAGCGAGTGGACCCAGAGAAGTCCCAAGATAGTTATTTCTAAACCAAAAGGTTAAACCACTCTAATTTATCCAAGGTGTCATCTTGGATAAAAAACTTTATAAAAATAAACATAAAACTTTTCCCTATGTGTAACTGTGTGTCAGATATTAAAATTTTTAAGTTCTTTAAAAACAGTTTTTGCTCTTGACTTATTTCCAAGTAACCAAGTAATCAATGATCATAAGCTTCTTTAAAACATTTTTTTCTGTTCCCACGTTAGCAAGACATTTTCCTTTTAGGGACAGTGCATATAAAGTATAAAAAAGAAAAAAGATCCCTAGAAATCTTTGCTTTCTTCTCAGATTTATATTAAAATTTGATATATTAATGTTTTATTGGATAATTGGAATAAAAACTTTCTCCATTAAATTTTAATAACTCTAATAATCTGGTTTATTAATTCTTTCCAGAGGTAGATAAGATATATATTTCCTCAAAAATTATATTTATAATATGGGAAACTTTAAAAAAATTAATTTATTTATTTTAATTGGAGGCTAATTACTTTACAATATTGTAGTGGTTTTTGCCATACACTGACATGAATCAGCCATGGATGTACATATGTTCCCCATCCTGAACCTCTCTCCCACCTCCCTCCCCATCTGATACCTCAGGGTCATCCCAGTGCACCAGCTCTGAGCGCCCTGCCTCATGCATCGACTCTGGATTGGCAATCTATTTCACATATGATAATATACATGTTTCAATGCTATTCTGTCAAATCATCCCACCCTCACCTTCTCCCACAGAGTCCAAAAGTCTGTTCTTTACATCTGTGTCTCTTTTGCTGTCTCGTATATAGGGTCATCATTATCATCTTTCTAAATTCCCTATATATGCATTAATATACTGTATTGGTGTTTTTCTTTCTGACTTACTTCACTCTGTATAATAGGCTCCAGTTTCATCCACCTCATTAAAACTGATTCAAATTCATTCTTTAATAACTGAGTAATATTCCATTGTGTATATGTATCACAGCTTTCTTATCCATTCATCTGCCAATGGACATCTAGGTTGCTTCCATGTCCTAGCTATTGTAAACAGTGCTGCAATGAACATTGGGGTACACATGTCTCTTTTCTTTTTTTTTTTTTTAAATAAAGAACTTTAATACCCATTTGTTCAAAGAAGATATACAAATGGCCAACAATCACATGAAAAGCTACTCAATATCAGTAATCAGTAGAAAAATGCAAACCAAAACCACAGTGAGACACCATTTCATAGCCATTAGGAGGGAAAACAAACAAACAAACAAGAAAATTGGAACCCTTTTGCGTTGCTGGTGTGACTGCAAAATGGTACAGCTTCTATAGAAAACTCTGTAACCAAGATGAGGAACCACAAAAAATTAAACAAAGTATTACCATATGAGACAGCAATTCTAATTCTGGGTAGAGCAGAGATTTGAACAGAAATCTGTACAGTCTTGTTGATCAGAGTTATTCACAATAGCAAAAAGGTGGACGTAACTCAAGTTCCCATCAATGAATGAATGGACAGATTAAAAAAACAAGGTCTAGCCATACAATGAAGTATGATTGAGTCTTAAAAAAGGAAGGAAATTAATTTAAGTGATATCATATGATATTTACCTTTCTCTGTCTGACAATCTCTAGGTCCATCCATGTTGTTGCAAATAGCATTATTTCATTTCTTTTATGGGTGAGTAATCCTCCATTGTACATATGAACTACATTTCCTTTATTCATTCCTCTATTGATGGACATTTAGTTTGCTTCCACTATTGTAAATAGTGCTGCAGTCAACACTGGGGTATGAGTATCTTTTTCAATTGTGTTTTTCTCTGAATATATGCCCAAGACTGGGATTTACTGGATCATATGGTAGCTCTATTTTTAGTTTTTTTTTTTCTTTTTTTTCATTTATTTTTATTAGTTGGAGGCTAATTACTTTACAATATTGTACTGGTTTTTGTCATACATTGACATGAATCAGCCATGGATTTACATGTATTCCCCATCCCGATCCCCCCTCCTGCCTCCCTCTCTACCCGATCCCTCTGGGTCTTCCCAGTGCACCAGCCCTGAGCACGTGTCTCATGAATCCAACCTGGGCTGGTGATCTGTTTCACCCTAGATAATATACATGTTTCGATGCTGTTCTCTCGAAACATCCCACCCTCGCCTTCTCTCCACAGAGTCCAAAAGTTTGTTCTGTACATCTGTGTCTCTTTTTCTGTTTTGCATAAGGGTTATCATTACCATCTTTCTAAATTCCATATATATGTGTTAGTATACTGTATTGGTCTTTATCTTTCTGGCTTACTTCACTCTGTATAATGGGCTCCAGTTTCATCCATCTCGTTAGAACTGATTCAAATGAATTCTTTTTAATGGCTGAGTAATATTCCATGGTGTATATGTACCATAGCTTCCTTATCCATTCGTCTGCTGATGGGCATCTAGGTTGCTTCCATGTCCTGGCTATTATAAACAGTGCTGCGATGAACATTGGGGTGCATGTGTCTCTTTCAGATCTGGTTTCCTCAGTGTGTATGCCTAGAAGTGGGATTGCTGGCTCATATGGCAGTTCTAATTCCAGTTTTTTGAGGAATCTCCACACTGTTCTCCATAGCGGCTGTACTAGTTTGCATTCCCACCAACAATGTAAGAGGGTTCCCTTTTCTCCACACCCTCTCCAGCATTTATTGCTTGCAGACTTTTGGATAGCAGCCATCCTGACTGGCGTGTAATGGTACCTCATTGTGGTTTTGATTTGCATTTCTCTGATGATGAGTGATTTGAGCATCTTTTCATGTGTTTGTTAGCCATCTGAATGTCTTCTTTGGAGAAATGTCTGCTTAGTTCCTTGGCCCATTTTTTGACTGGGTCATTTATTTTCCTGGAATTGAGCTGCAGGAGCTGCTTGTGTATTTTAGAGATTAATTCTTTGTAAGTTGCTTCATTTGCTTTTTTTTTTTTTCATTTATTTTTATTAGTTGGAGGCTAATTACTTTACATCATTACAGTAGTTTTTGTCATACATTGAAATGAATTAGCCATGGTATTATTTTCTCCCATTCTGAAGGCTGTCTTTTCACCTTGCTTATAGTTTCCTTTGTTGTGCAAAAGCTTTTAAGTTTCATTAGGCCCCCTTTGTTTATTTTTGCTTTTATTTCCAGTACTCTGGGAGGTGGGTCATAGAGGATCCTGCTGTGATTTATGTTGGAGAGTGTTTTGCCTATGTTCTCCTCTAGGATTTTTATAGTTTCTGGTCTTACATTCAGATCTTTAATCCATTTTGAGTTTATTTTTGTGTATGGTGTTAAAAAGTGTTCTAGTTTCATTCTTTTACAAGTTGTTGACCAGTTTTCCCAGCACCACTTGTTAAAATCCCTAGAAATCTTTACCTTCTTTAGTAAGACATTTTCCCCTTAGAGACAGTGCATGTAAATTATATTTATAATACGGGAAATTTTGCCACCTCTTGTGCAAGCTAGAGTTGCAGTGGTGACAAAGGAGGAGACTCTCACATGGAAATAGTGTCTATTTGCTGATCTGTACATTAGGACTATTGATCAGTTAAAGAAACAAAGATGTAATTATACACCAGCAGATCCCTTGGGGTTTTTTTTATGACTTTTTTTTTTTTACTGTAGTAGCATAATCTCTGTTTAAAAAAATCAGCTTCTCTGTCCCTGTGATAATGGCAACCTCCTTCCTTTAGTCTCTGGAGTAGGACAACAGCCAAACAAAAGGGTCCAGATGATTGCAGCATGAATGATGGTCCATCCTGTTGCAGAAGGGCCACTGCTGTGTTGCTGCTGATGCACTTGATAGTCTGCACTGGGTGCCAGAGGCTGCGTCTGAGGCCTCCGACCTCATCAGAACCTGGGAGAAGATGAGACAGTGCCTCACTGTGGGCTTCTCCTTGATTGACAGGGAAGTAAGTGAGAAATGGCCCGGTGGCACCTCCCCACCCGCCTCTAGCACACTCTTGTTTTCAGAGGATCCAGGATGTTCAGTCACGACTCAGATCAGCTGCAGGTCAAGCTTTGTCTCCGCCTCTGTGGATATGTGTAGGGTTCTGAGGTATTAGCACAGAGCTGTTCTTTTACATTGCATGGTGGTTTAGTGGCTAAGTCGTGTCTGACTCTTTGTGACCCCATGGACTGTACAGTCCATGGAATTCTCCAGACCAGAATACTGGAGTGGGTAGTCTTTCCCTTCTTCAGGGGATCTTCCCAACCCAGGGATCGAACCCAGGTCTCCCACATTGCAGGCGGATTCTTTACCAGTTGAGCCACAAGGGAAGCCCAAATGAAAGTGAAAGTTGCTCAGTCCTGTCTGACTCTTTGCAACTCCATGGACTATACAGTCGAGGGGGTTCTCCAGGCCAAAATACTGAAGTGGGTAGCATTTTCCCTTCTCCAGCGGATCTTCCCAACCCAAGAATCGAACCGGGGTCTCCTGCATTGTAGGTGGATTCTTTACCAACTAAGCTATCAAGGAAAGCCCTAAAAATCTGTGTTTGGGGAATTATTCCAGAGGATATATGTGTTAGGCATTCCTGGTGGGGTCTACCATCCAGTCAGAATGCAGTTTCGTGTTTAAAAAGCCCGGGAATGGGGGTGGTAGAAATTGATGGTGTAACAGTTAGGTGCAGTGTGACTGATGACACCCCTGCACAGGACCATCCTTTTTATGCTGCACACCCTTGAAGAATGTTCCTGGAATTTTGAATGTCAGCAGTGCATTTGGATCCTTGTAGTTATCTGGTTCTGCTTCCTGGACTACTGATTTCTCAAGGTCGTTTTAGGCAAAGCCCTGTGACTGTCTTCTTTGCTAATGTAAACTATGTTCTGCTCTTATTTTTCAACTTTTCATAGTTCACCTTAGTGTTTAACTTCTCTGTCAGAGGCTTCTTGCCTAGAAGGCAGGTGGAGCTGGCAAGAGGAGACAACTGGTCTGTTCTTGCCTTTGGCTTCTTTGCCTCCTTTATTAAAAGGATACTACCAACTACTACCTGACATAGTCTTATTGTTGTTGTTCAGTTGCTGCTCAGTTGTGTCTGACTCTTTGTGACCCCATTGACTGCAGCACACCAGGCTTCCCTGTTCTTGACCATGTCCTGAAGTTTGCTCAAATTCATGTCCATTGAGTCGGTGATGCCATCCAACCATCTCGTCCTCTCTCATCCCCTTTTCCCCCAGTCTTCAATCCTTCCAAGCATCAGTGTCTTTTCCAGTGAGTTGGCTCTTTGCATCAGGTGACCAAAGGATTGAAGCTTCAACTTCAGTATCAGTCCTTCCAATGAATATTCAGGGTTGATTTCCTTTAGGACAGACTGGTTTGATCTCCTCACAGTCCATGGGACTTTCAAGAGTCTTCTCCAGCACCAAAGTTCAATAGTCTTATAGGCAAGGACAAATTTCTTCCTCTACCCATCTGAGGTTCTCCAGCTGGAGTCCTGTAGATTGGACTGAGAAGACAGATTAACAAGAGAAAAACAAATACATTTACAAACATGTGTATTTACACATGTTACACAAGGGAGATGAGTAACTCAAAGGCTTAGTTAGAATTTGGTCTTACATAACCTCTTTTTTTTCCCTTGTTGTTCAACTGCTCAGTTATATCCAACTCTTTGCAACCCCATGGACTGCAGCACACCAAATTTCCCTGTCCTTCACTATCTCCCAGAGTTTGATTTTTTTTTTCCTGTTCATTTAAAAAAATTAATTAATTTGGCTGCATTAGGTCTTATTGTGACAGGAGGTATCTTCATTGAAACACATGGACTCTAGTTGCAGTGTCCATGGGCTCAGTAGTTGTGGCAAGTGGGCTTAATTGCCTGGCCAGGGATAGAATCCATGTCCCCTGCTTTGCAAGGTATCCTTAACCACTGGACTACCAGAGAAGTCCCTGTACATAGTTTCTTAACCAAGGAATAATACATTATTAGAGAACTGTCAACAAAAGGGTTTTGAGTCTCTAGGGACAGCAAATTGTGGGAAGATAAATATATGGGAGACTAACAGAGATAGAGTCTAGTTAGCAAAGCTTGTTGTGTAAATTCCTCTGGTGCCATGTGTTAGCCACTCAGTCATGTCCAACTCTTTGTGACTCCGTGTCTGTAGCCCTCCAGGCTCCTTGTCCATGGGATTTTCCAGGCAAGAGTACTAGAGTGGGTTGCCATTTCCTATCCCAGGATATCTTCTAGACCCAGGAATTGAACCTGGGTCTCCTTCATTGCAGGCAAATTCTTTACCATCTGAACCACCAAGGAAGCCCTCTGGTGCCATATTCAGATTGATAAAGATCTAAAGTTTTCCCTAGCGATTAACTTTCATTCTTCCTGATAGAGGGAGTGGAGGGACACCTTTGTAAGTTTATGTCCTCTTTTTAGGCAAATAGGAGGAGGACAGGAAGTTTTTAAGTCTATTGCTTCTCAGTTGCTTTCAGCACAAAATAATTCTTATGCCAAAGTGGAATATTTTTGAGGTCCAAGATCTGTTCTGCTTCAGTAATAATACACTGGTTCTCATGTAGCCTGGGGTAGTCTTTAATCCTCCTTCTATTATCACTTCTTCTCCCCACCCCCCATTCCATAGCTTTATCCTGAAAGTAAATGGCCAAATCAGGTTTGCTCTTTTCTTTTTTTAACCCTACCTTTTGTGTGATGTTTTGTAGTTTTTCATGCTGTGAGCTGTTTCTCCAGGCTCCATGTTGTGATACCTGCTCTCTACTGGAATAGTATTCACTTTGATGAAAAGAAGTAGGTTTCTGCCCGAGGAGGAAACAAGGCTATTGGGAGTCTCTCAGCACTGTTTATGTGGATGGGAGAGCCCTATCAGGTGTGAAGTCATGGGAACTTCTATTATTTCTGTTTTACTCTAAATCTGAAGCATGTCTAAAATTGCTATTATCTTTGAAGCACTTGTTTCCTGCAAGTACATCCAGCTACAGTTATCTACTCTTACTTCTTTGTCAATCCAGTAACCTCAGCTTTCTAATCTTAAGGATTTGAGGTTCAGTGATGGCACCCTTTCTTTATTTTAGAGGTGCTATAGATGTGCTCTATTTAATTGGTTCTCTGCCTAGCTATTTCAAGAAACTTGGGACAAGAAGGAGAGTAGATTACCAGCTTAATTTAATCTTTTGGATTACTTCTATTTTTCACTGGTGGTCTGTTATTTATCAGAGCAATTTTCTCTTGACTCATACTGAAAAAATAATTTATAACTTCTGTTTTCTGCATTAACTCATTTTCATTAGAGGCTCTATACTGTTCCCAGTTATGGCTGTACCAATTTACATTCTCACCAACAATGTAGGAGGGTTCCCTTTTCTCCACACCCTCTCCAGAATTTGTTCTTTGTGGATTTTTTGATTATCATTTTGACTGGTATGAGGTGATATCTCATTGTAGTTTTGATTTGCATCTCTCTAATAATTAGTGATGTTGAACATCTTTTCATGTGCTTGTTGGCCTTCTGTGTATCTTCTTTGGAGAAATATCTCTTTAGGTCTTCCACTCGTTTTTTGATTAGGTTGTTTTGTTTTGATAATGATAATCCGCATGAGCAGTTTATACATTTTGGAGACAAATCATTTGGTGGTCATATAATTTGCAAATATTTTCTCCCATTCTGTGGGCTGTCTTTTCATTTTTTTAATAGTTTCCATTGCTAGTCAAGAACTTTTGAGTTTAATTAGATCCCATTTGTTTATTTTTGTTTTTATGTCCATTACTTTGAGAGATGGATTGAAAAACAATCTTGTTGGGATTTATATCAGAATATTCTATCTATATTCTCCTCTATGATTTTGTAGTGTTCAGTCTCATATTTAGGTCTTTAGTCCATTTTGAGTTTATTTTTCTGTATGGTATTAAAGAATCTACTATTTTTTTTTTTTTTTGCATGTAGCTGTCTAGTATTCCCAGTACCATTTATTAAAGAGACTGTCTTTCCTCCTTTGTATAGTTTTGCCTGCTTCATCATAGATTAATTGACCATAAGTGTGTGGGTTTATTTCTGCACTTTCTATCCTGCCCCAATGATCTATATTTCTGTTTTTGTGCTGGAACCATATTATTTTGATGACTATACCTTTCTAGTATAATCTAAAGTCAGGGAGCCTGACTCCTCCAGCTCTGTTTTTTTTTTTCTCAAGATTGTTTTGACTATTTTGGGTCTTTTGTGTCTCCATACAAAGTTAAAGATTTTTTTGTTCTAGTTATGAGAAAAATGCCATTGGTAATTTGACAGGGATTGCACTGAATCTGTAGCTGGCCTTGGGTAATACAGTCATCTTGACAA